>NC_047585.1:38034734-38361163 GCF_011004845.1 Esox lucius | reverse complement strand
TATATGATGAAGGAAACGTTTTCTATGAAATATTAACCTACATCAGCCATGTTGTCGTATTTCCTAGACCCACATTTTTAATCAAAACAGTAATTAGCCCCCTTTTTTAAGTAATTAACCCCCGGCAAATGTTTGACCATCAACATGGCCGCGGCGTCCGTGGAATGTTAGTGACCATGGCGACAACGCGAACAAGAGGCCGTGGTAGTTTCTGAATACCGGTTGCACGTCGCTCCTGTAAGTCCCAGGCTGACCGTTTGGCTGATGAAGGTTGTGTCTGTGTCTTTCAGACGATCACTCCAGGGTCCATCTGTCGTCACTAGAGGGAGTCCCGGACTCGGACTTCATCAATGCATCCTTCATCAATGTGAGTGGTGCCACAACGCCTTCATACCAGTGTAACGGTCGGTCGTTTGCTTTATTTCACCCAGCCTTCACCTGGATCAAGGTTGCGTTGGAGCAATGCCCGGTGTGGTGATTTTAACCAATTCCGTCATGTTCCTTTCTGCGGTTCACAGGGGTACCAGGAGAAAAACAAGTTCATCGCGGCTCAAGGTAAAGGCTGTTCTAACTGCTGGGTGAGGTTGAGGTAATCAGATGCCGTGAGTCATCTTGTGCCTGGTCCCAACTGACCCCCTTTCTGAAGCGCCCTACGGGTCCTCGGGCCAATGCGCTGCCCAGAGTATGGCGAAGCGTGCCATTTGGGATGCACTTAGATTTCACTACGCCCCTGCCCTTGTCTCAGGGTTCAGTCCAACCCAATGATCTTCACCGGCGTGGCTTCATGACATCATGTTAGATTTCCTAGACAAGCATACAGGCAGGTTTTAAACCGATGATGATGATAAACAGTGGATGATTGTGTATTTTCTGTCTCTCAGGTCCAAAGGAAGAGACTGTTAATGACTTCTGGAGAATGATCTGGGAACAAAACACCGCCACCATCGTCATGGTGACCAATCTGAAGGAGAGAAAAGAGGTAGGGTTAGGGGAAGGTCAGAGTTCATAAACTGACTTAAACCTGACTGGTTTAAGTTACAACAGGGGGGGGGAGTCAGCATGTGAAACGGCGTGTGAGTGTACGACTGTGAGTGTCTGTTTCTTTTCGTTTGGAAGAAATCCATCCAGCGGCAATCTCTCTGTGTGTCTCAGTGTAAGTGTGCTCAGTACTGGCCAGACCAGGGCTGCTGGACCTACGGCAACGTCCGGGTCTCCGTGGAGGACGTGATGGTGCTGGTGGACTACACCATCCGGAAGTTCTGCATCCAACAGGTACCTACGCCGCCCTGCGCTCAACCCCTCTAATCCTGTCTACTCCGGGCTCCTGTGTTCCGCTCCCCTTTCGGATCCACGGGTGTCGCCCATTTCCTGTTTGCCCCCCTGACCTCTGTCCGCGCTTCCTGTCAAACCCAGGTGCAGGTTTGGTACGCCGACAGCAAAGCTCTGGGATTTTTTTTATTTTCCTCTCAGTCGTTTGAAAACAAGTCAGACTCCTGAAGTCTCGACCCCTCTGCTACTCTGCCTCCCTTGGTCTCCTTCAGGTTGGGGACGTGGGTGGTAAAAAGCCACAGCGACTGGTGACGCAGTTCCACTTCACCAGCTGGCCAGACTTTGGTGTCCCCTTCACACCGATAGGAATGCTCAAGTTCCTGAAGAAGGTCAAGACCTGCAACCCCCAGTATGCCGGACCCATTGTGGTCCACTGCAGGTGTGTGTGTGTGTGTGTGTGTGTGTGTGTGTGTCTGTGTGTGTGTGTGTGATTATGTCCTTGAAGGTGGTTCAGTGACGCCTAGCTGATATTCAATTGGCTAACGCGACTCAGTTTTAATCACACCCCGCATAGTGTGTTCTTGTGCATGCTTGTCACTGATTATCTCCACTGGTCTCTCTGTCTGTCTGCAGTGCGGGGGTTGGGAGGACTGGGACCTTCATAGTGATAGACGCCATGTTGGACATGATGAACACCGAGAGGAAGGTGGATGTGTTTGGATTTGTCACCCGCATCAGAGCCCAGCGCTGCCAGATGGTCCAGACGGATGTAAGTTCAACTAACCACAATACTGCCCTGATCCAAACTTGACCGCGACGTTGCACCCGGTCCAGACGTGACCGCGACATTGCCCCCGGTCCAGACGTGCTGTTTCGGTGGACCGCCTCCAACAAGACAACTCTAAGTTCTGTCCTTCATGTGTTCTCTTTTAGGAGTCTAAAATGTTCTGTTCTCCCTCCCTCTCTCCACAGATGCAGTATGTTTTCATCTTCCAGGCCATGCTGGAGCACTATTTGTACGGGGACACGGAGCTGGAGGTGACCTCCCTGGAGGCCCATCTGGCCAAGCTGTACGCCCCCACCACTGCTGGCTGTGGAGGCATGGAAGCAGAGTTCAAGGTGATTAGGTCGGCACATCTCAAAACGGGGGGAAAACTGAATTCACTAGAGGGTCGGGCTACCTGAACGTTTGCAATGAGGATCGGTTGTGAAAACGTAGTGCTGCGGTGTGATTGGGTGATGAACGCGGCCCCGGGTCTAGGCCGTTGCGGTAACGCCTGAGGTTGCTAGTGTTGGTGGTTGTTTCGGTGTGGCTGGTCCCCGGCCTGGTAGAGGTAAGCCTGTGGTGTCGTCTCCCCACGCAGAAGCTGACCTCCATCAAGATCCAGAACGACAAGATGAGGACGGGCAACTTGCCGGCTAACATGAAGAAGAACCGAGTTCTCCAGATCATCCCATGTGAGTGACGGCGCCCGACAACCTGTTCGCTCCCCCGAGCCAGTGTCTAGGCTTTAGCTCCGTGTTCAACCCGAGCTGGTCGCCGCGGTAATAGCGTAACCTGTTCCTTGGTGTCTCCTAGATGAGTTCAACCGAGTGATCATCCCCGTGAAGCGAGGGGAGGAGGACACGGACTACGTCAACGCGTCCTTCGTCGACGTGAGTAGAGGGAGTCCCGCTGTCTTCGGGCCCGCTGTGTCTCTGTGGAGGCTCGGCCTTTGTTCACCCCCCCCCCCCACCCGTGTGTTCTCCAGGGCTACCGGCAGAAGGACTCGTACATCGCCAGCCAGGGACCTCTGCAGCACACCATCGAGGACTTCTGGAGGATGATCTGGGAGTGGAGGAGCTGCTCTGTGGTCATGCTCACCGAGCTGGAGGAGAGGGGACAGGTGATGATGCGCCGAGGGGGTTGGGGGTGGGGGGCTGATGCCGGGCCAAGTAGGAGATAGGTTGGGGGGGGGGGGGGGTGGAGACAGGAGGTGGAGGAGGGAGGACTGGTGAAGATGGGTGATGGGGAAAATGTCCTCTGTACATTGAACTCTGCTAACCATGAAATGGCCCACAGAACAGTTTGGGAAGAGAGCCGGCGGTACATCAGACTGGGGAGAGAGAACATTATTAATGTTGTTTTATACCCAAAACATCAGAGATATTTACTACCTGACCTCCTTCAGGTTGAAATATTACTACAGATCTGTTCCAGAACAATTTGACCGGCTGTAGCAAACAAGTGGCTCCATGAAGAGAGTGAACCTCTGTTTTGTTTGCACGGTGAGTTGGGTCCCTCTATTGAACTGTGTCCGCCTCCCTTTCTGTTCCTAGGAGAAGTGTGCCCAGTACTGGCCCAGTGACGGGGGGATGGTCTGTGGGGACATCTCCATCGAACTGAAGAGGGAGGAAGAGAGCGAGAGCTACACTGTCAGAGACCTGCTGGTCACCAACAATAGGGTGAGGAAAACCAACACCTTGTCAACATGGGTTCAAATACTGTGTCCTACAAACCCTCTGTCTCGTTCTTTCGCACTCTTTCTTGATTTCTCGTTCTGTTGGTTTCTTTTTCTCTCCTTTTTCTTTCTTTAGGAGAATAAGGCTCGTGCTGTGCGACAGTTCCATTTTCATGGCTGGCCAGAGGTGGGCATCCCCAGCGACGGGAAGGGCATGATCAATATCATTGCTGCAGTCCAGAAGCAGCAGCAACAGTCTGGCAACCACCCTATTACTGTCCACTGCAGGTAACGTTCACCCAACCTGGCAACCACCCTATTACTGTCCACTTCAGGTAATGTTCAACCAATCTGGCCACCACCACCAATCTGGCAACCACCCTATTACTGTCCACTGCAGGTAACATACACCCAATCTGGCAACCACCCTATTACTGTAACCGCTGGTAGTGTTCACCCAATCTGGCAACCACCCTATTACTTTCCACTTCTGGTAATGTTTACCCAATCTGGCAACCACCCTATTACTGTCCACCGCTGGTAATGTTCCCCCAATCTGGAAACCACCCTATTACTGTCCACTGCAGGTAATGTTTTCCCAATTTAGAGGAATGTATAACTAAGCACCTAAACCAGTACATTAGCTCGTGTCTATATTACTATTGCGGGCGTGCGTGCGTGCCAAACCATGACTAACGTCTTTTTTTCTGTGTGTCAGTGCGGGTGCAGGCCGGACGGGGACCTTCTGTGCCCTGAGCACGGTCCTGGAGCGGGTGAAGGCCGAAGCGATCCTGGATGTTTTCCAGACCGTCAAGAGCCTCCGGCTACAGAGACCCCATATGGTGCAGACACTGGTGAGGACGGTCCCCTCAGTACCCTGAGTCACATTTAGATGCTGAACGTTTGTCTTAACTGAATAGAAACCTGAAAAGTAGAAAACATTTCTTCCCCCCCACTGCAACAAACAAATGCAGTGCTAAAATTGTTGTTTCATTATTTTGAATTTTGGGTTCTAAAACTCTGTCAATTTAAATATCAAATGGACTGCAAGAATATTCCCCAATGTAGAATAATATGGAAGGATTGTGTAAATGGTGCTGAGTTTCTGCCATACCAAGTTTCTTGTCTGCAACAAAATCAGCAACTAACCACTGTCCACATCTTTGTTTTCTCTTTGGACATTTCTGACAAATACGTATACGCTGTTTGGTTTGGTAAACAATCTGTAGTTAAAACCAAACGATCAGTTTTGCCATTCAGTTTGTATGCCCAGGATTTATTTCTTGTTTAGTCGCGGAATACTTTAAACTGGCCATTGTGACATTCACGTATTTCTCTGTTTTCAGGAGCAGTACGAGTTCTGCTACAAAGTGGTCCAGGAGTATATCGACGCCTTTTCTGACTACGCCAACTTCAAGTAGGGACGTAGGGGACGGACATCACTATACGTTAACACACACACTCACTCACACCAAGCACACACACCCCCAACAGACAAAGAATTCCAACGGAACAAACGTACGGATCGTGGATTAGATGGCTGGACAGCCTGCATGCTCGGAGGAAAAGGGAATGGGAGTCATGTGACGGAGTCATGTGACGGAGTCATGTGACGGAGTCATGTGACGGAGTCATGTGACGGAGGCTTGTGACGGAGGCATGTGACGGAGGCATGTGCAGCGCTGCGGTGAACCGGACGGAGTGAATATCAGAGATGCCTTCTTGAATATTTTGTAATATTGATCTTGTTAATATAGCCAGTTGCTCCCCACCCTCTCCCCAATCGGACACCTCCATAATCCACCCCATGTAAATATACTTACTCTGTCACATTTGTAGTTTTGTTGTTAGTTTTTTTTTTTTACACTTTTTTTTTTTTTGACTGCATTTTTAGGGTGACATTTATAATGTATTTTATTGGTATATATGAATATATATATATAAATATAAATATATATATATATATATATATATATATATATATATATATATATATATATATATATATATATATATATATATATATATATATATATATATATATATATATATATATATATATATATATATATATATATATATATATATATATGAATATAAATCGGACACTTAAGAAGCTTAAGTCAAAAATCAAGCGTTGCAGGATTAGTGTTAGTGTTTTTCGTAACTGTTGAGTGACAGAGTTACATCGTTGTTGTCTTCTACTGATTTAGGCTGCAGCTTCAAGCTGATAGGTCGACGTCAGGTGAATGAATTTATGCAGCCAATGACTGGTCTTCTGTTCACCTGCACATACGCACTCACGGGGACGCAGCTGGACAGGAACACACGCAGGATTCGCCGTAATGGCTCTGCAAATCGCACTCGGCCGATCACATTGCCCTTCTGACTAGTTTTCCAATGAGTTCACGGTTCACACCAAGGCGAATGAGCTCTGGCGTTTGCCGAGCCCGCCGTTACACAAGAGCAGAGGACCCCAGAGCCCATTTGAAAAGCTCAGGACGCAAACCACCTGTCTGGGCTTTCACCTGTGTTCTTGTCTCAGTTTTGCCTTTTCCACTCTGAACTGTTATGGTTACCCTTTGGGGAAGGCAAGCTGATCCAGGGCTTGCTTCTAGATGGCCTCCCCACCCTGCTGAAGCTGCTGCTGGCCACACTTCTCACACGCGGTCCAGGACATTGTGGCTTTGCTGCTTTGGTGTTCAAGGACGCGTGGAAACGGTGTCATGTAGGTGGGCCTGTACATCCTGGCTGTCTGTGTTTACATTTGAATGTTTAGGAATTCGCCCGTACCGAAAAAGAAATGAATATATTGAAATGTAAGGATTATGCTGAAAATTCGCCTGACACTTTAAATATAGCCTTTGCTTGGTAATGATTTGTATAACTTCCTTATTTTGTCCTCAGGCTTTTGGGTACGCATTTGGGTTGGAAACAAGGTTGGTGGACATAATACAGGGATTATTTAAAAATGTAAATAAATCCAAGTAGATTATGGGTAGAATTGACTTCTTAAACATTTGTGGAACCTGCATTGCCTCCATTTTGTTGCATCATAAAAATGAAATAATTTGCGTGTTTTCATATTTACTTGCTTACAGTTAGAATTGGGGAAAACTATTTATGTATAATTTCATCTTTACTTAAAATTTAAATGTACTGCATTTCCTTTCGGTATAGGTTGATAGAGAAGTTAGAGTCTAAATGAAGACGTTTTTCAGCTGGGGCATGTTCAGGATGGAGATATATTGTAGTTTTCAAATGTATTGCGTGGAACAGATTACTGCCATCTGTAGAGGAGTTTGTGAGTTTATGTTTGTCATCGGTTGTGTCTGCTCAATGTTTGTGTTTTTTCATTGAAATATAATTCAACACCAAGATTACTAATACTTTTACATGTTTTTTATGTGGTTGCTTTCATACCCCACAAATGGATACATTGTTACTTTTATTGTTGAAATGTGTGATATGGAATGTTTGCAGTGATTTTCTTTTTAATTTTTTTCTTCAAAATGGCTGCCTTTAAGGACAGCTTGACTAGAAACACACACTATGGGTTTGAATGAGGTCACTCAGCGGTGTGCCTCCCTTTACATGCAATTATAATGAAAGATAAATGATGTCAGTAAGCTAGCACCAAGGCCCAGGTCAATTCTATCTCATTTCGGTCAACGCAGGAAATTACTTCCTGTACTGGTTCTTTCAATGTATAAATAGAATTTCACTGTGTGTACTTTGTTGTTTGAGTGCAAATGGAATTGACCCCGCCCCTTGTCGGTTAGCCAATCACAGCTGCCAATTGGCCTCCGAGGATTGTAATGAAACAATCAGGTGTGAGATGCAGGTTGTCGGATGTGTATGATGCCCATCCACTTGCCCAATGAACAAAGGTGCTAACTCAAGCCCATCCTAAGATGCCCACCTAATGTCTGCACGGTATGATTGTATATGGCGTAACTGACATGAGGCTTCAGTTTTCACTTTTGATCAGGAAATGTACGTCAGTTGTGTGAGCTGCCATTCTGTTTCTCTATTGGTCTGTGGCGCTGAACGATGAGCTCGAGAACCACGGAGATCAGACAAGCCTAGTCGATACCAAACTCCTTCTCTTCTACATACTATTGGTCTGATCACATAGGTTCAACATTTTTTTTTTTATCACTAGGACATAAGGAACGGCCACAATGTTGTAGTGGAATACCTTAACCGCACACAACCCCTGCGGTTTATGAGTTGGAATGGATTGGTTTAGCTTCTCGCTTCAAGATTTATAAGTTTTATAAGCAGAAAGGAAATTGCACAATCCAACTCGGTTGATTTGCTTCAATCAAGTGGGATCATGAAACATTGCTTCTGAAATTCTGAAAAAACAAGCACCATTGAGAATTGTTGAATTGTTGACGCTTGCACTATTTGCACCAAAAAAAAATGCCCTTAAAATGCCAACCAATGATACAAAGGCCAGACGGGTAACATGGCCGTTACTTGATGTCAACTTGGGTTGCAAAATTCCGCTGTAAGAAATCCACATCGGGGGATTCCCGTGGCTTACTCCCATCCGATACCAGGAATTCTGAAAAAACGTGCTTTATCGTTTAGTTTTTTGTGGAATTTTACATCCCCAATGTCAATGTAGAAGAGGCCTTTCGAAAGCCTCTAGTTACAATCTGTAGTTAGGCCTCTTGTTCTGATGGGTTTAATCCCAGGATATGGACAGCTAGTTAAAGACCTCCCCACCCCCCGGAGGTCTACCCTGGATCACAGGCCACCAGTCGCTTAACTACTGTGAGCGTCGTTTCAGGTCGCATTCAGTTCCAGAGCTCTGAAAGTGCCCACATGTTACAATTTGTGCCATTTTTATTTCCTTTGCCAGGCTCTTGGTCGGGCTTGCTGTGTGTGGGGAGGTTTTACTTTTTGGAGCGATGAAGGATTGCTGTTTCTTTACACCTTCATTTCATTCTGTGGCTCTGAATGTCTGACCATATATCATCACCTGTCTGCAATGACATTGTGTCAACGCCCAGAGCCACTGACTTAAGGCTTAACTCTAGAAAGTGCCTGACGTGTTGATTATGTGTAAAATAGGTTAACTGCCTCTCTCGCCCGTGGGAGCATGGCACAGGAGTAATGATGGTTGGTGAACTAGAATCAACCTACAGACTGACATCTGTCTCCACCATCCCTTCTCCTCACTTTTTCTGAGCCGTCATATATAACTTCAAAGACAAAGTGTGTCTGTAAACAGCCCTTATGCTGGAACTGCCACTTTGAGCAGGACCTTTTTTTTGTTTTGTTTTCCCCACTGGCCTGATTTAATTTCATGCTGTAATGCAGGGTTCCATTCCAGTTTCACTCCACTCCATTCCATTGTTTTTAGCAGCTGTGTCTTGACACCTCATCTTCATTCCACTGAAGTGCTGGACTATTCCTTCATTGTGGTCCCTTGTTGGGTCCGCTGGTCTAACGCTTACCCAGCATAGTGGGTAAAATATGGTGGGAGGATGTGTTGCCCTGGCTAACCCCACCTACATTGCCCTGGCTAAACCCCACCCACCCCCCTCCCACAGTCACAGTTATGTTGTTTCCTGATAATTTCTGAGGACCGCTAGGTTGGCCTCAGCCTTTAAGCCTGATTGGCTGCTGAGAGAAATATGACATAATGCCCAAGTAGAGCATTCGTAATGTCCCTGATGGAGTGACATAGCAAGGATGGAGGAGTGGGGTTTCTTAGGGGTTTACCAGTCTATCTAGGTCTCTCCCACCACTAAGCCTGTCTCTCTCCTCCTCCTATTCTGCTGTTCCTTGGAGACCCTCTAAGATGTCTCTTGTCCTTTAACTCCTGTTCTTACCCTTTTCCTCTCTTTTGCCGTCATCTCGTGTCCCAGGGCTGGAATGGTCTCCCCTATAACCGCTCTCTGCCCCACTCCCTTCTGTACATAATGTAAGGTTATTTATATTTCATTCCTGTCTACTGCCTTGGTTTTTATTTTATTTTCTTGTCTTTTTTTTATGTAGATTAAGTTGTACTGGGACCATTTTGAGAAGTATTAGATGTTTTTGTGGCTATTTTCAATTTGGTATTATTGTCTTAAGAATATTATTTTAAATTTTCATCAATTCAAGTGTTTTGTTATTCAAATAATTTGAATATATGTGTATATATAATTATATATGATAAAATTATATATAATTATATAATGCCAAATGGCCTTTCTAAGCAAGATACTGTTCAAACCTAATAAAGTGCTTGAGATTTTCTTATCTGTGTGTTACTTGTATAATACATACAGCATTATCCCATGCAATATAAAACAGTTACTGCTCTTTAGTGGACATTAATACAGTTTCAGCACTATGTACACTGCCTTCGGAAAGTATTCAGACGCCTTCACTTTCTCGACATTTTGTGGTAATGACCAAATTTTTGGTAGATTTCATTATTATAATTTGTTTTATCTACCTACACAAAATATCCTATAATGATAAAGTTAAATGTTTTGATTTTATTTGTGCCAATTTATAAATAAATAAAAATATGTACATAAGCATTTAGTACTTTGTTTCATCCCCTTTGGAAGTGATCGCCGCTGGGTATGCCTCAGTCTCCTAGTCCCTGCCGCTGAGAAGCATCCCCATAGCATGATGCTCACAAAACCATGCTCCTCTGTAGGGATGCTATTTGCCAGGGTATTTTTGCCAGATTTGCCACATTTGGTGTTCAGGCCAAATAGTTTTGTTGTGATGGTTTGTTTTGAGATTAAATGCAATGTTGAAGTGCGGTAAAAAGGTGGCACCCTTTAGAGCGAGTTCTTTCTAGGTGTGTCACGGCACTATGCCGAACTGCCAGGACTGAATCCTCCGCTGTTCTTCATGTACCCAAACTCCATTGGGATGGTTAGCATCTCCCTTCCATCCAAGGCCTTTGGCTCCCATGGCTTCCACGTGCCTCCGGATTATCAAAACCACCATTAAGTGTTGAGTCTGTTTTTCCATCTTTTACGTTTCTTCCTGGCTTGTCATGCGAGTTGCTATGCTCTGTTAGGCCTGCCTCAGATTCCCAGGGTGGAACATTCCCCCTTGTTGCTTTCCATTATCTGGGTTTTTTGGTACTTCACGCTTCTGCAGATGTTTTCACTTCTCTGTGGTTGCCAGCCAATTGCACTGTGTGATGATGACTGATGTGTTTGCCTCAATACACATCCAGGTCAGGCACTGTATTGAGTTTTGGTCTGGACAGGATTTCAATCAGTGTTTAACCTTTACCCTCAATTAAAAATTAATGCTGCGTTTCTAATTACAGATCAGAGCCAGGGCGGTGTTGGAATGTGTACCAACGACAATAGAAACATCTAATGGGATTAGTCCCTCTACATTTTTACACATCAAAATATTGGAAAATATGTATTATTGTGAAAGCATATATTAAAAGAGTGAACTGATTTTTTTTTTTCTTTTCATTTATGTTATGGGCAAGCGGAAAGAGAGAAATAACAGCTTTATTTTCAAGAGACAAGTAATCATGTAGTAATCGTAAAACGAATGCGCCTCACCTTTAAATATGTAGCTACTACCTCAACTTTAATATGTCTTAACCACTGAGAAACATTATTTCAAACACGTCTATTCAATGCCTTTTCAACCAGGAAGATGTATTTTCAACGTCCTTTGCTCAGTGGGGACAAACTGCACTAATGACATGCTTGTGATATCAATACGTAAAGAAAATATCATCAATACAGTAATTTTGGATGTCATATTTTTGTAATATAGCTGATCCCCAGAGCGACTCATTATTTTTACTCATCTTCCAGTAGTTGTAAGAGAGCGATGTATCACAGCCAAATATACTGTACACATAATCCCCATTTTCTTTTTTTTGCAAAAACTATTTAAGCTATTGAAAGTTCACTGATAATATTTTTAAAGTTCACTCCCAGCCACAATTGAAATGGGAACATGAACAGGGAGCAATAGGATGGAACACTTAGAATTGTTTGGGAAATGAACTCATATGGTCATGCTATTATAGCCCACAACCAGATAACATACTTTACATTATTTAGCGTCTAGTATGCATTTGATTAAAGCTCATAGAAAGGGTTTGGCGATTCTGCCCTTCAAAAGCTGCTCATTGTCCAGGCATTTGCTCCAGCCCAGCAAATGTACCTGATTTAACTTATCTAAAGGTCAGGGTTAAAAATGTACTGATTTAGTTGTGCTACTACTGGGCTGAAGTAAAAACCTGCACACATTGCTTAAGACCTCTCCAGGTCTGGAATTTTCCATTTTGTCATTACCCATTTTCTGTGTGATCCAACCAGATGGTCCCAAAAAGTACTGATCTGGGAGCAAGTCTCCCCTCTCCATTACGGTTTGAAAGGCAAACCTGGCGCTAGATGAACTGATCCCATCCCACATGCTCCCTGAAGATGTTTTGGCAGGGGTTACAAGGTCACTGTGACTCATGCAGAGCTCTGACATCATGTCCTCCTGCTTCCTGCTCTTCCCTCGCGAAGACGGCCTCTTGTCCTCAGCAGATTAACCAAGTCAATAGCAAGACACCCTGTCTGTCTACCGTCTGGCAGGACCTCCCGCCACGCATTTTAAACAAGAACATTTGACGGCCGCCAAATGAAACCCTCCAAGCGAAAGGGCTTGTCAGGCCGGAACCAGGAGCGACTGTGGCTGCGTCTGTGTTTGCTTGTGCTTGTGTTTGCTTATCGTCCAGTATCCCCATGGTCACCATGCCTTGGCGGTCATTCCGTTGTGATGGAGGTCGAAGTGACAGGCCTAGACATCAATTTAAACAGGGGCCTAGACAGAGGAAATGGGACTTGGCCTAGGACTCAGTGATACTCAACCCCTGGTCTGCAGACCTACACTAGAACAGGCTTAGTTCCAAATTTCAATTTCAATCAGTATAGGGAGTATGTTGAAATTCCAATTCCAAAGCTTTTCAACTAGGAAATTAGTTTGTTTCACATTCTGAATGATCTGAACCTGAGACTGCAGCTTAAATTGCTAGGCAACCCAATGACAAATAATTATATAATATTCAGTATGTTCAGATGTGGTTCATCTTAAGTGTTTACCAAGTCTCAAATCTGAATGCAATGGACAAATTGTCCAAAACAAATTGGCAGATAGCCTAGCGGCTAGGGCATCTTACCAGATTGGAAAGGTTGCATGATCAAAAATACCCGAACTGGCAATGGGAAAAACATGTCGTTCTGTCCTTGAGCAAGACAATTGTATGTGTGATGAATGTGACATGTGAGGAAGGTGTGAGAACGCCATTCATCCACATGATGTTCAGTGCAAACTACTCTGAAGCGTGATTTTGAAATTTTACACATACGTGTCACTACCAATGAGTGCACGCAGACGTCTACATGCTCATGTTGGTTGCACAGGGACTGGAATGAAAAGGGAGTTATTAGGCTTAGAGGTGACGAAGGTCCTGAGGGAGTTCAAGACTATTTGGAGATGATAATGGGAGTTGAGCGGATCTTGCACGGTACACACCCAACGTCCCCAAGCGCCTCTCAGCTGATCGCTGCCAGGGATGGGAGCAACGGGATCAGTGATGGGCGGGGCGTGTTGAGGCGCTGTGGGGGCGGGGCATTATTTGAGGTTGTGAAATAAATTGAGGTAGAGGTGGCTTGTGCTACAACACTTGTCAGCTCCCGTGGAAGGTGGTGTGCCAACAGGTCAATAAACCGTGGAAGTTAACAGCACTCGCAGACACGAACTTGGGGGACATCAGTGATAACCAATTCCACAGTGATTTTTAGTCTGAGGATCTAAGGTAAGGACCGCCGGGATTTATCTTGGGTATTATTGGATGTAAATTGAGATCTTGGAGAGGGCTTGAGCGTTTGCTTAAGGTTAGATAATTGCTGTGAAATAGACATGAAATCTATAAACCATTACTATACGCACAGTACTGGTTCAACTGCAAGCTGAATAGGTAGTGGCTGTATTATATTATTTCTTGAAAAATGTATAGTAAAAAAAATATAATGTATATTTTATTGTGTATATTTTATGCCATATTACAATGAACATTTCATAGTTAAAAGCTATCTTGAAGCTTACCTTTCTAGGTGGATTTTCTTTTTGAAGAAATTACCTTTACCAACTGCAAATAATTTTTAGTTATTTTCCCCCCAAAATAACTAGCATTGTTTGATTGTATTTACTATTTCTGTTAGACGTGTTATAAGGTTCCAGTCTATAAATCTGGCCTAGCTGATTAGATGGCACTGCTGACAACCGTGTAGCAGCAGTCTGTATTACACATGGGGAGATATACGTGACCCCAAGGCATGCATACAGTACAGGAAATAATTCCTTAGGAGAACTCGGGGGTCCTAGTTATCCCCTCTAGTTCCATATGCATGAATTGCATGTGCAGACCCAATCCTACGATTTATTTCCTTGTGGAAGGTTGTGGCATGGTTTGACAGATGCCTCATATTCTTTTGTCCACATCCTTCCTTTCCTTGATTGTCTCACTGAATCCAGTGATGGCAAGTGGGGCTAGGCTGGTGCTGATGTTGGGGTTACTGCTGTGCCTGGGAGCACAGCTGTCCTCCTCACAGCACTGGTCCCATGGTTGGTATCCCGGAGGCAAGCGGGAGCTGGACTCATTTGCCACCTCTGAGGTAGGTCACAGACGGTTCTACAATCTCAATTACCATAACGGGTTTATGAATGACCTATCACCTGTCTGGGCATGTCACACTAGCCATTCGTGTTATTTTAGTGTATTTTTCTCTCTCCCTGTCTTCCATGCTCTATTTCTTTCTCTTTCCGTTTTGTCTTGTTCCCTCTTTCTGCATGCTATCCTCTCCCCCCTCTCTCTGTTCATCTTACCCTCTCTATTTCTCTCGGCAGATTTCAGAAGAGATTAAACTCTGTGAGGCAGGAGAATGCAGCTACCTGATTCCCCAGCGGAGGAACATCCTTAAGAGCATCCTTGTAAGGGCAGGGGCTGGAGGTCAATAGTCCAAAAAGGGCAGGGGCTGGAGGTCAATAGTCTATTAAAGGCAGGGGCTGGAGGTCAATAGTCCAATAAGGGCAGGGGCTGGAGGTCAATAGTCCAATAAGGGCAGAGGCTGGAGGTCAATCGTTCATTAAGGGCAAGAAAATGTAAAAGGGTTGTAATTCACTTATTAAGAGTTATTCAATAATTAAATCTATCACAAACCATTAACAAGTGGTTTCATCAAATTAAGCAAAAAGGTACACAACTAAGTGTGCTTGGCAACTAGTGAGCAGATATTTAACTCCAGTAACTTTTTGTATGTAAATGCACTTTAGTTATTTTCTCACTTCTGGTTTTGAAGCATTAGTACTCTGTTCCACGAACAGATTTTTTATTTTATTTAACAATGTGTCTCAACCCACATTGAAAACCATGATGTCCTTTACATATTTTACACACGCAATTTGCATACCCAAATGTATTACATCATGTCGTTTATGAAATAGTTACACTCACCCGATTATATCAACACACATAACATATATCAGTAAAAGCCCATGTTAAATTTACGCTCCTGTTTAAAACGGTAACCATAATGACATCTACTGAAATTCACTGAATGGCATTGAAGTGTTGAATATCACCTCTAATGAGAAGTATCTAAGCTCTGAGTGAACACTCAAATCAACTAGAAGTGATTTACCAACATGTAAAACTGCTAAATGGCCACTATATATAAAGTCAGACATTTATGAGTGATGTGAGTACATCTTTTTTTATATATATTTGGTTTATATTAATGGTAATCTTAAAGTATTTTTAAATGCATTTATAAACTTTTAATACCTGTAGGTAGATATTAGCCCTCTATTTGGTAAGCACTCTGTTACTGCACTTTTTGACCAATGTGATATTACCAGTTGTTGATTGTTTATAATGTATTTACAAATGTTTACATAAATCCTCAATACGGCCATTATAACCCCTTTATAAATGTTACCTATGGCAAGTGGCGTTAATATATTGGCCACCGATTCTCAAAATCTGAGCAAGGGGTCTGTAATAGTGATTGTTTTATTTTGGACATGATTTTCCCTGATTATCCA
Organism: Esox lucius; assembly: GCF_011004845.1. Classification (NCBI taxonomy): domain Eukaryota; kingdom Metazoa; phylum Chordata; class Actinopteri; order Esociformes; family Esocidae; genus Esox; species Esox lucius. The sequence continues at coordinate 38,345,357 of NC_047585.1, read as the reverse complement.
TCACTTGAACTTTCCAGAATGTTCTGCATTGCTGAGGTGTCCCAGGTCTAAATCTGTCTGTGGTTAGGGGACAATATTGTAGGCTGCTAGTGTGAGCATAATGTTATTTTTTGTAAATATTTATTTAATATACAGGTGCTATAAGAATGCTATCCAAGGATGTAAACTGATGCATATCAAAACCCTTTAAATGTAGGCGTATTTTGGGGTTTGAGCAATGAGGCTCTTATCTATTGTACCAGAGTCAGGTGATCTTGTGGAGAAATATTGCATAACTGCTAACTGGCATTAGAAATGACTGAAGATCTATGACTGCACATTAGATTGTGAACTACCTTCATATTAGACAGATCTGTCTGAATCTGGGGAAGAAGAAATTTTTTTTCAACATGAAAATAATCTATGAACCAAGAGACAGTATAATCCCCAATTCAATTTTCTTTAAATAGCTAACTCTAGCCATCACTAACTAAAAGGTAATTATCTTTTTGTAATAGCCATTTCATCGTTAAGAAACTTCAAACTACAAAGTGAGATGATTTTACTCGATTCAGGATAAAAAAATGTTTTATTACTTCGGCAAAATCAAACAGATATTGTCTGCATTAACCAATGTTTGCTTGACCCGTCATGGACTCTCTTTTTGATCGACAGATGCATAACATATGACGTGATTAGCGGATTCTTAAAAAACACCCAGGCTACATAATATCTGTCAGGAAATAGCTACTATCTGAGGAAAGCAATGTGTCTTATCAGTGGGAAGGGGAGCGGTAATGCACTGATTATGTGTTTGTCTTTTTGCAGTTGGATGCCCTGGCCAGAGAATTTCAGAAGAGAAAATAATCTAAGACAATTTACCAGCAATGGCTGATTTAAATAATTCCTATCTGTTTATTTCATATGACCTCTACATGTTCTCTAATCCCATGTTGTGTTTTATCAACTCTGATGATCATGCAATCTGATTTTTTCCCTTTATGCTGTTGTAGACTCTTACATAGGTGACATCATGCATATGCCATTTCTTGTAATAAATTATTTGTTTTATATTAATGTCATTTGTCCTCTTCATTGAATTCGATTTAGAGACAGTTTAGGTAGGAAAGAATGAAGAACATTATAATTACATTTGCGTTTTTGAAAACACAACATGTAGATAAAAGAACGCTTAAATAAAACCAGGAACAATAAATTACAATTGTATCAGTCAAGCTCACAAAAATAGAACTTTAGGGAGCTAATAGCTTTCACATAGTATGCGTATTGTCGCAAAGTACCCTTATGAGCTGTCAGCTGTATTGACAGACTTTTTTCAACGCTTTGCGCAAGCGCAATTATAATAGAAGCAAAGATGGAGGAGCAAAGTATCTGTGCCCCGCTGCTGGCGGAGTCAGATACTAAAAATAACAATAATTCTCATTATAACGTGGCTTCTGTATCAGATGCTGACACAGTAATAAACACTAATAATACCAATAGTTCACAGATTGAAGGTGAGTTCATTAAGAACGTGAAATTGCAACGTCTGGTGATTTGAAGCTAGCTAGCAATGCTAATGTTAGCCAAACAAGGGCGTTTTCAAAACTAGCAAGTTAAAGTCAGGGTATCTAGCACACTAACGTTAGCTGTTAAGTGTCTAATTGGGCACAATTGCGTATGATACCATACATTTAGCCAGCTGAATATTCCGAAAAGACCACTCTTCGGTAAACAATCGTGTCCTTCCCACTTGAACGTGTTTTTGCAATTGTCCTTGTAGTGCAGGCCCTGTTATTGCTGCCATTGGAAGCCAATTTGTTAGCGCATCCCACCCCTCTAAAGTTGCTGTTACATTGGTTTAGCAGCAAATTATTGACATAAGATTAAGCACCTGTCATTCACTGCTTGGTTAAGAAACGAATTACACTTTTGCACACAATACAACAAAGAAAATGCTTGTTATTTGTATTGTTTGGGTCTCCACGTCACGAAAAGAATTGCTTCTTTACCAAACATTGTAATAGCACGTTCTCTTGCTACACTTAAAGCGTCTGCGCTTATTAGATGTAATTCCACACATTGCTCCATTACTTCACTGAAGAGTCAATGCAATTCCAATATTATGACCACCAACAATTTTTTTTTCCAGAAGTATATTTAATCTAACTATATAGTCCGATGTTAGGCATTTTGTCGATTCGTCTCAGGCATATTGAAAATGCCCACACAATGGCCAAACATTCTGAACACCAGGTCCTGTTCTATGTCTGCTCTGTTGTTCACCAACCCAAATGGGTGCTGTTAACATTTGGTAAGTACTGTACTTTAAAGTTGTAGGTTTATTAGGCTGTGTAGCAATCCACATTGATCTTCCAGTATATGTAGAGTTTGGATTTTTAAAGATATATATTTTCAGTTTTATGCTTTTGAGAGAGGAGAGTGTTCAAAAGTCAAAACTATGATTTTTTTTTAAATAAATACAGTGGCTTTGGAATTTATTCAGACTCCTTCGCTTCCTCCACCTTTTGTTGTGTTATATTCTTTATTAGTTATAAAATGTTTCCATCAATCTACACATAATACCCCAAAATGACAAAGCAAAAACACGTTTTTAGACATTTCTGCCAATTTATTGAACATTTTGAACTAAAGTGAACTGTGATCTTCAGGTCTCCCCTTGGCATGATGCTCCCATCACCATGCTTCACAGCAGTGTTAGCCAGGTGATGAATACTAATTTATTTTTGCCTGACATAGCACCCTGGCCGAATAATTTGATTTTGGTCTCTCCAGACCAGACAGTCTCTTTACCCATCCAGTGCTATATGGCAAACACTAGACAGCATGTCATATGCCTTTTACTCAGGAGTGGTGTCTGTCTAGCTGCTCTACCATAAATGCCTGGGTGATAAAGAGCTGCAGAGATTGTTGACCTTTTTGGTATTATCTCCCATCTCTGCACAACTCTGAAGTTCTGTCAGGATGCCCATTGGATTCTTGGTCACCTCCCTGACCATCTCTGGTTAAAGTCTGGGTCATTCCAAAATTATTCTATTTCATTGTGATGAAGGCCACTGCTCCTGGTCACGTTTATTGCTTTAGCAATGTTTTACTTACCTTCCAGAGATCTGGGCCTTATAACGTTCTCTGAGGTTTAAGTAGAATTATTTGGGGCTTTGTTTTTATCTTCGACATGCACTGCAACGTGTGGGTCCTTATATTGGCTGGTGCGTGCATTTCGAAATCATGTCAATTGAGTTTGCCTCACATAAAGGACACAGCGTTAATTTGGAGTGTCAGGAAAGGTTCTGAATACCTATGTATTTCAGTCTTTGGCATGCATGTTTTTTCTTTTTTACTGTGGAGTATTGGGTTTAGATTGATGGCAAAAAATATATACATTGAATCAATTATAAATAATGTCTACAGCACAGCAAACAGGAGGAAGTGAAGGAGTTAGAATATTTTCCTAAGCAATTTGGTGTACTGCTACACAGCGTGTTGGACCGCTAACCCATCATCAGCCACTCTGAGATTTTAGAAGGATATGATTAAGTTGTGAAAATCTGGTAATCCTTCTAAGTTTCCAATTTTATCCAGAAATCTTGGTTGTAAAACCATTTTATTTTTTTTAGAGCACAACTTTTTCAAGATTAAAGCTTTGGCGTGCGTTAATTTTAGAACCTGGAGTGTAATTTATAGTGAAAGAGGGAAACATTGTTCTCTATGCAGTCCACCCAAAATTAGGAGAGCCTGCTGTTTTGAGCTAATTAGAATATCAGCCTACTTATTATGGAGCTCCTCCGTGTAAATACAGACAGTAATTTAAAATGTTAATTTTAATAGTTGTATTGACTGAGTACACAAGTCAGTCTACACACATGAAAAAAAGATACACTACCATAAAAAAGTAAAATATACAATAGCAGCAATGTTGTAATAATAATGTCCACCCAAAATTAATCAAGGGTTAACTGCCTTGCTCAGGAACAGAATTCAATATTTGTAATAAAATTGTATCTAAATTAGCTAAATCCATTAGTTGCTGGTTGGATGTCCTATTTGCTTTGCATACCAGCCACCCCAGATAGACTCCAGTCCTGGTGGACCATTGCTTTCATGCCACCAGATAACGGGGTGTTTCGCCACTTGGTTTCCTGATTCAGTGGTCTGTCTCTGGAACTAAGACAGTGTCAATATATGTTTTTACATAGATTTTCTACATGTCAAAGTCAAAACGATGTCCTTCTATCCATGAATGACAATCCATTATATTAGTTTAATATGCATATATTTAGTTTGTTCGCTGTGAATGTGGTCTTGTATAAACGTAAATTCTTTGGGTTGAATATATTGGTTGGTTACTTCAGCATTTCAGCCTATCCACAAAATGGTAAAATTGTCTTTTCTTTAAACATTCACCTTAGTGCCTCACACTATAATTAATACAACACGAACAGGTGTACTCCATAAAAAAAAACAACACATCATTTATATTGTATGCATCTGTCATCAAATGTCAACTGAGCTTCCTCTGTTGCCTGCAGGCCCGAGGAAAAGCCACCCCCTGAAGGGACTGCTGACGGACAGCCGCTGCCATGTGTGTGAGGCATCGTTGCTGTTCGAGTCTCAGAGGGTGGCTCACTACGAGGTGTGTTCCACGTCTCGACACCTGCCTTTTATCCTGATATTGTCCTAAACATTATTTTGAATTAAAAACCAAATCCTCTGATTGCAGGGAAAGAAGCATGCCCAGAAAGTGCGGCTCTACCTGCAGGCTAAGAAAGATGAGAAACTAAGTAAGGACCCGGGTGGCTTCCAGGTAAGACCATCATGCCCCGGAATGGACACGCAGACAAACATTTACATTGCTTTATAGGTGTGCACACCAGTTTCTGACAGTTTCATTTTTATTTTGAAGCAGTTTTAGAAAATTAAGCCAGCAAATAAATATAAATGTACTTATTTTCGTTATTACCAAACAAACACAGGAACGGGTAAAAGGCAAGTGGAAAAAGTGCCGGACGCGCTACCGGCCCGTGAAAGCACCAAGAGAAGCTTGACTATACAGTTTATAGATGGGTCCTCCTGGGAGTCAAACTGTGTAAATAAGAGATGAGAGGCTGGTTTGGAGGAGCACTGTTGTTTCCTCCTTGTAGTGTGGAGACGCAGTCCATTGGTGTCATTCTGAGTGTAGGTGTCTGTGTGTTAAGCAGAGAGGTGTCCCTGTGCACAAGGACCGCTTCTGTGAGCTGTGCAGCATGGTGTTCAGTTCCCCGGTGGTGGCGCGCTCGCACTACGACGGCAAGGTCCATGCCAAGAACCTGAGGAAACAGGGCGTCCATCCCGCCGCCCAGACAAAAGGTTAGCGCTCCCCGTTTCCTGGTCGTTTCTCTGTTTATACCCCCCCCAACCCCCCCGCCCGCCCGCCCGCCCTAGAGACAGGGCTGTGCCACGAATCTAACGCCACTGACACACACTTCCTTCCTCACCGATCAGACGGTTGCCTGAGGGGCCCAGAGTCGACCAGCCCGAGGCCGCCGCAGGCCTCCGGCTCTGACCAGGGAGCCGGCGAGGCGGTGGGCACGGCGCCCGCGGACGCCCCAGTCCGCGGCGTGGACCTCAGCGACCCGGACAAACACTGTCGCCTGTGTGCCGCCTCCTTCAACAACCCCTACATGGCCCAGCAGCACTACGTGGGCCGCAAACACCAGAGGAACCACGCCCGCCAGCAGCTGCTCAAAGACCTGGGCGGGGACCCGGCGCGAGGTACCGGTGCCCATCACGCTGTCACCCGCTCACCTGGCCGTCACAGACGACCCACTGAAATGACTTACAGGACTTTTGAATTTCCATTGCTCACCCTCCTCACAAAATGTGTGTGTGTGTGTGGGTGGGTGGATGGGTATTTGTTGTGTTATGAGGTGTTTCAGTCTCCTCTGTAGAGTAATGGCTGTTCCATCTGCTGTTCCCCCCTCGGCAGCCACGTCTTTCACATGTCCGGTGTGTAACATCGAGCTCAACTCTGTGGAGATGTACCAGTCTCACATGCAAGGAAACAAGCACCAGATCAAGTAAGGCAACAGCCGCATTCATGCGCCGCGTGGAGCGCACTGTGTTTGATCAGTTGACCACCCACTGTGTAGAGCGCACTGTGTTTTATCAGTTGACCACCCACAGCGTAGAGCGCACTGTGTTTGATCAGTTGACCACCCACAGCGTAGAGCGCACTGTGTTTTATCAGTTGACCACCCACAGCGTAGAGCGCACTGTGTTTTATCAGTTGACCACCCACAGCGTAGAGCGCACTGTGTTTGATCAGTTGACCACCCACAGCGTAGAGCGCACTGTGTTTTATCAGTTGACCACCCACAGCGTAGAGCGCACTGTGTTTTATCAGTTGACCACCCACAGCGTAGAGCGCACTGTGTTTTATCAGTTGACTACCCACTGTGTAGAGCGCACTGTGTTTTATCAGTTGACCACCCACAGCGTAGAGCGCACTGTATTTGATCAGTTGACCTCCTGTAAGGTCCCAGCTCTGCGCTGTGTTGAGGTATTCAACCCTCTGGCTTTTATCCTCTGCTTCCACAGGGAGAAGAAGGTTGTTGACCTGTGCAAGTCTCAGAAGAAGGTGTATGACTCGTTTGCAGAGGAGTTGGCTGACTACATCCACGTGCAGAAGGCCCGTGGGATAGCCCCCAACACCAGCTTTGGGATAATGAAGGGAGAGCAGGAGGGAGAAGGAGTAGCCAACCCCAGCAAGACTGACGGGCAAAACAAAACCAACTCCAGCCTTCCTCCTTCCTCCCGGCCTCTTCTTCCTGTCATCCCTCCTCCCCAGCCTGCTCCTGAATTTTATCCTCCTCACATTTGGTCCCCACCCTATCAGGCTCCTCCCATTCAATTTGGCTTCAGGGGGAACATGTATGAGCAGAAAACCTGGGGCCACACCTTCCCTCAGCCACTACCCCCTGGGTCCACTCTGACAGGCCTAATTGGCCGGCCTCAGCCCAGGGGCAGGGCCGACGAACGTTCAAGCTCCTCCGCTTCCTACACAACCTCCTCTCCTTCCTGCACCAGCAGCAGCGACAGTGATTGTGACCACCACTACCGGGAGAGGAAGAGGAGGAAGATGAGAAAGGAAAGGAGGGCAAGAGAGGAAGACTCAGGGGACAGGAAGAGGAGGAGGGGGAGGAGGGGAGGCAATAATACAGAAGGGAGAGGAGGAAGAGAGCCTGACGTTGAGGAAGAGAGGGGGAGAAGGAGGAGAAAAAGACAGCACAGGAGGAGCAGGAGTCACGGGGAGGGGAGCAGGGCTAAAAGACGCAAGGAAGGGGAATCCGAAGGAGCAAAGGAGGACAAAGAACTGAATACAGAGGAGAGGGTTGGTGGGGAAGGAGAAGAGACAGAGGTATATATGCAGGCCGAGATACAGGAAGGGACAAAGGAGTCCTACGAGGTCAGGGAGACCAGGGCCAAACACAGGAAAGACAAGAAGAGGATGAAGGAGAAAGTGGACACCAGGACAGAGGAGGAGAAGTTATGGGATGAGTCCATCATAGGCTTGTAATGCAGAGACCCTCCTGGAGCCCACCATCTGAAGACTACATCCTGAAATTGGCAAACATGAATTGATGTTACAATACCATTTCCCATTTGGAGTCATGGTTGTAGCAAACGTGCTGATAGGGTTTTTTTGTTTGTTTTTCTCACCCTTCACAGCTCATAATTGAATATTCTCAGTACATTATAAAAAAAAAACAACAACATTGTGCAGTCAGTTCTCGTGAGCCAATGTCATGCAGTAGTGTAGGTATGCTAGCTGGCTAGCCAAATGCTCAGTGTAATTTATGAGTTTGTGGCGTCAATACAATACAATGTGTTCACTTCAGCTGTCGTTGAAATGTCAGCTATTAAACGCTTCTGAAAGCGTAATGTTGCTAACTTCAGGGTACCCACATGTCACTGCTTTATTTTGAATGACTACCTTGACATGAAACTCTATTGCACATCGGAGCTGCTCTGTTCTAAAGCTAATTTGTATATGTGACAGGGCTCTCCTCTCTGTGGAACAAAATATACTGTTGCAGTTACACATCGACACTTTGTCTGAATGCCATGTGACAATGGCATATCCCCCTGCCCAGAATGCACGTGTCATTAAACGTGTCCCACCGGATAATCTGTACTTTCTGTCTAACCAATGACAAGTACGTTTTCTGTAACTCTGTCTTCCACTTTTTTCATTCAGTTATACCCTTTAACCAACATCAACAATTCCCCTGTTCTGGAAATCCATTTAATATGCAGGCTTATACTTAATAGAGCAATGTTAAAGCAAAAGTATAAAAGGCTCTGTATAAACATGCTCCTGTGTTCAAGTCTAAGAAGATTTAGCAGGCTGGTGAGTAATGGATTAGATGGAGATAAAAGGTTTGCCAACAGGTGACCGACCCACATGCCAAAAAACCACGCGGCAAATCTTTTTTAGCATGATTTCTTTTTTTTGTTGTTGTTGGTCAAAATAGGTTGTAAAACAGTGTTTGTCTGACTGAAAGAACATCTCCCATCTCAGAATGTCCGATTGGGAAATAGGCTTGCAAGGAAAGCTAGGGAAGTTATAGCTACCTTCGTAGAACAGCAGTTACATGAGTAATCTCTGATAGCTGCTAAATACGGTTGTAATAAAGCCACTTTCACAGCCTTCATTTTAGTAAACAATGTCCGTTAATCACCTAACCTATTTTTACATGGTGTCGTTGGAAAAAAAGGTTTGGAAATGCCTGCTGGAAAATCATATAGTACTCAGTTAAAAAATGTGTTTAGTTAGGGAATCTGCGCAGCACCAGACAGTCATTTAGTAAAGATTACAACCTTGTTTGTTGAGGTTGATTCAGAGATTTTTATTGTAGTTTTTTCTCACTCAAAATAAAAAGTAGTTTCCCCTGCAAATCAACCTATTTATGAGATCAATTTGGAACCAATGCAATTTCTGCAGGAAAAAATGATGTGATGTAACTCCCATGTTTTATCCGGTCTCATTTACCATGGCTATCAGCCAATCTGTGCCAAGGATTCAAACCACCCGGTTGATAAGAGACCATATACCACTGGTGTGACATCGCATAACGTTTTACTCTACTAACTGTGTTGGTAATTGGTTAATAACAATAAGGCATCTTTGGGGTGTGTGATACAGTGGGGAGAACAATTATTTGATACAATTTTGCAGGTTTCCCCCACTTACAAAGCATGTAGAGGTCTGTAATTTTGATCATAGGTACACTTCAACTTTGAGAGACGGAATCTAAAACAAAGATCCAGAAAATCACATTGTATGATTTTTAAATAATTTGCATTTTATTGCATGACATAAGTATTTGATCACCTACCAACCAGTAAGAATTCCGGCTCTCACAGACCTGTTAGTTTTTCTTTAAGAAGCTCTCCTGTTTACCTGTAGAAGATTACCTGTATTAACTGCACCTGTTTGAACTCATTACCTGTATAAAAGACACCTGTCCACATTCTCAATCAAATAGACTCCAACCTCTCCACAATGGCCAAAACCAGAGAGCTGTGTAAGGAGATCAGGGATAAAATTGTAGACCTGCACAAGGCTGGGATGAGCTACAGGACAATAGGCAAGCAGCTTGGTGAGAAGGCAACACCTGTTGGCACAATTATTAGAAAAGGGGAAGAAGTTCAAGATGATGGTCAATCTCCCTCGGTCTGGGGCTCCATGCAAGATCTCACCTCGGGGGCATCAATGATCATGAGGAAGGTGAGGGATCAGCCCAGAACTACACGGCAGGACCTGGTCAATGACCTGAAGAGAGCTGGGACCACAGTCTCAAAGAAAACCATTAGTAACACATTATGCCCTCTTGGATTAAAATCCTGCAGCGCAGGCAAGGTCCCCCTGCTAAAGCCAGCGCATGTCCAGGCCCGTCTGAAGTTTGCCAATGACCATCTGGATGATCCAGAGGAGTAATGGGAGAAGGTCATGTGGTCTGATGAGACAAAAATAGAGCTTTTTGGTCTAAACTCCACTCGCCGTGTTTGGAGGAAGAAGGATGAGTACAACCCCAAGAACACCATCCCAACCGTGAAGCATGGAGGTGGAAACATAATTCTTTTGGGATGCTTTTCTGCAAAGGGGATAGGACGGTGCAGCTTCTGCAGTAATGGAGTCGATGTATCGGTCTGTCATGGTGAAGAAAGAGCTGAGCCGCAAGGCGAAGGTCTCGATTTACCGGTCAATCTACGTTCCTACTCTCACCTATGGTCATGAGCTTTGGGTCATGACCGAAAGGACAAGATCCCGGATACAGGCGGCCGAAATGAGCTTTCTCCGCAGGGTGGCTGGGCGATCCCTTAGAGATAGGGTAAGAAACTCGGTCACCCGGGAGGAGCTCAGAGTAGAGCCGCTGCTCCTCCACATCGAGAGGGGTCAGCTGAGGTGGCTTGGGCATCTGTTTCGGATGCCTCCGGAATGCCTTCCTGGGAAGGTGTTCCGGTCCCGTCCCACCGGGAGGAGACCCCGGGGAAGACCTAGGACACGCTGGAGGGACTATGTCTCCCGGCTGGCCTGGGAACGCCTCGGTGTCCCCCCGGAAGAGCTAGAGGAAGTGTCTGGGGAGAGGGAAGTCTGGGCATCCCTGCTTAGACTGCTGCCCCCGCGACCCGGCCCCGGATAAGCGGAAGATGATGGATGGGGATAGGACGACTGCACCGTATTGAGGGGAGGATGAATGGGGCCATGTATCACAAGATCTTGGCCATAAACCTCCTTCCCTCAGTAAGAGCATTGAAGATGGGTCGTGGCTGGGTCTTCCAGCATGACAACAAACCAAAACACACAGCCAGGGCAACTAAGGAGTGGCTCCTGGAGTGGCCTAGCCAGTCTCCAGACCTGAACCCAATAGAAAATCTTTGGAGGGAGCTGAAAGTCCATATTGCCCAGCGACAGCCCCAAAACCTGAAGGATCTGTATGGAGGAGTGGGCCAAAATCCCTGCTGCAGTGTGTGCAAACCTGGTCAAGAACTACAGAAAACATATGATCTCTGTAATTGCAAACAAAGGTTTCTTTACCAAATATAAAGTTCTGCTTTTCTGATGTATCAAATACTTATGTTGTGCAATAAAATGCAAATTGATTACTTAAGTCATACAATATGATTTTCTGGATATTTGTTTTAGATTCTATCACTCACAGTTGAAGAGTACCTATGAACAAATTTGACTTCTACATGCTTTGGAAGTAGGAAAACCTGCAAAATCGGCAGTATATCAAATACCTGTTCTCCCCACTGTATATTCATCCAGAATGACCTTCAGTAGCTAATAAATAAATTTTCTTTTGCAGTACTCGCCAGAATTATTGGCATACTAGGTAATCATGGAAAAAAGGCTTTCGGTGTTTTCACTAATTGGTGTTAATCAGCTTTGAGCTTACACAAAAAAACAAAGCATATCAATCAAATCTTCAATTAAGTGAAAATTGTTCAAAGAAAAGGAAGATGTTAAGATAAAACTTTCTGGAAAATGTTTATAAAAAGAAAAGGTATTCTGAAACCAAATTAATGTTTAAAGCCTGTTTTTTTCCTATTAATGTAGGGTTAAGAGGGCCCTTGCATGGAAACTGAACCCACAACCAACTTTCAACATGTGAGCTACACATACAAGTTTAGAACTGATACATAACTCTGAATCACACCATTGTGATTGATTACACATATTTTGACTACATAGTAAAGCCGTTTTTGTGACTTTTGTTGGTGTTGGATGGATGAACACAGAGTGGGCTTTAATTTCTTTATTTTGACAGATTAGAAGTCGTATTAGATCAGTGACTAACACAAACTATGAGACAGGTATAACTTTAGCCAACCTTTACCAAAAATAACCTTATTTAGATAAATTTCACACCTGTTGTTGCTCAGAAAATACATGATAAAAATGTTTTGGGGAGTATGCCCAGACCCCCCAAAACGAGGCTTAGCTTCCCCATGATTTCTAGTGAGGTCCCTGCTAAAAATGTATATATTAGTTCAGGCCCATCGCCAGGATGAGGAGACTGAGTGGGCAGAACATACAGGCGAGGGGGCTGATCTTTTTGTTGGCTATTTTTCTATAGAGTATTTAAAACTTAGCTCCCTGAATATTAGTAGATGAGAATATGTGGGGTACCTCTTTGCTGTACCTCTGTTACTAATTAAATTCAGTCTTATACGAGAATAGTAGGTCCCATCTGGGTATCCAAAGCTGAGAGTCTTGTCTTTCCAGCGGTGTCTTCCAACCTTTGGTGTGACTCACTAGCATATAAATCGATCATGTTGTTATGACACATAACCTATTACAGGATTATTTGAGATCAGTGTGTACAGTATACCTCTGCATCATTAAAATAGGTTTTGTTTCACCAGGGCCCTGCATTTTACAATGGATACACCCCCTCCCTGAAAAACCGAAACAACTCCTAAAGCAGTTATTACAATACCAGATAATTCAACTGAGGGGTCTAAGCCCCCTCGTGGGGCAGGGCCTGTAATTCTTTACAGAAAAATCAGAGCATGTGTACTTTTGGGGAAACGCGCCAATAGAAAAGTAATAAATCCTTCCTGTTCTCTTTTTTCTCAAGTCCAGGTTTTTTTTTATTCCATTATACTGAGTTATTATTCTCCTATGGACATTTCCTGATTGTCAAAGTTAATCATCCGATCTGAATAAATTGTTAGAATACTTTGTAAAAGTGTCTAGCTCTTTTGATCAGGGGCAGTCTATAAAGCTCTAGCTCTTGATCTGCAGTACCAATGGAGGGCACGTCTATAATTAGTTACCCATTGCTAATTGGGTGATAGATCGCTTTAGCCTATTATTTCAGTCATTATATTGTTTTAATTGATTCATCGATTGATTGCACAGTCTATCAAAATACAATTTAATTGCGTTGGGAAAAGTATCGAATAGATAACGATAATTAATTTCTGCATTATTAGGAAAGACAGAGTAGCTCTCAATCTCATGGTGTTGTGAGCGAGACACATAGGCTATAGGCCTACCTGAGCTTCGTTAGGATAATTTGTCGCTGGGCAATGTGACCGCAGCATTTCATTTTTCCAGATATTTTGAGGTTTTCCAAGACACGTTTAGCCTACAGCACTATAAACTAATTGAAATGCCTATTAGTTCTACGTAATAGGCTACCTAATAACAGCAGGTTTTGTTTGGAGAGCAAAACCTTTTACAATACCCGGCTTTCGGTGATAGGTATGTTTTTTGGTTTGCCAGGAGTGCTTTGCTAGCTGGACTTTGCAGTTATGAAACACCCGCAACTCAAGACAGTGGATTGTTTTTATCGTGCGTAGCCTATCCCGCATATACAGGTGCTGGTCATAAAATTAGAATATCATCAAAAAGTTTATTTTTTTCAGTAATTCCATTCAAAAAGTGAAACTTGTATAATATATACATTCATTCCACACAGACTAAAATTTTTCAAGTGTTTATTTCTTTTAATTTTTATGATTATAACTGACAACTAATGAAAATCCCAAATTCAGTATCTCAGAAAATCTGAATATTGTGAAAAGGTTCAATATTGTAGACACCTGGTGCCACACTCTAATCAACTAATGAACTCAAAACACCTGCAAAGGCCATTAAATGGTCTCTCAGTCTAGTTCTGTAGGCAACACAATCATGGGGAAGACGGCTGACTTGATAGCTGTCCAAAAACGACCATTGACACCTTGCACAAGGAGGGCAAGACACAAAAGGTCATTGCTAAAGAGGCTGGCTTTTCACAGAGCTCTGTGTCCAAGCACATTAATAAAGAGGCAAAGGGAAGGAAAAGATGTGGTAGAAAAAAGTGTACAAGCAATAGGGATAACCGCACTCTGGAGAGGATTGTGAAACAAAACCCATTCAAAAATGTGGGGGAGATTCACAAAGAGTGGACTGCAGCTGGAGTCAGTGCTTCAAGAACCACCACGCACAGACGTATGCAAGACATGGGTTTCAGCAGTCGCATTCCTTGTGTCAAGCCACTCTTGAACAAGACACAGCGTCAGATGCATCTTGCCTGGGCTAAAGACAAAAAGGACTGGACTGCTGCTGAGTTATGTTCTCTGATGAAAGTAAATTTTGCATTTCCTTTGGAAATCAAGGTCCCAGAGTCTAGAGGAAGAGAGGAGAGGCACATAATCCACGTTGCTTGAAGTCCAGTGTAAAGTTTCCACAGTCAGTGATGGTTTAGGGTGCCATGTCATCTGCTGGTGTTGGTCCATTGTGTTTTCTGAGGTCCAAGGTCAACGCAGCTGTCTACCAGGAAGTTTTAGAGCACTTCATGCTTTCTGCTGCTGACTAACTTTATGGAGATGCAGATTTCATTTTCCAACAGGACTTGGCACCGGCACACAGTGGTATCCCTGTTCTTAATTGGCCAGCAAACTCACCTGACCTTAACCCTATAGAAAATCTATGGGGTATTGTGAAGAGGAAGATGCGATATGCCAGACCCAACAATGCAGAAGAGCTGAAGGCCACTATCAGAGCAACCTGTGCTCTCATAACACCTGAGCAGTGCCACAGACTGATCGACTCCATGCCACGTCACATTGCTGCAGTAATTCAGGCAAAAGGAGCCCCAACTAAGTATTGAGTGATGTACATGCTCATACTTTTCAGTTGGCCAACATTTCTAAAAATATTTTTTTTGTATTGGTCATACGTAATCTTAAGTAATATTCTAATTTTCGGGGATACTGAATTTGAGATTTTCATTAGTTGTTAGTTATAATCATCACAATTAAAAGAAATAAACATTTGAAATATATCAGTCTGTGTGTAATGAATGAATATAATATACAAGTTTCAATTTTTGAATGGAATTACTGAAATAAATCAACTTTTTGATGATATTCTAATTCTAATAACCTGTAAACGGAGCATGTCCTCATCTGCTGTGGATTTTGACCTACTCGAAGTGGGAAATCGAAACTGTCAAACTTCTTCAAGCAGCAATTACCAACTTACCATTAGCCTGGTGGATTTTCGGTTTTGAACAGAATCCCGTATTAACGGTCACACTCTATCGGGTTAATAAAGGCATCGTTTACAGTGTTGCCCATATAGGGTACACTTCACCGGTCCCTTACGAGGAATTTGCTAACAGTTTGGAAGTTCTGGAAACTAGCAGCAAATAATTTTACCGGCTTTTATTTTTTATTATTGGCCAAAAATCGATGATCCATGCTAAAAATGAATTATGAATTCATAAAACACGTGCACATGTTAATCTTCAATGTCAACAGTGTTAGTTTTTCTCGATTATAAAACCAACGATCCTATGGGCCACTCTGATTGGCTGCCAGCATACTCTGACCCATTATTGCACAGCAGAGGCTGGGACCACCATCGTTTATTTTTTTAAATCAATTTGAGATCCGGGGCTATTCATAAAGCTCTGCGGCTATAGCCCCGGACGCCCAGGCCTAATGACGCCACTGTTGCATAGCCTTTGATTATGACGTATGTGATGATCAAAGCTATATAAACTGCCGCTGATTGAATAAATCATAATTAGCTCGTTGAACTTCAAGTGTACGGTAAGCAAGCTACAACTGTCCTTCTAAAGGGGAAGTTATAGGGACGTTTCGGTTTAAATTTGTGCGATCTTTAGTTTGTTGGCTATTAGCTATTAGTAATTTCATACGTTTGTTTCATTATTATTAATCTTATCTCAAATAATTATTTCAATATGACAAATATCTTTATAAGAAGCGTGAATACAACAAAAATGTTCCCTAAAACTATACCCGTGGCATTTTTGGTTATTATTATTTTCTTTTCACAGAAATACATCCTATTCACAAATTCAAATATGAATGCAGCTGACAGAAAACCATGAAGCTGAAGCCTGATGGTGCCGATAGGTTCCCTCCTTTAAACAGGGCGCCGCTGAAACAGGCCTCGACGGAGGCCTCCTCCTCCAACTCCTCAGCCCGGCCTTCCCTGTGTCATCTCCCTCAGGCCTTTGCTGAAGAGCGACATACAAAGGAACTCTCCTTGGCTGACGTGTTAAAGAAGCCAAAGGTGTTACCTGATTCCTGGTCCGGCAGCCCAAACAGTTCACACCAGCCTGAGGTGATGAGGCCTGGAATGGGTAGAGCGGAGGACACGCCTTTGCGCAGCACCGGACAGTCGGTTCGTCCTGTTGGTTGGATCCAGAACAAGGTCCAGACTTTCCGACCAGAGGTGCACCAGCAATGCCCCAGTAGACGACTTATCCCTCTTGGCCGGATACATGACGAGGTCCAGCACCCTGATCCAGAGCTTACAGAAGGTAGGAACCATCGAAGCAACACTAGGCTGCCTGTTATCCCTGTTAGCCGGAATCAGGATGAGGTCCAGCCTTCAAAACCTGAGGTGACAAATTATACCAAACCTCCACACGCCACTAGGCTGCCTGTTATCCCTGTTAGCCGGAATCAGGATGAGGTCCAGCCTTCAAAACCTGAGGTGACAAAGGTTACCAAACCTTCACACGCCACTAGGCTGCCTGTTATCCCCGTTAGCCGGAATCAGGATGAAGCCCAGTCTTCAAAACCTGAGGTGACAAAGGATACCAAACCTTCACACGCCACTGGGCTGCCTGTTATCCCCGTTAGCCGGAATCAGGATGAGGTCCAGTCTTCAAAACCTGAGGTGACAAAGGATACCAAACCTCCACACGCCACTAGGCTGCCTGTTATCCCCGTTAGCCGGAATCAGGATGAGGTCCAGCCTTCAAAACCTGAGGTGACAAAGGATACCAAACCTTCACACGCCACTAGGCTGCCTGTTATCCCCGTTAGCCAGAATCAGGATGAGGTCCAGCCTTCAAAACCGGAGGTGACAAAGGTTACCAAACCTTCACACGCCACTGGGCTGCCTGTTATCCCCGTTAGCCGGAATCAGGATGAGGTCCAGCCTTCAAAACCTGAGGTAACAAAGGTTACCAAACCTTCACACGCCATTGGGCTGCCTGTTATCCCTGTTAGCCGGAATCAGGATGAGGTCCAGCCTTCAAAACCTGAGGTGACAAAGGTTACCAAACCTTCACATGCCATTGGGCTGCCTGTTATCCCTGTTAGCCGGAATCAGGATGAGGTCCAGCCTTCAAAACCTGAGGTGACAAAGGATACCAAACCTCCACACGCCACTGGGCTGCCTGTTATCCCTTTTGTCTCGATGCCGGAGAATACCCAGCCCTCCAAACCCAAGGGAAGGCCCACCAACCGTCAATCAACTAACAAAAGAAAGCTAAAGGCCAGCAAACCTGTGGTTCCTACTGTGCCCGATTCCCAGCCTATTAGGACAGTGAACTTGGACTGTCAAGAGGCTCCGCCCACCAATCAAGTGGTCCCGGAGGAGCCATGCATATTTAACAATGTGTACGTCGTGTCCATGCCGGAAGCCGGCCAGCCTGTGGAGGCTTATGCAAGGACCATGAACCAACCCAAGGAAATCCCCAGGCCCATGATCTCTGTCAACACTGGACCCCTGCTGGCCAGAAGAGCTCAGAGGAATTCCCTTCATGGGCACATGGCACCCAAACCACCAGTGGGCCCCCGGCCCAAAATGTTCCCTTCCATCGCCCAGGGCAACATGTCCTTGGTAGAGGCTAAGAGCTCCGAAATGAACCACAAGAAAGGTCAGTACTGCTACTGGTGAGATGTCTGTTTTGCTGCATACGTGCTCTTAAAGGTCTATACAGTGTTTGTTTGCTTATCTAGGCCAGTGTTTCCCAATCCTGGTCCTCGGGACTCAAAGGGGTGCAGGTTTTTTTTTTGCCCTAACACTCACACACCTATTTTAAATGTTGCCCTACCACTTGAGTGACGTAATCAACCTATCCTCATGTCTTTAATTTGAATCGGGTGTTTGAGTGCTAAGGCAAAAACAATAACGTGCACCCCTTTGGGTCCCGAGGACCAGGATTGGGAAACACTGATCTAGGCTATGACCAAGAATAGGATGTCTCCATATTCCCCAAATGCATGGCTAATATATTCTCCTCCCCTAATGTCATCTAAAGGTGCCAAAGGACTCAGAGACCTGCAGAGTTCCAGCCAGGCTCAGAGGTTTGTTCCTCTGAACGTCGAGGTGACCATGACGAGTTCCCGCCGGGTCAAGTCGGCTGGTCCCTCCAAGCAGCTTCTCCAGCTGTGGGATGAGGACGACGTGTTGGCCACTGATACCCTGAGGCGCACTGAGCATATGTGTCCCACGTATGAGCAGGAGGAGCGCAGCGGCGGGGCCGGCAGGATGGTGACCCCGAGGGGCCCGAGCGACATCCCTTTCAGACCAAGGACTGCCGCGTCTAATTTCCTGGGTAGACACAGGATCATGCGGCCAAAAGAGCATTAACTCACCCCAATATGAACTTGACCCACCCCTTCCCCTGCCCCTACCATGACAGAAACCGAAAGGAGACCAGCAGCAGACAGAAAAGTGACCAGCAGACAGACAGAGACCAGCAGACAGACATAGACCAGCAGACAGACAGAGACCAGCAGACAGACAGAGACCAGCAGACAGACAGAGACCTGATTGAACGTGAGAAACCTGCTTCCAGAACAGACCGTGCGGTACACAGCCTGCCGAATCCCCTGAATCCACCTAAAATTAGCAACACCGCCAGATCATTTCATGTATGAATAACCAAATAAACGATTGCAGGTGCCTTAACCGTGTAATTTCCCTTTGAATCAAAGAATAGTTAGATCATTGGAGAAAATAACTTAGAGTGTCTATCGTTGAAGGCATTGGCCATAAGGCCATCCCACTAAATGGCAAAGGTTAAGCAATGTAAAAGGAGCCTATAACGGGCACATTGAAGGAAAATAGGGAAACATTTACTTGTCAGTGTCAGTCACTGCAGGTTGAGGTGCAAATGCCAGGCTATTCACTACATAAGGGACTAATAGTGTTGTCAGGGGGGAGTTATATTAAAGTGATGAGTAGTATTTTCAAAGCAGATTCAGATTCATTCTGATTTGACTTGTTACCAGATTCCTTTGTAAAGCTTTGAAAATGTAATCAAAAATGGATAGCTGCTAGGCTATCCTCAAACGCACAAGAAATCCAAGGTATAATTGTAGCAAAACAAATGTGTCATGAATACGGACACCCATATAAATTCTTATGTGCCAAATTTAATGGAAATATCTTCCCACTGATATTGTTTCAAGGTCATGTGATAGACATGTCAAACTTGATTAATTTGTCAACATGTGGAACATCAGAAAATGTTGAAGACATTCAGAAATTAGACAATGGCTTGAAGAACAATAGCTGGATGCCTGAAAATACCCATCTCCACTATATAGATGAATCAACCTAAAATCAATCAACGCAGAGGTATTTTGTTTCAATTACAATTGTCAACAGTCAAGAAATACAAAGGACAATGGAGTCAAATAACATTTTGGAGGGGTTATGTTTTGCTTTGATATATGCTTCAAAAAATCTTTCTTAATTTCATTTCAGAAATGAGAAGGGCATCTTGTTTGTTTTTCAACAATATGAAAGATTGATGATTGTGCGTTCTATCTGCTCTATTGTTCTAAGAAAAGGTTTTTAATCTATCAAAGGCCTATATGGAGGTGGACCTGTTGTTCACTATCGCTTTGAGGGCTGCTCTTTGCTTTGCTGTTGCCAGGATTTACCACAAGGTGGCAACAACCGGTCAGTGTCAAGGTCTCTTTCACCACTATTAAAAACACTATTATGAGCAACCACGCACATAAGAGCACCTCCTGTTTCCTTTTCTCATTTTTCAGTTATGTCCTGCGTAGGAAATGGTTGGTTAAAAAAAAAAGTTACAATCTATTTTTCGAACAACTGCCCTTTATCTAGAATACTATTGTGGCCCCTATTTTTAGAAACACTGTTGGTCAATTATTATCATAATTGATCACTGTAGTATTTTGTTGGAGTCATTGTAATACCGTAATCTGTAGAAGAAGGTCAATACAAACAATTTTTATCTGATGAATAAATCTACAGGTTGTTGATACCCCTATGTGCATTCATCTCATTCGGCAGATGGTACGCCCTATGTGCATTCATCTCACTCAGTGAATGTCTCCTGAATCTAGAGATGGAGGGAGAGAGAGAGCAATGACGACAGAAAATGCACTACGTTGATGCTTTCGTGCGTGTGCAAACGTGTGTATTTGTGTCGGGTCAACCAGGTGCAGGAGGAAAATGAGGACACGCCTTGGTTTGTTTACTGTTGAATAAACATCAGTTTCTCTGCAGCAGTTACATCCTCTGTTTATGTATTTGGTCAATGTCTTTCAGATCCCCCAAATTCAACATCTTTTTCATCCGAGTAATAACTAATAAGCCTTGAACATTCGGAGTCCTTCTATACTGTGCTAAGTTGAAAAGACGTGAGTTCAAATGTTTCTCCGTTTCAGCTTTGCGACTCGAGGGCCCAACAAAGGCAACTTGACTGTTCTGAGGTGTGTCGAGAGAGTTTCTGAAGCCCCCTGAGACCTCCTGTTTTCAAAGAATCCTGTGGTTTGGTTCCATGTCTCTCTCAAACCTTCGACCCTGTAGAGATGTGTTGCGCCCACATCCTCCCCCTGTATAATCCCAACCTAGGCCATGCTCCTCAACCCCCACACAGTCACATCCAAAGAAGCGAGCTCTGTAACCATACAGTTCTGGGCATCAACGATAAACATTTTCAGAGGGCCTTCACTTGGCTGCAGCAAGGTACAGTGTTAATGTCAATGAGTCTTTTTGAAGGGTGACCCCCAACACCAAATTAACTAGAAATGATGTCACCATACTGAAATTGTTTACTCCGCTTTTAACCGTTTGTTTAGCACTGGATTAGAGGTTCACTTTTGACTGACCCAAATAATCTTCCTCTCTCTGCTAAATTCTGATGAGAAATCTTACTGATGAGAAATCTTTTGGGAATTGATGTAAGGAAACAACCAATTCTGGGGAGTGCTTCACTTTGTTTTGAATTGCAAACATCAGTGACTAAAGATGTGCGCGGTGAACATATGACGACAGGTATAGTGGTAAAGATCATGAACCAAACAGATGGCAGGATCACTTGGGATTTCCATTAGTGATGGTAAATGTATAATATTCATGACGACCAAGACTGAAACGCTTTCCCACAGCTTTGCAGAAATGCTGCTCCAAGGTCATTTGAATGTGTCAATGTGAGCTCGTATGTCTGCTGTCAAACAGCAGTGGCGGTAATTAATTTAAATATAATGTCTTGGTTTCCACTGAATGAACTGTGACCTTATTGCTGATTCACTAAATCACGGGAGTCAGAACCACAAGGAATGCCTTTCCATTCTCAGCTATTCGGCCAAACAGAAAAATGACCCTAAAAAACAGATTAGACTAAATCTCATGAGGCCACAAGGACCGTAAAGAGAGATGTACACACCAAACAAACTAGAACAACTCTAACACGCACACAAACTATTTACACGTGTTTTTGTTAGTTGTACTGTTGTATTTTATATACTGTTACAGGACTGCGAAGTGTCAGTCGTTGTTTTGTGTTTGCTGTGACACACCAGAAGAGTAGCTGTTAATTCAACAGTCTCTAATAAATCAATTAAAACAATATGAAATGTTCAAGTTCCCGGAGGGTCCATTTATTTAGATTTTTAATCAGACATATATTTCCAGTGGACAGTGGGTTTTTTATCAGTGTTCGCTGTTACAGAAGTAGTCATTGCACCCTGTTGGTTGGCTTTGTATGCTTTGGCATGAGCTGCATTTAAGCCAGCTGGATGTGCCGCTGTGCTCCGGTACTTGGCACTGCTACAGCTGGGCTAGGTCGCACCTGGGCAGAAGTTAGGGTAAATGAGGTGATCGAGACTTGGCAATTCTGCAAAATGGTCACACCTGGAAAAGAACGATGCCTTCATTTTGAGTGTGTTGGTATAAAACAATGCCGTAATATTACTGCATATGTGTTGACAAGCTCTATTTACACAGACTCTGAATAATTCCACACTTGACTGAGATGCATGATGTTATGTATAATGTATGGTTCCAGAAGTCCATGAGCTGGCACATAGAGAAAGGGTTAGCATTGCTTATACCGCAGAGAAATAGCAGTATATCCATGATTACGTCCATCA
The DNA here is from genome assembly GCF_011004845.1 of Esox lucius. Taxonomy (NCBI): domain Eukaryota; kingdom Metazoa; phylum Chordata; class Actinopteri; order Esociformes; family Esocidae; genus Esox; species Esox lucius. The sequence continues at coordinate 38,323,193 of NC_047585.1, read as the reverse complement.
CTGGTGTTTCTCTAAACTATGTAAATTCAATACAAAAATCTGAACACACCAATGTATTTTACATAAAAAAAAAAAAGAATTAATTAAAAAGAAACTGATATTTTTTAAAAAGAATATTAAGAAAAAATTTTAATGCTTTTTTTTATGTATTAATTTTTGAATTTGATATGTTCAGAGTGTATGGAGAGTGATGTGTGTGTGTGTGTGTGTGTGTGTCGGGGGCGGCTTGCTCTCTGATAGGCCGGGTGCGTGGCTGAGCATTTCCACGTATGGGTGTCACCTAGACAACCCTTGGCCATGTTATTCAGTTCCTCTCCTGTTCTATGTCATATGAGTGAAGAGATCATCAAGCGCTTTAAGAGCTCCTCAACTGACAGTTGGTTCCCACTGCGACCACTCACCATGAATGCGCTGGTGCTGGTATGGATGACAGTGTGCTTGTGGACCACAGGTAGGGCCCGTTATTCTCTTCATATTGTCAACAAGTTCATCATCTTACGAGGCCTTTGGGACAGCGTTACGTCTATTGTATTTCAGTCTAGTCTTGTTTAACTTTGACAGCAGTTGCATACCAGGTAAGGTGAAGGAGTTTAACGGAATGATTTGGAGGCCTCAAAGATAGAAAAAAAAAATGAAGTAATTTACATGATTTGAGTCTGCATCTATCTTCTAAAAGTCTGGTAAAACAACCGGCATTATCGCAAATGCACAGACATTAAATATTTTTATTGTCATTGTCTCCAAAACAAGCCGGAAATTCAAAGATGGTTAAGAGCCATCTTCTCAAATCCACTAAGAGCTCGGTTGTTAAGTTATTTATACATCTTTCTGTGACGCATTACCAGTAAAAAAATAAGACAAACAGTTCACAAGGATTGCTTCATAATGTTGCCTTTATAGAAGTCTATCCTCTAACCTTTGTGTTTCATCATGGCTCCAACATGCCATCGTTCACCATTTCAACTCTTGCAAAATGACTGGTTTTATGATAGCGTTGGTTTGCGTCTGTTTCCCCCCATCACATCAGGTATGTTGCTTCATTTTGCATGAAGCTGTGTCAACACCCTTTTCCCCCGTTAATTTAAAGTATAATTTCCCTGACATAAATAAACAGGTTTCCACATCACTGCTGAAAGCGCAATATTGTATTCACATTCAACAAGCAGAATTAAATAGCGTATGGATCTTTGTGAGGTGAAACTACGATAGAGGTTTACCAGGCCGATGGCAAAAAGATCTTATTTCATCAGAATTGTACGTGTGTCTCTTTTGTTGTGACTGTTTGTAAAGTCAGCTAAACTAAACCCTAATTTAAATCTCTTTTTCTAGGGTCCAGTCTGATACAAATCGAGTCTGAGTTTGTCCTCTACCCGCCACTCAATGGCACAGCCACCCTGACCTGTGAGTGTTCCAACCAGTGTCAGACAATCTTCTGGTTCCGGACACACAGCAAAGGCTTCCAGTTTCTAATCAGCATCAACAGTGCTGATCGGATCTACCCTGGAGAGTTTGTGGGAAAAGAGCGTTTCAAGCCCAGTTACAGGAAGGACTCCAGCACACTCCGCATCTCTAACATAGAGTCTGAGGATGCGGGGATGTACTCCTGTGTGCTCTGGAACCTAAAAGACACTGAGCTGTGGAGGCCAGGGATTCTTCTGAAACCTGGCGGTGAGAGGAACACATTCTTCTGCATTAAATCTTCACGTTCTACAGCTGGTCAGAGATAGAAATTGAAAATGTCCAACCTATATTTTATTAAACCGTTATTTAACCAGGAGAAAATCCTTGAGGTTAAAAACCTCTTCTTTGAGGGGGACCTGGCAAGATGTTAAGCAGGAAGTAGCAACATTCAGCATGTACAGTACATGTAATACAAGACCACATTACGGTCAACAATATTTTCATCTATCAATACTTTAAATTCTTTCAGAGATACCCACACCTCCAGTTAAAAAATATTTTGCAGCTCATTCCAAGACCAAGGGAAAATTATGGGAAAATTATCGTTTTCCCGCTTCAGTCCTGGCCGTGGGAACTAAAATAGATAATAGCATCTGGGAACGAAGACTGTATGTTCTTGAAGAACGTATTAACAAGGAACATAGATAACGAGTGACACGGCGGCGGAACTCATTCTCAACCTGAATTATCTTTTGAATGTCTATAGAACAGAAAAATATCAAATTTTTTCCATGTTTTGATGAGACAGTTTCAATTCCAGTTTCACACATCTGTGTTAGAATTGATATAGTTTCTAGTCAAGACTGGATTTTACTGAGGAATTCCACCTTGTACCAGAAAAGCATTTGCTGTGTGCCAGCTGCAAATCCGTTGCTTGGCTTAATTGTTGTAAAGCTTTTTGATCTGTCAAAAAGTCTGTTATCTTTTTTGGTGTTTCATCTTTCTCACAACATCTTAAACACTTTTTGTATTTTTGTGGCCCATCAGAAACTCGGCCAACATTGCCCCCCACCACTACCATGCCCAGGCCCCCGCGCAGGGGTAACCCAAATGGCCGATGCACCAAGGGTAAAAATCGAACCACGGAAGGTACATTTTGCCTGCCTAATGACTAAATCAGAAACGCCTTTATTCACAAAGTACATTTACACACAGCCAGAAAGAATGTTTGTTCGATCTAGGTCCTGAAGTGTTACACTATTGAGGAGATTTTTCTCTGTGTTCCAGGTTGTGATTCCAATGTTTTCTGGGTGTTGGTGGGAGTTATGCTGGCCCTGGCTGTGGCTTTGTTGTCTACCATGTACTACTTCAGCCGTGAGTGTCCTCTATCCTTTCTGATAAAGCCATTTACCAGAACTGAGCTCCAGTGCTGTTTGAAGTGTCAAAGGCCCATCTCACTCACAAGCTAAATCCATCTCACACAGGTTTACATCCATTTCACACATGGCTACAACTATCTCACGCAAGGCTAAATCCATCTCACACAGCTTTACATCCATCTCACACATGGCTACAGCTATCTCACACAGGGCTAAATCCATCTCACACAGGTTTACATCCATCTCACACATGTTTACATTAATCTCACACAGGGCTAAATCCATCTCACACAGCTTTACATCCATCTCACACATGGCTACAGCTATCTCACACAGGTCTATATCCATCTCGCACAGGTTTACATCCATCTCACACAGGGCTATATCCATCTCACACGGGGCTGCTTCCATACTTGAGATGTAGCTGCTTAACTGAATCATTCACATGACCTGGTGTATCAATTTGAATAGAACATATGTGTAAAGATGTGAGTTACACACATTGCTGTCAAATTAGGTGCCTACTGTCAATAGCCCAAAGAGCCACAAAACTTAACATTCAACCTTCAACAACAAAAAAAATGAAAATATGCAGTTGATCTTAAGTAACATATATGAATTTTGTGTAGGATGTCAGTATCCATCGTGCTAGAGTGTGGTTGGAAGGAGAATGTATTTACGATTAAGACGGTTACTATAATGATGTTCTGACTTTCATTTTGTCTTCTACAGGACTGCCCAAAAAGTGCCGCCATCGATTTGTCAAGTACGTTCCATGTTTGAACTTCACTTCTTTATGATGTTCTTCTCTTCTTCCAAATTGTCACTCCCAAATATCTCAGCTGGCTTCTGGATTAATTTCTATGACTTCGTCTTGGAATCAGAAGTAGATCTTCGATTCATTAATATCTCAGAACTCTCAAACTCCCTCTCTGTTATTTATGGAGCGGCTCTGTTATCAATTATTAAAGTATCTCACAGACTAGTCTCGGGGTATTAAACCAACTATCGCTTCCAGGACAATCCCTCTCGCAGGTGTGCATTCCCTTTTTAAAATTAGAATTGTGTGGACACAGGATGAATATTGTAAATATAGACACTTTGTATCAACGGTGGGTTTAAATGAATCAGACCCTTAATTAAAGCAGTGATGCAGTATATGTGCAGTATCTCTTTTCCCCATGGTCAGACAATCTGTAAGGCTGACCATCTGAACATCTACATATTCTTCCAGGGCATTGCCTGGATAGTATTTGTTTGTAATTTTAAGTGTGTGGACGGGCTCTCCCAATGTGCAGCGACAGCCGTGCCTGGTGACCTGGGTTCTTATCCTGGCAGTGCCTGGGAGTCCAGCGATGGGCATAATGGCTGAGCACTACCCTGACTGGGGAGGGATAGTCGGACATAGCTGTCTTTCCATTGCACTCTAGCGACGTCTTGTGGCGGGTCATGCATCTATGCAAGCACTACAATTGTGATGCTTTGTTATTATGTCTCTGATTTTCTATGGCCCGTCTGACTTTATACTGACAGAGTGTTTCTATTTATCTTTGTGTATGTGTCTCACAGGAAAAGGGTGCTGCCATAAAATAGAACGCCCACTCAGAGCCAGGACTGAATTTACTGTCCCATCTTTACAAGAAACCCCTTCCCAGTTTCATCCACATCTCACTCTCCTTCGATCATCATGGCAATGAACCAACCAGAAGGTCCAACTGTCTTCATGGAAATTCTTAAGATTCTGTAGATGTCTCTGACTATTGATTTGTGTGATTGAACTGGATGAATGAAGTATGCAATATTCACTTGTACTGAAAGGGTCTTATTCTGTCATGAGCCAGTATAGCGTTTTTGTCGATGCAACTTGTAAAATGTTTGATCAATTTGTTAATTGTAAATACATACATAATTTATTTTGTGGTTTTGGTTTCGTGTTGCGACACGTTGGTTCACCTGTAGACCTTTCAGTAGCGTCATGGCAACAGCCAAATGTCATGATAATCCACTGTGTGTGTGCTTAGTAAAAGGATTATTACATTATTTCTACTTGTCAAAGAGCTGTTGTTATCATATCACAGGAATTCAATAAAAGTGTGTTTTTGGTATTTCCTCGTGACTGATCTGTGTTAAAACGTGACAAAGCCCGCTGCCACCATGTCACTCAGTACGGCAGGGAGCAGTGATATATGGCTGTACGTTCAGGTATACAGCGCTGTGGAAACACACCATTACAAACCTTGTGTAATTTATCTTACCAGGGTCTCCTGTGTGTAATATTGTGTTTTAATTGAACATCCCAAAACATTAACTGACAAGAATAGAGAAAATTAAAGACAATTCAAGTTTTTATGCCAATGGCTAGTGCTCCTCAAATTCCAACCCTTTGCATCATGCCTAGCCTGCCTTGGGTACAGATGTAGGTTGGTGGCACTAGTATTTGGCCATGCACAAATGCTTTTGTTCATACCATTCTTATTGGCCGCAGACCTGGACCAGGGCAAGACAGCCGGCTAAGTAGCTCTCCGTCTTGGCCATTTTGGCAAAGTGTTTTGGCATAGCTGTCGTGATGTCTAAAACAGTAGCAATGTTTTTTTTTTTCAGATACCATTTTGAGAATTCACGTGATATTGATAGATCCAGCGGGTAAAGATGAAGGAGGGAGATTTAGCTGAACAACCTGCGGGCCGGCTTTGATCCGAGCTGCAGTGGAACTGGTTCTGGCGGCAGCTGCGTAGACCACTGCACCTGATGAGACTACCTGTTGCAATGTTTGGATCTCCTTGGTATTATGCTATTTGTGGATTTTGATAAAGCTGTGTCATGTACACTTAATATGAAAAAACTTTATTGATGTCATTCACAACATTGGTCTATGCATGAACACATAAAGACAACACTGGGACGTAACAGCAGGAACACCTGGGACATTTGAATGGGGACGAAACATCTGTCTTCGTGGTTCTTCGGGTCTGAGCGACAAGTTAACAAGACCCTTTCCTGTGTGACTGAGAGGGGGAACAAAAGATCAGTGCATTCGTCAAGATGCTATCTCTCTCGCTCTCGCTCTCTCTCCCTTTTTCTCATTTTTTTTTTTTACTTTGAGCTCCTCTTCTTGACGCTGAAACAAAACAACCACAGGGCGACCACAGACTGTGCCACAAGCAGAGAGAGAGAGAAAGAGAGAGATAGAGAGAGTGAGAGAGAAAACAAAGGAAAGGCCCCCTTTTCAGGCACTACAAAAACCATGAGTTCAGTGTCTGTTACATATTTTACTACATTTAATACTGTGTCAGAATAACAGAATTAATTCCCAGTGGCATCAGTAGTTGTTGAAATGGTGGATGTTTAGGGGAAGGAGGAAAGTACACACAACATTCCCAGTTTCACTTAACACTTTCTATTGTAATTATTACCTAATCATTTTGTAATAATGACACTTTTTTTTATTTAGGATTCATGAAAATGGTGCCATTGTGTATTTAGTATAGTAGCTTACAAAATACTGAATGTTTCTAAGACATTATTATTAAACACAACCATATTATTAAATATAATGATATACAAAGATCCTGGTAAACCAGATGAAAAAGGGACAGTTAAATTAAAACATTAGGCAGCTGATAATTAAAGCATTACCTAGTTCATAATAAAAGCATTAAAGAAAATGGATAAGTAAAGCATTACCCAGTTGACAATAAAGGCATTACCGAATTCACTAAATCAAATCATTATCCTTGCTTTGGTAATACAAAACACCTTTACAACAGTACCAAACGATTGCATTTGTCAGGAATTATACAAATGTATTATATTACCAGATAAATAAGCTAATAACAGATTTTTATTTACAGCAATGACTTTACCAATTAGATGTATCTGTCTCACAAAGGGACAGAGCAACAGGGTCTTCCACCATGTCGACTCAGGGATTAAAACCAACCTAAAACCTTTTATTTGCTGCCCTGCCAACCATTGTTTTCCTGAAAGAGATGTGGACTGAAAGTATAATACAACAATAATAAAAAACAAATAAGAATATTATTTTTACTGATTAGTTACGGAAGCAAATACAGCAAAAGAAATACCATGTTTTCTGTTTGAACATTATATGCAGAATATCACTCTTAGCCAATTACTGTAATATTATTATATAAAACGTAATTCTTTGAAACATATTTTATAAATATTTGAAAAAAAGTATTTTGTTTTAATGTACAATGTGTACTATGTCCTCAAATGTGTACAAAATGTAATTTAACAATTGTTGAAGCTATGTTTCCACTGGTATCATATTTCTTTGCATTTGAAGTCCTAAATAAAGTAAATACCCTTCTGACAATTATTTAATTTTTCCCTAGCTTCACTTTGATACAAACACATTTTATAAGATAAACAATGCACATATCACAAGTAATTCCACAATAATTTTTCATCTCTAAGAAGAAAGTAAGAAAAATGAAAATAAGCCTTTAGCGACCTTACACTTGATGTAAATTAAACAACGCTAATCGAAACATTTGGCTAACCATCTGTATGGGTGGTTGTAAATAATGTACAGTCCTAAATCGGCACAGCATTATCAATACTTAACACAAATGTTCAAAAATGTTTTGGAACAACAGAAACAGTGACAGCCATGATAATATCTCTCAGCTAGGTTAAAATGAATATTTTATACATGTCAATCAATACAAAATGCAATCCTAATTAACAAGCCTCTTTACCAAAATGTCAACTATATTGTCCTGTTGTTCTGCACGTTGTACTCTTGTCTTGCACATTGTCCCGTTATCTTAGACATTGTCCTTTCGTCTTACACCTTGTCCTTTTTTCTTACATAACATCCTGACGTTATCAATTTGGTCAGCTCCACTAAATATTTGGGTTACATATTCTGGGCGTATGTATGTGCATGTAATTATCTGTCTGTCTGCTTGTCTGCCTGCCAGCCTGTCTGTCTGCCTGCCAGCCTGTCCATTACCCCTCCCTAAAGAGGACACATACAAGGTGAGCCGTGTCCCAGCTAGTTAGCTACTAGTACTTACTGCATGATGAGTTCACCCAACTGTAGCTTCTCGTCTCTTCCCTTCACATAATGCATAATGCACCTACAAGGGCAATGGAAATGATCCTAATACTGCTACTGTTGAATCAATATAACAGGGGCCGTCTTCTTACTACATAAGAAGGGAAAGTCACAAACTCTCTAATGTGCTAAATGATCAGGGAACTCTCCCTTAGCAGCATTCCCCGGTCATCCCCTAAACACACACACACGCAGACAAAAAAATTGCATTTGGGGTCAAAGGGACCTCTGTGTGAGTAAGACAGGGAAGCCCAGGTGGGGGTAAAGAGAAAGCCCCATGGACTGAGTCAACACATACAAATGGAAACAGGTTAACTGACAGAGCCCCTTTCTCTGTATGACTGGCTGTTCCTGGACACCCACCTTATAACTATAGAACACACCAACACAAACCCCATACAGACCGAATACTTATTGTTTCACTTACAATACAGTATTAGGCAACGATATTCAGATGTTTTCCACTTTAGGTGTCCCCTGAGGTAAAAACACTGTTATTTTTTCCAAAAATGAAAGAGGGCATTTAGGTCACACAAGATGCTATAGCAGCAAGACAGATAAGGCTCAATTCAATCAAACCAACATTGCACTTTTTACCCAGTACCTTGTTGTTCAAGGTTAAATCAGCACACGCTGTGGCCTGAAGTGGCCGGGAGTGGTTTAAGCTCGCTGCCTTTGGCTCACACGGATAATGTCGCAAGCGTGGGTTTGAATCCCGCCCAAAGCTATTTCAACAAACTTTGTTCTCTGGCCAATGAATCACAACGTGCCAAGAATATACCTTTAGAAATGTGTTTATCAACACAGGCTGGTTTTAGGTACAGTTTAAAGAACGTGAACCTGAAGATGATCGCCAGGGTGTTGTGTCTTGTCGTGGAGTTGTCAAATGTGATGGAGAGGTCTTGAAGTCCTCAGGCCTTCCACTGGAGGAAGAGCAGCTTGGTCCTGTCAAGTTTGAGGTGGTGGGCTAATATTCAAGCAGAGATGTTGGCCAATACATCACCTGGGCATCAGAAGGGGGCAAGGAGAAATTCTTTAGATTTTTGTCCAAATGGCAACAATTAACCATGTGAGGATATAATGGAACCAAGTATTATATAATGGAGCTAAGTAAATACACTGCTCAAAGAAATGATGGGAACACATAATCATCCCAGTATAACACCAAGTCAATTAAACTTCAGGGATGTCAATCTGTCTAGTTAGGAAGCATAAGCGATTGTGAATCAATGCCACCTGCTTTGGTGCAAATGAAAGTGACAACATGTTCACTGGAGAGGCTACAGCAAGACAACCTGCCAAAAGGCCGACCCCAAAAAGACAACCCCCAAAAAGGGAATGGTTTTGCAGGTGGTGCAGGGGATGAAAAGAAGATTTACTGTACGAGGAAGGAGCGAAAGGATGCTAGGTCATCCAGAGGTTTAGTTTCCCTCAGTTTTCCCTCGGCTACCTGCCGCCCTGTTCTATGAGCTCACAATGAGTCACTTTGCCCTTGTGCAGGAGGGGAGGGCTGATTCAGATGCGAGGGAAGGGGACAGTAATCATCGTTGGAGGCGGAAATTGGGAATAACAGGGTGGACGAGGCAGACTCAGGAGACAAATGAGAGAAGGATTTAGGAGAATGTGGGGACTGTCAGGCTAATGGATAAGTGGGTCCTGGGGGAGGCGGAAAGAAGGTAAAGCAGTGATCAGCCCCACCTGCAAGGAGATGGCAAGGGGATTGGTAAAGGTTGAGGTCAGAAGAGGAACAGAGTGGAAAGAAAGAAGAGGAAAATTAGGAATGGAAGGAAAATGTAAGGAGAAAATATTAAAGTCGCCCAGAAATATATGTGGTGACCCATTGTCAGGAGATTTGCCAATTGAGGTGTCAAGCTAATAGAGAAAGTCTACAAAGGCACCTAGTGGAATAGTGTTAAGCATGTACGTATTTGTATTTGTGGATACACAAGCAATTCAAAATGAAATACTTTGTTTCCAACCAGCATATTGTAAACATTTGTTATCAGATATCCAGGTCCCAGTTTAAGTCATAAATGTTTTTAGGAACATCTAAATATGTGTAAATCCATTACAGGCTTATTTACAATTGATAATCTGCTGGTGTTTATCAATCAAATGTTTACAAAACACCACTGTCATAGGCTAGAGTAGTGAAACTGCAGAACATTTTCTGTTAAATACCAACTTTTTTGGTAAAGTTAGTTGAATTTCATGAAATATGTTGGATTGTCACAAAATTGTCAATAGCAGGAAAATAGCTTTACGTTTCTGTTTTTTTTCCATCTTAATCCTATGACCAAATAAATACACATGCATCTCATTTTTTATGAAATGTTTACATGTTGTTTTCACCCCATAGCAATTGTGTACAATCACAGAAATCTTTAAAGAAATCACCTTTTAAATTAAACAAATGTCAATCACGGCCTCCAAAACGTTGGGGCTGGTCTTGATTCAAATTGTGTGAACAGATGAAGATTGTGAATGGACACGTCTCTCAAATGGAACATTTTTAACACCCACCGCCGCATGTTACGCGATGAGGTGATTGCTTAATTTTGAAGCGACGGTATGCTGGGCTAAACACGTGTTTCCAACCTTTTACAGGATGTAGACTATTGCGCCACGGCTGATGTCACTTGACTGATCATATGAGTTGGTTCCGTAGCCTACACTCTTCCGGCAAGTTTACCTTTGAGTCAGAGCTCTTTCCATCGAATGTGCACAAGTTTATTTTGTACACATCGGAAAAGAAACGATCAAGCACAAGGAAAAAGGATAGCGGCTTTGCTGAAACAGACCAGCATATTGACGTTCTGGCTCTGTCCAGCGTGCTGAACTCTCATGTCTGTCGTATACTGGCCTTCGTTTGGTGAAGGTGGCCAGAATGTTAATATCGAAGACACATTTGCATACCCCCATCAAAAAACTAATGAATATAGCAAAGGCCTGTGGACATGGGGCTGCTGAGACTGCGTAGGCTAACAGGATAGTCACATGTGTAAAATGTCAATGAAATAGGTACACGAGTCTATAATTGAAATGCTTTTTGAAAAAAAATACAAAAACATTGGATTTCTGAAAGCAGGTTTCCTTGTTCATTTTGACTCATCTTCTTCAAAACTCAGGTTGTCCGCATTGACTCATTGACAACAGGTGCAGCCATTTATTTTCTCGACTTGAATCATGAATGGAAGTAAGCTGTTGGCTAGTGAAATCAGATATTATTTTTGGTGTGAACCATTTCTTGCATTTAGGGGGCGATATTTCCAAACGTATTCACTGAACATTTTAGAACAGACCTTGTCTTATGACTCAGGATAGACTGTTACTAATTCAAAATAACAAAAAATGATTCTATTCCAGTTATCCATAATAATTATTGTATTATATTAGGATAAGGATCAGTTGACTGGAAAGTGGAAAGACAGAGGGCCCCTGCTGAAAGAAAGGTAGGCCGGAACCAAACACCTGATACAGTGACAGTCACCCGGACCGTCCCAGACCCTGACCGTTCCAGACCCTGACCGTTCCAGACCCTGACCGTCATAGACCCGGACCGTCCCAGACCCTGACCGTCCCAGACCCGGACCATCCCAGACCCTGACCGTCCCAGACCCGGACCGTTCCAAGCCACTCTAGATTTTAAAAATTAGAATTATATATATATATTTGTAAATATGAGAAATTAAACACCAAGTCAAACCAGCACATAGAAAAGACACGTAGGTGCAAGTTTCTGTTCTGTTTTTTTTGTGTTAACTATTTAAGGTTTTTTCAGATTTATGATGTTAGAATTTAACATTTAGACTTTGACATACCAGTACTATCATAGGATAGATTAGTGAAGCATATTCTAATTTGAATTAAATACAGGCATAACCTGCATGACCAATTTTGATGCAAAGATATATATTTTACAGGTACAAATTACAGTTTTTTACAGTTGCTAGGACACATTTCCCAATACTTAGGTCACTTTTTCAAAACTCTTCACACAGTTCTCCAAACCAACTTTCAGCTCACCACAGGAGTTCATTTCACTTTCAAAATGCACTAAAACTACCAAATCACTTCATACATGTCTCAAATCAACTCATTCTTCCAGAACACTAGCAAAGGTTGACAGACAACAAACACACTTTGTCACCCACAAAACAATGACCTAAAAAACACTAACAACAGGTAGCATTTTACAATGTTTTCTTGTGTAAAACAAGGACACATCTCTGTTTATAATTCACTGCAATGTATTTTACTGGAATGAATCAGACATGATTCAGAAAGCCACAATATGTTTTATGTCTTTTATTAATTATTTATTTTCTGCAGTAATCCATCCACTGAGACAGTAGTAATGCTAATCTACTCGGTCTTCTCCATTTGGCCACAGGTTCTCATCCACATCATATCTTATGTCATCTAGGGCAATACACCTAGGAAAGAATCTTCTGCCATGCCTGATCCATCCCTGACAATCTTCTGCTGATATGTCCAGGCATCCAGCATTCATTGCATCCAGAAGGGATATTTGATCATGTGGATGGTGGTCATAAACCTTCCACCTCCATGGGAGAAAAAGTGACACCATTCTGTAATGGGCTGCAAACCACTCAGTGACTGCACGGGAGTGGTGAAATGCCACATTGTCCCATACAATTATAAATGTTGGCTGATTACTTCTCTCCATCCCTTTCCTCACCTAGCACAACCCTTCCATAGAGGTCATGCAGGAACGCAAGGAGACGTTCAGTGTTGTATGGCCCAATTAGTGGTTTGTGTAACAGCAGTCCATATTGCTGCGCACATTGTGATGTTGGCTCTCCTCTGGCCTGGGACATCCACTGTGGCTCTCTTCCCAATCATGTTCAGAATTCCTCTCAAAAGGCACAGTGTACATCTGTTTCATCCATACCTGATGTTTTTTCAGGACTCTAGAAATAGTTGTTATGCTTACACTGTGAATATTTGCAAAAGTAACATTGTCTGCCAAGACTCTGTCTCAAATCTCAATGAGTTTTATGTCATTGTTTCTGATGACCACATCAACAATGGCAGTTTCCTGCACATCAGTGAACATCCTTCCTCTCCCACCTGTGTGAGGTAACCATTGAGTCCTAAGCAGATATGCAAAAGCAATTACACACAAGTCTATTTACTTCTGTAATGTGCAACTCAGTCAAATGCCCTTGCAGAATACAAGTTACCTGTTGGTTTGCCGGAAAACTCTAACAATAGAAGCCACTGTTGAGTGTCGCAGATTTGGCTGCACTCTCTGACCAGCCTCTCATTGAGAGACCATGATTTACTACATGATCAATTACAGTAGCTCTGATCTCATCTGAGACTACAGCTCTTGATCTTCCTCTTATTCTTCTTCCACCACACATACGTATTCTTCACCCCCTCCCAGCCACTCTTCTTCCTCTTTCAGCCACTTGTCTATTTCTGGCTGGGTCCATTTTCTGGCTGGGTCCACATCACAATGCAAAACTACTCAGCAGTTGTCTCCTTTTTGTAATGAAATTAAAAGAGTAACAACTGTGTAGATGTTCATCTACAATGAGAATCAGCTGTGGTAGGTCCAATTGTTTTTATAGCATCTAATTTTAAGATTTAAAATATATTTCATTAAAATATGACTGTAGAATTGTAGCAAATTGCTGTCATATTCAGCTTTGTATTATGTTATTGTTTTGAACTTAAGTTTAACAGTTTTGAAAACAGTATGTAAGCATGTGCAAATTGGCCTGTAAGTACGCAGAGTTTTGGCGGTTGTTGTGTCTAAGTGAGAAAATAATTAATGAAATTTGAAAGATGTAGTCATTGAATGCATTTTGTGCCAAAGCAATGATAATTGATCCTCAGTTTAGCCCACTTATACTTCTGTTGTGCTCACTGTGTGAAGAGTTTTGAAAAAGTGACCTAAGTATTGGGAAATGTGTCCTAGCGACTGTAAAAAACTGTAATATACATTTGATTTGTTATAAAACAGTATTTAAAGAAAGCATAGGGGCCGAAAAAATGATTGATCAAATTATTTGTATTTTCTTTCACTATACGATGTTAATCTGCTGTCCCTCCTTTTAAATGTTGACTTTATTCGTATATAGTTACTCACATTACTCTTTGCCTATTTGTTTGTCACCTCTTTGTGCTGTGGGTGAGGTGCATGTGGTTTGTGCGCGAACAGTGTCGCGAAGTGCAGCGCGTATTGGAGGGTTCCATTTGAGCAACCCTGCAGACCACCTTTGAGTGCATGAGCTCTGTGCAAGACTCCGGCATGATCCCTTTTAACCATGAAAACGCGCTGGGCGGGGTTTAGGGTATCATACCTGTTTTTACATCCCGCGAAGAAGAGCTTGAAAGACTTGCTGTGCCAAAATAGTGAAAATGGTCCAAAAGTGGATGCAAACGCTTATTTTACTGTTCTTTTGTCAAGGTAAGACTTCTTGAAATGAATACACACATGTATTCCCTTTATTAATGGTTGGATAGCAATCCATTCATTTCCGTGATGTTGCCAGCTGAACTTTCTGAAACATACGGTAAAATGCCGTTATGTTTGACCGTTTAAAATGAGTGAAATGCCATTAGTCTACGGATATTGGTCCAACGTTCTTGGCATTCATAAGCTGACTAAATAAGTTGAAGTTTTGTTGGTTGCATTTTTTACTTTTTATTTTAAAATTGTAGATAGCCTATTATTGGAATACACAACGTCATTCCTGTAAATAGTATTATTTATTTCCATTGTAATGTAAGAATGTAAAACCGTTGTGTTTGTTTCCCACAGATTTCAGTGTTGTTTGTTTTTACTCTGAACTACACTTTTTGGATCTATATTTTTTGGGTCATAGGCTAATCTCATCTTACAATTCTTACATTATAAGTAATTGCATTATCAGTTAGACATAAAGTGAGACTTTATGTTCGCCTATTTATTCGTTTCATCTCTAATTTTACTTCACGAACGCTACCAGAAACTCTTCAGCAGGTTTCTCCAAATAAGAAGAAGGACGGAGAAAGTGTCCGCATCACCTGTGTTCCGAAGACTAAGGGTACCATGGTGATTTGGTTTCGAGTGAAGGAAAACTCTGGAATGGAGTTCATCGCATCGTTTAGTACAAAGGATAGTACACCAAAGACCCCGTTAAACAGTGTCGTCTTCAGCGATGAAAATATAGGGAAGAACATTTTGATAATTAAGTCATTCCAAAAGGCGCGCGACAGTGGTGCATATAGCTGTGCGTCGATCAACAGCAATGCACTCGTGTTTGGTGAAGTGACTCGACTTGCTGGGGAAGGTAAGCTAGTTACAAATGAAATAAAATACTATATTATATTATACATTATATCATACATTGTATGAGATTAACACACGTATATAAATTTTTTTATCCAATGTTATTTTTTTATAACCTACACCGAAAACCGTCTGACGGTATGCGATTCACGCCTCACGTAATTAATTTTGTTCTAGAGTCTCCATCAACTACAACCACGGTAACGACGACACCAACAACCACTGCCGAACTGCTAAGCAGCTCTACAACTGCCAAGGCATGCCAAGGTAGATTTCTTTCTTTTATTCATCATCAGCATATGTTTGTCATTACCAGAAGCCCTCTTGATAGATTTATTGACAGTTTGTTTGGTGTTTTTGCAGTGGGAAAATCAGGCCCCAGAGAAATGTGTGATCTGATCGTTTGGGCCCCATTAGCTGCTGGCTGTGGCCTCCTCTTCCTCCTCCTCCTCATCACTATATCATATTGCAGCCGTAAGTCCTGCATCACTCACCATACAAATCCATAAAACACCTCACATCATTCAACATATGTACCTATAAAACACCTTGCATCATTCAACATATGTATTTATAAAACACCTCACATCATTCAACATATGTACCTGTAAAACACCTCGCATCACACACGATATGAACCAATAAAACACCATGCATCACACTCCTTATGAAACATAAAACACCACACATCATTCAACATATTTATAAAACACCTCGCATCATTCAACATATGTACCTATAAAACACCATGCATCACACACCATATGAACCCATAAAACACCATGCATCACACACCATATGAACCCATAAAACACCATGCATCACACACCATATGAACCCATAAAACACCATGCATCACACACCATATGAACCCATAAAACACCATGCATCACACACCATATGAACCCATAAAACACCATGCATCACACACCATATGAACCCATAAAACACCATGCATCACACACCATATGTACCCATAAAACACCATGCATCACTCACCATATGTACCCATAAAACATCATGCATCACACACCATATGAACCCATAAAACACCATTCATCACACTCATTATGAAACATAAAACACCACACATCATTCAAGATATGTACCCATAAAACACCATGCAACGCTCACCATATGTACCCATAAAACACCATGCATCGCTCACCATATGTACCCATTAAACACCACGCATCACATCAGATATAGCCGTATGTTCTAATGAAACAAAATTAGAGCATATAAACAACTTTAAATACCTTGTCACCATTTTCAGAATTTATAAAGATGTTCATAATTTCCACATTCATTAATCAATTAATTATAATTTGACTCAGTTAGTATGACTGTTTAAGTATTGTAAATTAAATTGTTTTAAATTTTTCTTTAGGGACAAGAACAAAGCGATGCCCACATCATTACAAAAAGAAGTATGTTTTTCTTTGTTAATACGCAAGTCTTATGATGTATGTAGCCTTTTTTTTAATTTGAGATAATTTGGGTACATTTTGTCCCTAAACCACTCAACGGAGTTGGTAGTTTAACAAGCTCTGGAAATTTCTGTATCATATTCAGGCCGAGAATGGGAGCACACGGGAAGTAACATCCTACAGCCAACAACAGACTTTTCTGACCCTCAACAGGTATACCAAAAATAAACCTCTTAATCAGTTAAATACTCCTTGACATTCTAAATGAAGAGTTGTGTTTTCTTATAGGATTGTAAAAGCAGCATGCACACAAGCTATGCATTGGCAGGAAAAAAACGTTGCTTCATTGAAAATACATTTCGCACGCAGTAGTATTTGGTTTATATATGACATTATTTTTAAGTACATTTAAACTTCTACCTGACATTCACCATATACTTAGTAATGCTTAATAACAAAGTTGATCTACACTATATAGCGTACTACATAATTGTTTTATATTTTTTTGTCTATTTTCACAGACACTGAGAAACAGATTCAAGAAGGTACACCATTGTCTCCACTAACAACTGTTGCATTTTTTTCCATTATAGACATTTCTACTGACATTTGCTCTGTAATTGTTTTCCCCCATTTCAATAACATACTAGCTTTATAGCAGGTTTGTTATGAGGGTTTGTGTAATTTTGTCAGTCTAATGAATAGAGATGTATTGTTTTTGGCTTAGTTTATAATTATGTTATAAGATACTTTTTGACTTGGTGACGCATATTCCCTGTAAATAATATAAATGCTGTGAAACTTGATTAAACTCAACATAACATATGCTCCCGTATTGTTGAAATTATCTCTATCCTCTAAACCTGTATTATAATTTTTTGTAGACATCTATTAATATTTGTAACAATTGCATATAGAAGATTTAACCATGCATGTCATTTACATGTGTATTTGTTAGCAGAAAATAAAATTAGAGAGAAAAACCTGTCTCCATTAGTCTCTATTAGTTAAGTTTACTAAACAAAGAAAAAAATTACAAAAACTGCATAGCTTTTTATTATATGTTTTTTGATGCATTGGAAATCCTCTTTTTCATTTTTCTCCTTATGCCACTGTTATTTGTACAACTTAAAAAAACACAAGTTGGGTTTGAACAAATATTCCAAAGCTTTGATGTCTGAGGTTTGTAAAACTGAAATACTTTTTGAAATGTAAAACTTTTGCAAAAATGAAAAATTACTGATCTACCACATTCAAGAGAACAATCTCCTAGTGATATGTATATTTTAAATCTTTTTTTTAGCCTTAATTTATACTATGTTTCTGTTTTCAATTGTTGCAGCAGAGGGAGTTACTTCAAACACATGAATAAACACGCCAAAACAATTGTCCACTTTTGTTTATTTAAATCAATTTCCCATTTCCAAAATCTCTAAAGTTTTGAGTTTGAGACCTGCACCTAAATATATAGAATTCTGTGATAACATCTTGAGAAAATAATACACAAGTTTTGGGACTTCTTAGGTGATGGCCCTTGCAACTGTGTAAATTATACAGTGATGTCTTATCTAGAGCAAGTTTTTACAGTATACAAAGAAAGGCAGTTTACATAGATGGAGACCTCCCAAGTCAACTTAAGTGCACTTTCCCGAAACCAACACATGCTTGTACGAGGCAAATCACACGCATACTGTATAAACCCTTCTTAACAGATATTGCTTTTCAGAAAGTAAACGTGTAACGGCGTGAGCTCTCTGATGCAGCCGTATCAAGCGGATCATTTCCTGTAAAACCTTCGACAAGTTTCCATATTGTAAACTAAATGTTATTATTGTAAAACTAAGCAGAATACGCTGTACACTAGTGTCTTGTAGAGGCTGTCCACTTGATTTTTTTTTCTGTGTACAAGAAGATTGCACAGACATCCCGATCCTATACACCCATAATATACGTGGTTCCTAAACCCAGATGACACTCACTATCACCACAACGTTCTGTTGGGTCAATGCAAACTGAGTCAGGACCGTCAGTCCAGCCACCAATGAGCAACGACCCTATCTCCATTCCTCACAAGATTGGATAGATGGTCTTCACTGGGAAAACATTTACAAGAAACTCTCTCCCCCCACCACTCTCTCTCTCTCTCTCTCTCTCTCTCTCTCTCTCTCTCTTTCACTCATTTATTTATTTTTCTCTCTTTATTTAAAAAGAAAGAAACCAAAACAAGTACAATCTCCTGTCATGTGCGAAACCAAGCAGAAAAGGCATTGCGCAAAGTGTGTGTGTGTGTGTGTGTGGGTGGGTGCACGCACAAATGTGTGTGTGGTTGTCAGTGTGGGAGTGTGTGGTCATGTTTATTTCTCCTCCAGCATAGGTTCAACACCATTTAGAAAAACAGAATCATCGTTCACAGCAGCTCCTTCGATTGGCGCCTCTGTGTGGCAAAGGACATGTAGTGCGCTTGGAAACCTGAAACACATTAGAAACACACATTGTCCCGGGGGAAAGCTCAAAAAGCTCTGCAACACTGAGATGTATGCCACTACTTTGGAGAATATTAGGGGACTAAAATCTCTACTGTTGCATCTTAAATTAATCAGAACTTGTCAGTTGTCAGAGTCTTGGTCTCTACCTGGAGGTCTAGCTTTTGCCACCCTTGTTTGTAGATGCTGGCACTACATCTGAACTCGGCTGTCCAGACAGGTGGTCTAGGGCGGCTGGGTCCTCCCGCTGTTTCTAAGGCAGAAAGACAAAGGTCAAGAAGTCATTTACAGGACATTGGTCAAAAATGAATACGGGCAAGTATTTCCACATTATTATCAGGATCGACACTGAAAGGCAGCTAACGGAGAGGCAGTGACTTTACCACTGTGGCATTCAGGGCTCCCTGTCCCAAAGGTTCTCAAACCTGTCCCAAAGACTCTCACACCTGTCCCAAAGACTCTCACACCTGTCCCAAAGACTCTCAAACCTGTCCCAAAGACTCTCAAACCTGTCCCAAAGACTCTCAAACCTGTCCCAAAGGTTCTCAAACCTGTCCAAAAGGTTCTCAAACCGGTCCCAAAGGTTCTCAAACCTGTCCCAAAGGTTCTCAAACCTGTCCCAAAGGTTCTCAAACCTGTCCCAAAGGTTCTCAAACCTGTCCCAAAGGTAGTCTATTGGTTTGATTTCGGGGCACTGTGCAGGCCAGTCAAGTAGACTGAATTGTCCATTAACAGGGACTGCAAGGACTGTCCCCCACACGACTGTCACTGACTGGATGTTAGTTTATATCTCTATTCTCTGTAAACCCTAGACATTGTCATGTTTGAAAAGCACAGGGGGGGTCTATGTTTCTCAGATACTTGAACAGGCTTGACTGACCATGATTGTACCAAGCTCGAAGAAGCATAACGTTCAGACGAACAGAAACAAATTCTTTAGTTTTCCTGCTTTATAGATGCAAACCACAGCAATGTGATTAACTGTCTGGAGATGTGATCCACAGTCAGCCCGCTGTTCCTAATAAACTGGCCACTGAGGGTAAATTAATTAATGTCTTCTGTGTAGGTATAGTATACCTACCTTGGACTTGGACTTTGACTTGCTTTTGCTCTGTAACAAAAGAAAACGGAAGTGATGGTCAGTGTGGATAAAACATCAGAGAGCACGATGAGCCTACGGGAAACCAAAAGTCTGCTGACAATTGACAATCATATTTGGCTCTAAATCCAGAGGATTGGTGTTGTCACGTTTTTCTTTTAACAGCAAAAAGCATTCAGAATATGTCGGCTTCAAAAGCATAACAACAAAGGTTAAATGACAGTACACAGGATGTCCTCCTCACCTTTGGTTTGCCTCCTTTGGATGTCATGCTGTCTGGGAGAAGAGTGTCCGACAGGTCATCCAGGACAGGGCCGGACATTGGCTGGACAGATAAACACAAACTGTCCTTTAGCTGCCAGTCAACCCAGCACCCCGGGGGCCCGCAGAAGGGACGATCTAGGACCAGGTCACCCCCCTGTCTATCCAATGTTATTCGTGATTCTAGAAAGGCTCAATTTAGTGGTGTGTTAGTTGGTTTCGGCTTGTCTGCGGTAGGTACGTACCACCTGACTGGGCTGTCTCTGCTCTGTCGTCTTGGTTACTGCGGTGGTAGCTGCAGGTGTAGAGAAGTCGCTTGACAAGAGGTCCAGGGCAGTGCTGTCATCCATGGATGGCTGTGAGGTAGGACGATGGTCACCGATGTACATCCAGTTTACAATAATTCAACTTCACTTTTATGAGATCCAGTGTGTTCAACCACTTTGGAAATAAGTGTTTTTACTTGTTTTGTCCATGTTAAACTCAGTCAAAACAATATAACAACTGACCAATGTTGCTACAGACACAATTGGACAGAAACTTCACCTGCTTGGGTCTCACATCAATGCGGGCTTTGGCGTCAGCCGTTGCCTATGAGGAGAAAAACAGTGAAACAAATGTATTAAATATAAAACAAAAGATGTAAGTGTTCAGAATGGTATAGTATTACTTACGAGTCATCTAGAAAAGTGTTCAGCTACGCAGCAGAGTTTAAATTAACATATAGCCTGTTAGCACACCATCTGGTACGGAGAACAATCCTTTTGCTTTTACGCTAGCATTAGCACATAACGCCTCTTTAGATTCTACTTCAACCTTGGAGATGCTTACCTTTTTGTCTTCCTTAGTGGGCCGGTATTCAGGTGGCAGGCTGTCGTCTCTCTCACCCATCTTGATAACCTTCTCCTCTGTGACTTTTTTCTCCTGGGATGAACAGAGTCAACGGACGTCGACGAACAGGATTAGCATTACAGGAGCTCATTCTGCCTTTAGTTGCATTCAGATGAACAGTTGCAGTGCAGCTTATATTTCGAACAAGGAATGGAGATTATCACGTTTTCAGTGTACAATTATTTTGCCCGTTGCAGAGTACATTTTCTGTCGCATTTATTGTAAGCTAAACAAAGCCCACATGAACCCGTTATAAAACAAACATTCAGTACCTTGACGATGTCTTTGGCTGCGACAGGAGCTGCAGGCTGGACAACAGGAGTAAGGTCCATTAGGGTATTTGACAAGACATCCAGAGCATCGGCCGTCCCTGTAGAAAGCTACTCACACATAAAAAACAACACAGACAACAGGTTACATGTCACTGCTGACAAGTGACAATGGGGATCACACAAGTTGTGTGTGTGTGTGAGTGTCTGTGTGTGTCAGTACCTGGCGATCGGCAGCAGATTTGACAGTTGGGGCAACCGAAGGGGCTGCAAAGTCTCCCGCCAAGGCATCAAGGGCAAAGTCACCTGAGGACTGGAAACAGAGGCGGAGTCACGGAGGGATAATAGGACACTACTTTAAGGGACACTTCCTGTAAAGGAACCGGATGATCATAAATACATGGATTCAGAGCAGACCCGTATATATCAGGAAATGGTTTCATAGACGAGCAGCCAACAGTGCAGGGTGATGTTCATTTGTGTGGGAGGAGCTTGGGGGTTCCGAGTCCAGTTTTCCTAAACCTGTCCCTAAAGCCTGTCCCTAAAACCTAACCTTACACTGAACCTAAACACTAACCCAACTTGAACTTTAATCTAAACCTAACCTTACAATAAACCTAAACACTAACCCAACTTGAACCTAACACTAAACCTAAACACTAACCCAACTTGAACTTTAAACTAAACCTAACCCCTAAGCAAGAAAAAGGCCCACACAAAACTACCTTTTCCTTGTTTTTCTATCCTTGTAGAGATTTTTGGTGTCAACCAGGTTACACATGAACACACACACACTCTACAAAACCCCACACTCTGCAGGTGATACTAATGGCCCTTTTCCACTGCATGGAACCGGCTCAACTCTACACGCCACATCTGAACTCCCTTTGGGAGCTTTTACTCGCCCCGCCTTTTCTGCTTTTCATTGCGCAAAAGTTAGGATAGTACCTGGTACCAGATACTCTTTTTTCTATCTGCTCTGTCGAGGTTCCAAGCGAGTTGAGGCGATACTAAAAGACTATGTGAAAACACGGAGTGACTCAAAGCGTGCAGCAAAGCAAAACCAGCAGTTCTGCTGTTAGCCGTCCAGTGTCAGAGAATGGTTTTATGAGACGAGAACGGCGCTTCTTTACGGTTCTGTCCTAGGAGTCATTGCATAGGGTTCATTTAAGTGCCAGTGTAAAGTAATTCCCCTTCATATCCAAGTTTCCCTAACCTAACTGCAGCCCCAAAAACTGGGCGAAACCCCCTGACCATGACACTCTAACACATGCTGATAGCCCATTAAGGGTACCTGTGTGGGTTTGTTTTGTGGAGGTACCATGGGGGCCTGGACAGTAGAGGCTGGAGAAGATGCCACAATGCCACCAGACAAGGGGGAAGTGTCCTTCACTTTAGATGGACATTATTCATACAGCTTATAACGCCTTTATAACTCAAGAACACTCTTTATAAAACACTCTTTATAACAGGCCACAACGTTTGACTACAACACAGTTTTGGCTAAATCATTTGATTGTGACATGGCGAGCTACACCTAAAGTGATTGGTATGTAACAAACCCAAACTTAGATTCTGTTCATGACAGAGTGAACCAATCAGTGAATGGTTTGATATTCAAGTGGCTAATAGTAGTGGATGATGCTCACCTGTGTGGGAGGAGCTGGGGGGCAGAGGATAGGAGCCTGGACACCATGAGCCACAGAGGGAGACATGAAATCACCTGACAGGATGTCCAGAGCCTCACCAGAGTCCATGGAGGGCTGGAGAGAGTGACAGAGAGAGAGGATAAGAATGGGGAGAATGAGGGAGGAGAGGTGTAGAGGGGAGGGGTGTAGAGAGGAGGGGAGCAGAGGGGAGGGGTGTAGAGGGGAGGGGTGTAGTGGGGAGGGGTGTAGTGGGGAGGGGTGTAGAGGGGAGGGGTGTAGAGGGGAGGGGTGTAGAGGGGAGGGGTGTAGAGGAGATGAATAATACATTTCCCTAAATCTTACTCCAATCATTCCGAGTTCCTTCTGGATGCTACAACTGAATGTTTATTTTATCAAGGATTTGTACATTGCCTGTTTGAGGCTCACCTCTGGCTTGAGGGGAGGCAGATTTCTGACTTTGTCCTCTGTGAACCTGTATTCTGGTGGGAGGGTGTCGTCCCTCTCGCCTACAAGCACACCTTTAGTTTTTGCCAGCGGGTCTTCCTGCACATGACACAGAAACACAGACAGGAATGTAGTCTTCATCCAAACATAACCCTTTCTGTCTATTAGTGTACAACCGGAAGAATAGAAAAGATCACTGATCTTCATCAGGGTGACTTTACCGTGACGATGTCCTCCGGTCTGATCTTGGGTGATTCAGGCACTGGTTCTGGAGCTCCTAGAGTGTCTCCAAGAGCCTCCAGAGCATCCAGAGACATGTCCTGTAGGCACACACACACACACACACACACACACATAGGAGGGTCAGGAAAGACTACAGGTTTTGGTGTTTACAGCGTTATCCTGGGTTGTAGGTGTGTTCAGTGCATCCAGGTTGGTTACCTGGTCAGCAGTGGATATCAGAACGGGTGCAGCTTGAACAGGGGCCTTTTTGGTGACTTCCTTTGTACAGACGGGCCTAATGGCCTAATGGCCAGAGGAAGGGAGCGAGAGACACAAACACATCACAAAGCCTGACAGTACATAATACATAATGACTCCCCTCCCCTACAAAAACCATGACTCCCCTACAAACACCATGACTCCCCTCCTCCTACAAACACCATGACTCCCCTCCTCCTACAAACACCATGACTCCCCTACAAACACCATGACTCCCCTCCTCCTACAAACACCATGACTCCCCTCCTCCTACAAACACCATGACTCCCCTACAAACACCATGACTCCCCTCCTCCTACAAACACCATGACTCCCCTCCTCCTACAAACACCATGACTCTCCTCCCCTACAAACACCATGACCCTCCTCATCCTACAAACACCATGACGCTCCTACAAACACAATGACTCCCCTCCTCCTACAAACACCATGACTCCCCTACAAACACAATGACTCCCCTCCCCCTACAAACACCATGACTCCCCTCCCCTACAAACACCATGACTCCCCTCCTCCTACAAACACAATGACTCCCCTCCTCCTACAAACACCATGACTCCCCTACAAACACAATGACTCCCCTCCCCTACAAACACCATGACTCCTGTCCCCTACAAACACCATGACTCTCCTCCTCCTACAAACACCATGACTCCCCTCCTCCTACAAACACCATGACTCCCCTCCTCCTACAAACACCATGACTCCCCTCCTCCTACAAACACCATGACTCCCCTCCTCCTACAAACACCATGACTCCCCTCCCCTACAAACACCATGGCAACCAACAAAATACAAGGTACATACGTTCTCAAACTCTTGCACACATGCTGACACAAACACACAATTTTGAAATCTCTATATTTTGTGGTAGATGTAAAAGGTAATTCCCCTTCATATCCAAGTTTCCCTAACCTAACTGCAACCCTAAAAACTGGGCGAAACCCCCTGACCATGACACTCTAACACATGCTGATAGCCCATTAAGGGTACCTGTGGGGGTTTGTTTTGTGGAGGTACCATGGGGGCCTGGACAGTAGAGGCTGTAGAAGACGCCACAATGCCACCAGACAAGGGGGAAGAGTCCTTCACTTTAGCCTGGGAGAGATGGACATTATTCATACAGCTTATAACACCTTTATAACTCAAGAACACTCTTTATAACCCACTCTTTATAAAAACACTCTATAACAGGCCACAAAGTTTGACTACAACACAGTGTTGGCTAAATCATTTGATTGTGACATGGCGAGCTACACCTAAAGTGATTGGTATGTAACAAACCCAAACTTAGATTCTATTCATGACAGATAAAACCTGATCTTAAATTCTATTTACGACTGATTGATTAACCAATCAGTGAATGGTTTGATAGGCAAGTGGCCAATAGTAGAAGGGTGATGCTCACCTGTGTGGGAGGAGCTGGGGGGCAGAGGATAGGAGCCTGGACACCATGAGCCACAGAGGGAGACATGAAATCACCTGACAGGATGTCCAGAGCCTCACCAGAGTCCATGGAGGGCTGGAGAGAGTGACAGAGAGAGAGGATAAGAATGGGGAGAATGAGGGAGGAGAGGTGTAGAGGGGAGGGGTGTAGAGAGGAGGAGTTTAGAGGGGAGGGGTTTAGAGAGAAGGAGTGTAGAGGGGAGGGGTGTAGAGGGGATGGGTGTAGAGGGGAGGGGTGTAGTGGGGAGGGGTGTAGTGGGGAGGGGTGTAGTGGGGAGGGGTGCAGAGGGGAGGGGTGTAGAGGGGAACGTGTAGAGGGGAGGGGTGCAGAGGGGAGGGGTGTAGAGGGGAGGGGTGCAGAGGGGAGGGGTGTAGTGGGGAGGGGTGTAGTGGGGAGGGGTGTAGAGGGGAGGGGTGTAGAGGGGAGGAGTGTAGAGGGGAGGGGTGTAGAGGGGAGGGGTGTAGAGGGGAGGGGTGTAGTGGGGAGGGGTGTAGTGGGGAGGAGTGTAGAGGGGAGGAGTGTAGAGGAGATGAATAATACATTTCCCTAAATCTTACTCCAATCATTCAGAGTTCCTTCTGGATGCTACAACTGAATGTTTT
This sequence comes from Esox lucius, assembly GCF_011004845.1. Taxonomy (NCBI): domain Eukaryota; kingdom Metazoa; phylum Chordata; class Actinopteri; order Esociformes; family Esocidae; genus Esox; species Esox lucius. The sequence goes on along the minus strand of NC_047585.1, from coordinate 38,296,945 downwards.
TATCCCCATTTATTTTATCAAGGATTTGTACATTGCCTGTTTGAGGCTCACCTCTGGCTTGGGGGGAGGCAGGTTTCTGACTTTGTCCTCTGTGAACCTGTATTCTGGTGGGAGGGTGTATTCCCTCTCACCTACAAGCACACCTTTAGTTTTTGCCAGCGGGTCTTCCTGCACATGACACAGAAACACAGACAGGAATGTAGTCTTCATCCAAACATAACCCTTTCTGTCTATTAGTGTACAACCGGAAGAATAGAAAAGATCACTGATCTTCATCAGGGTGACTTTACCGTGACGATGTCCTCCGGTCTGATCTTGGGTGATTCAGGCACTGGTTCTGGAGCTCCTAGAGTGTCTCCAAGAGCCTCCAGAGCATCCAGAGACATGTCCTGTAGGCACACACACACACACACACACACACATAGGGTTAGGAAAGACTACAGGTTTTGGTGTTTACAGCATTATCCTGGGTTGTAGGTGTGTTCAGTGCATCCAGGTTGGTTACCTGGTCAGCAGTGGATATCAGAACGGGTGCAGCTTGAACAGGGGCCTTTTTGGTGACTTCCTTTGTACAGAAGGGGACCTAATGGCCAGAGGAAGGAGGTGAGAGACACAAACACATCACAAAGCCTCACAGTATATAATACATAATGACTCTCCTCCTCCTACAAACACCATGGCAACCAGCAAGATACAAGGTACATATATTCTCAAACTCTTGCACACATGCTGACACAAACACACAATTTTGAAATCTCTATATTTTGTGGTAGATATAAAAAGTAATTCCCCTTCATATCCAAGTTTCCCTAACCTAACTGCAACCCTAAAAACTGGGCAAACCCCCCTGACCATGACACTCTAACACATGGGTCACCAAACTCAGGCACACCACCCCTCTTTGACCGGCCCCCCAGCCACTCTGCCCCCCACTACTTGTACCGGCCCTATGAGGCAATCCCCAAAAGTCGTCATGGCCTATTTTTTTTTTATTGCTTTTTGGAAAATATTAACATGTCTGCATCTGGTATTTTGTTGATTTTTCAGTTAAAAATTTATATTTAGTTATAAAATGAAATATAATATTTGCCGAATTTTCGTCACCCGACATGCTCGAGATCAAGCAGTGTCAGACAGCGCACGCTCGCAACTGTCCATGTTCAGGACAGCAAAATGGCTAGCGTTAAACGAAAAGTTGATAAAGAGTGCAGAGTTTGCAAAGAACAGTGGACCAATGATCATTTTTTTGTTCAGTGTAAGGACCGTGCAGTTTGTATTATATGTAAAGAAAGTGTGGCTGTTTTCAAAGAATATAATCTACTTCGTAACCACGAAACCCGCCACAATTGAGTGTACTAGCCTGCGAGGGCAAGCAAGAGAAGACAGGATTCTGAGGATGAAAGGCGGACTGGCTGTACAACAGAATGTATTCCTTCGCCAAACTCAGATCAACCAGGCTGCTGTCCGAGCTAGCTATAAGGTAGCTCACCTACTAGCTACCCATGGAAAGCTGTTTACTGATGGGGACTTTGTTAAAGAATGCATGCTTGCTGTGGCCGAGGAGGTGTCCCGCCAAAAAGGATGCGCTCAACGCGGTGAGTCTCTCCGCACCTACTATGACCCGGCGAATCGAAGATTTGGGGGACAACGTGTATGACCAGCTGAATAAGAAAGCGTAAGAATTCGAGTTTCTTTGCTTTGGCCACGGATGAGTGCAATGGCGTTCAGGACACAGCTCAACTGCTCATTTTTATTCGTGGAGTTAGCGCAAGCTTTGAAGTGTCTGAGGAGCTGGCAGCTCTAAAAAGTCTCAAAGGTACTACGACAGGAGAGGATATTTTTGTCCGAGTGTGCAAAACAATGGAAGAGTTGGATCTACACTGGTCTAAATTGGCTGGCATCACTACGGATGGCGCACCTAGTATGGTTGGCACAACAAGGGGGCTAGTAGGGCGCTTGAACAGCGAATTCGAGAAAACATGGGCTGAAACACAGACAGATCCAGGCCTTTCTCTCCGAGCTTGAGTCTGTCTACGAGGATGTGCTGTACTACACAGAAGTACGATGGTTAAGCCGAGGCAGAGTGTTGCGCCGTTTCTATGACCTGCTACCCGAAATCAACACCTTCCTGCAGTCTAAAGGTGAAACGGTACGAGAGCTGACCGAGCCAGAATGGAAATGGGACCTCGCGTTTTTAACTGATGTGACTGAAATGTTGAACCACCTTAACGTGCAGCTCCAAGGCCAAGGGAAGCTAATCAGTGACATGTATTCCCACATCAAAGCGTTCGAGGTCAAACTAGTGCTCCTTGTGCGACAGGTCCAAAAGCTGGACTTCACGCATCTCCCTGCCACCCAAAGCTACTGCGCTGAGGAACCAGATGTCCCGTTCCCAGTCGAAAAGTGCAAGGATGCAGCGGAAATGCTGCAGGGAGAGTTCAGTGCGCGGTTCCGTGAGCTTCATGTCAACGGTAAAGGAATACGCTTGTTCCAGAACCCCTTTGCTGCCGACAGAAATGATGGCTTTCCCTTGGATATCCTTAAAGACTGCGCTCCCAGAGGAAACCTACCCAAACAGCATGCAATGAAGATGTCCACAGTTTTTGGCAGCACCTACATCTGTGAGCAAAGCTTTTCCCGCATGAAGCAAACCAAGATTCCAACAAGGAACAGACTCACAGATAAACACTTGCACCAGACCACGAGACTGGCTGCCACTAGACTGCAACCAGACATTGAACTTCTCACCAGCCAGAAGCAAGCACACAGTTCACACTGATACGGTAAGCACACTGATTTTAACAATTACTGATTTTTATTATAAATAAAAATAATGATAAATAAATGGAATATCTGTGGTATTTCAAATTTAAACAAAGTGTGAAGACTGGATTACTACTTTTGCAAACCACTAGAAAAGATAAACAAATATGTGCCAGGAATCAAGTGTTGATATAGTAGTGGGGATGGCTGTGCCAGGCTAGTAATCTCTACTACACTATGAGGCCTGCTGGTGGTCATTTTGGTCTGGGTCATACAATTCTGTTATATAGCTGACCTGGCCCCGGCCCCCCCATCACAGTCAGGAACGATAATGTGGCCCCCAGAGAAAAAAGTTTGGTGACCCCTGGAGTGACTCTAACACATGCTGATAGCCCATTAAGGGTACCTGTGTGGGTTTGTTTTGTGGAGGTACCATGGGGGCCTGGACAGTAGAGGCTGTAGAAGACGCCACAATGCCACCAGACAAGGGGGAAGAGTCCTTCACTTTAGCCTGGGAGAGATGGACATTATTCATACAGCTTATAACGCCTTTATAACTCAAGAACACTCTTTATAACCCACTCTTTATAAAAACACTCTTTATAACAGGCCACAACGTTTGACTACAACACAGTTTTGGCTAAATCATTTGATTGTGACATGGCGAACTACACCTAAAGTGATTGGTATGTAACAAACCCAAACTTAGATTCTATTCATGACAGAGTTAACCAATCAGTGAATGGTTTGATATTCAAGTGGCCAATAGTAGAAGGGTGATGCTCACCTGTGTGGGAGGAGCTGGGGGGCAGAGGATAGGAGCCTGGACACCATGAGCCACAGAGGGAGACATGAAATCACCTGACAGGATGTCCAGAGCCTCACCAGAGTCCATGGAGGGCTGGAGAGAGTGACAGAGAGAGAGGATAAGAATGGGGAGAATGAGGGAGGAGCGGTGTAGAGGGGAGGGGTGTAGAGGGGAGGGGTGTAGAGGGGAGGGGTGTAGTGGGGAGGGGTGTAGTGGGGAGGGGTGTAGAGGGGAGGGGTGTAGAGAGGAGGAGTGTAGAGGGGGAGGGGTTTAGAGGAGATGAATAATACATTTCCCTAAATCTTACTCCAATCATTCCGAGTTCCTTCTGGATGCTACAACTGAATGTTTTTCCCCCATTTATTTTATCAAGGATTTGTAGATTGCCTGTTTGAGGCTCACCTCTGGCTTGGGGGGAGGCAGGTTTCTGACTTTGTCCTCTGTGAACCTGTATTCTGGTGGGAGGGTGTCGTCCCTCTCGCCTACAAGCACACCTTTAGTTTTTGCCAGCGGGTCTTCCTGCACATGACACAGAAACACAGACAGGAATGTAGTCTTCATCCAAACATAACCCTTTCTGTCTATTAGTGTACGACCGGAAGAATAGAAAAGATCACTGATCTTCATCAGGGTGACTTTACCGTGACAATGTCCTCCGGTCTGATCTTGGGTGATTCAGGCACTGGTTCTGGAGCTCCTAGAGTATCTCCCAGAGCACTAAGAGCATCCAGAGACATGAAACCACCCTGGAGAGACAGACAGAGGAGAGGTACAGACAGAGGAGAGGTACAGACAGAGGAGAGGTACAGACAGAGGAGAGGTACAGACAGAGGAGGGATACAGACAGAGGAGGGATACAGACAGATGAGAGGTACAGACAGAGGAGAGGTACAGACAGAGGAGAGGTACAGACAGTATGGGGATATTTCGGAAGGCATGGGGAGATGGAGGGTACATGGATTACATGTGTGTGTTGGTCACATTGTCATCACATTATCTAAATAAGCACAGTAAATGGTGAATCGAATAAGAGTAACTGCTCCACTGATCCCCTGTGAGAGTATTTTTTAATTGGTTGGCTGGTAGCTGTCATATGACAAACCTCATCTGTCTTTGGCTTGGTGACCAGTGGAGAATCCAATCCAGTTATCAGAGAGAAGTCATCAAAATCCTAAAACACGAAGGCACATCAACAGATAACAGCTCTTTAATCACAACTCAAACCTCCTCACATGTAATACATCGTTTGTTGTTCATTATATGGACAAAGTAACTATTTCCAAACTACAGACACACACTCAGTGTAATAGTGAAAGGAATGGCATATGAATGTGTTATGTATGATGACATAAGACCTGCTATCTTTAGTGTTATTTACATTTTCCACCTTAGCTTTCTTGTCAGCTGGTGGAACAGCAGACCTGGTCACTGGAGCAGGAGCAAAATGTTCAGCTTTCTGGAATAAGAAAATAATAAATATTATAATCTTTTTAAAAGTCAATCTATATTTATCTGTATTTATGTAGTATTATACATGGATTATAAATGTGTGATAGTCGTCATGTTGGACCTGTTGTCTTTGGTGTTATTTACCTTTTGTAATTGTGTCATGAATGGCTTATGAACTTGTTATGTAGTGATGACACAGAACCTGTCATCTTTGGTGCTATTTACCTTTTCCACCTTAGCGGTTTTGTCAGCGGGTGGAACAGCAGACTTGGTCACTGGGGCAGGAGCAAACTGTTCAGCTTTCTGGAATATGGAAAATATATATTGTTGTTCATTACTAGGGTTTGTCTGTATTTATGTAGTATTATACATGCATTATAAATGTGTCATAGTCGTCATGTTGGACCTGTTGTCTTTAGTGTTATTTATCTTTTGTAATTGTTTCATGAATGGCTTATGAACTTGTTATGTAGTGATGACACAGAACCTGTCATCTTTGGTGTTATTCACCTTTTCCACCTTAGCGGTTTTGTCAGCGGGTGGAACAGCAGACTTGGTCACTGGGGCAGGAGCAAACTGTTCAGCTTTCTGGAATATGGAAAATATACATATTTTTTAATTACTAGGGTTTGTCTGTATTTATGTAGTATTATACATGCATTATACATGTGTCATAGTCGTCATGTTGGACCTGTTGTCTTTAGTGTTATTTACTTTTTGTTATAGTGTCATGAATTGCTTATGAACTTATGTAGTAATGACATAGAACCTGCTATCTTTGGTTTTATTCACCTTTTCCACCTTAGCTTTCTTGTCAGCTGGTGGAACAGCAGACTTGGTCACTGGGGCAGGAGCAAACTGTTCAGCTTTCTGGAATATGGAAAATATATATATTATTTAGTTACATACTGTTAACGTGAAACTGTCACTAGAATGCTAAAATTACAGATCCTTAAAATAATATATCCATTGTCATAACCTATTACATCAGAGATGGTTTTCTTTTCTCAAAGCCGACATAAGAACAACATGGTATGTAGAAGACTGTTCAATTAGACGTCCAACAAACTAGCCAAATTGGGCTGTGTCATTATGAATGCGTTGTGTCAGCTGACATTCAACACTACTGTTGTTTGCTCCTTGGGGTTTAAGGCCAGGTGTTTTGTAAAAGCAATCTGCTGATGTGAAAAGGGCTTTAGAAATACATTTGATTGATTGATAACCTACCACTGGTTCCCATAACAGTTTCATGCTTATGACAGTTTTACAATTGAACATTCCAAATTAAAATGTGGGTTTAAATGAACCCCACAGTTGTTAGAGGACCAATATTATACCTCAGCCCACCTGGGTCTTAAAACACCACAGAGAATCAGGGCCTGAGTTTAACATCTTTTCAGGGATGAGGGATTACACCAGCGGTGCAAATTCTCACCTTCTCCTGTTTTGGGGGGGTGGGAGCACTGGAGGTCGTAAATCCAAAAGAGAGTGAGTCCAAAGCCTCATCTGTGCTTATGGGTTTCTGTGATCACACAAACAAATGACCCCAGTTATATACAAACCATTACAGAATAAGTGTAGCCTTCACAATTCACCACCAGATGGCGCCTCGTACTGACAGCAACCACCCACAGAGGGAGGAGGGATGACAGGCAGACCACATGGAGGAAAACAACTGACACACCCCGTCACATTCCCATATTGATCGCAACAAAGAACCCTGAACTCTTTATGAAACACAACCCATAGTCAGGTCAGTTGTTTTAAATAAACTCTGAACTCTTTATGAAACACAACCCATAGTCAGGTCAGTTGTTTTATATAAACCAGCACTTGCAACAACCGGACCAGTTTGGACAGCTAATGTGTGAGAACCTACAGAGAAAACAGCCTCATATCCAAACACAGTCTCAGAAGCACCGGGCAACTTGAGACAGAACAAAACTAGGCGTGTCCCCGAAGGACAGAGAGTGACTGTGAGCGTGCGTGTGTGGCTGAATAGGTGTGGATTGATGACTGATTGGCTGTTGACTGAGCTGGTTGGAACAGGGCCTAATGATGTTTGCAGATCCAACAACCCAAAAGTGCAATGCAGAATTCCTCACTGCAGAGGCGTCCAACAGTGACAGTGACACACCTGTGGTTGAGTTAGTTTATCTACAGGCACGAGAAACAGGTCAGGATGGATGGAAAAGGAGAGAGGAAGAAAGACAGATGAAGAGTCCCAATTTCCATCCACGCTGATGCTCTGTAAACAGCAATACTATCAACAAACATTCAGCAAAATGTCTGTTGATCAGCAACTGCTTGCAAATGTTAGGGTTAGGTTTAGATTAAGGGGTATGGTGAGGGTTACGTTTAGGGTTAGAAAAATGTTAAGGTTAGGGTAAGGGTTACGTTTAGGGTTAGAAAAATGTTAAGGTTAGGGTAAGGGTTACGTTTAGGGTTGGAAAAATGTTAAGGTTAGGGTAAGGGTTAGTAGATAATTAGTTAAAATTTTACTGATAGTCAGAAAAAAGGAAGGGAAACATCTTATTATTTCTCTCCAACATACAGTCCATTCCTTAGCAGTAAATTGCAATGACTTACCGGTACTTCTTTTGGCTTGACATCTGCAACTGGGGCCTAAATAAAAAACAGATATCTTAATTCAATATAATAAAAGGGAATTAATTACACACGTAGATGAGGACGGCTACATTTTACACTGACGAGATCATGTTCTCAGATGAATAACAAGACGACATTGAACGTATGATTCATGAATCGAGACGATGGCCACTCGTCGCTGAGATACCAGGAGATCAGTGGGACCAGATGACCACATCCTCCAGTCAGAAGTTTCATGTCCAACAGGGCCACAGCAGTGCCAAGCCAAACACACACACACACACACGAGACAGGCAGTTACGAGGACGAGGGCGACAAGGCGTTGAGGACTGACCGTGTTTTCAAATCTGTATCCTGGAGGCAGTGGGACATCGCCCCCCCCACATATCACAGACTTGGACGAGGTCACCACATGCTGCGCGACACATGCAACAACATTAGTAATGGGGCGTACATGCAAATCTATCACTCGCACGCATACGCACACCAAGGGTCGTGTACCTCTGTGACCTCTGGCCCGGTGTATTCAGGGGCATTGGGGTTGAGGGGCTGTGACGAGGGCAAGTAATCAGCCAGGGCATTGAAGGGGTCCGCAAGCTCCTGCACATGCAACACAGCTCAAACGGCAGCAATGCAAACACATGCAGTGCATTTTAGTGCAAAATCAAAAAAACACAAGGGAATGGATGATTTACCTGTTTGGCTGTCTGAGCCCCTGGGGGAGCTACTTCCACCTGTACCTGTGGGACCCGAAGGGAGGGGGGGGGGTTAGTGAATGCAACAGTAGGCTACTGTCTGTGATACATCTCAGCTCCTGTGTCTATCTGAGTGGGTTTGGACTCTGTGGGCTTAACTGAACAGAACTGTCATAGGCGGTACTCAAATACAAAAGCAGAATGGATTAGGAACCCTTCCAGGGCTGTAATGTCACTCACATTACAACCCCAAATATGTTGCTGTGCAATCTGGCATTTTTATTTAGGCACAAATCTGGCTTTAAACGCTGCTACTTAGACCCAGTGTTATGTACTTAGATCCAGTGTTATGTACTTAGATCCAGTGTTATGTACTTAGATCCAGTGTTATGTACTTAGACCCAGTGTTATGTATTTAGACCCAGTGTTATGTATTTAGACCCAGTGTTATGTATTTAGACCCAGTGTTATGTATTTAGACCCAGTGTTATGTATTTAGACCCAGTGTCATGTATTTAGACCCAGTGTCATGTATTTAGACCCAGTGTCATGTATTTAGACCCAGTGTCATGTATTTAGACCCAGTGTCATGTATTTAGACCCAGTGTCATGTACTTAGACCCAGTGTTATGTATTTAGACCCAGTGTTATGTATTTAGACCCAGTGTTATGTATTTAGACCCAGTGTTATGTACTTAGATCCAGTGTTATGTATTTAGACCCTGTGTTATGTACTTAGACCCTGTGTTATGTACTTAGACCCAGTGTTCTGTACATAGACCCAGTGTTATGTACTTAGACCCAGTGTTATGTATTTAGACCCAGTGTTATGTATTTAGACCCAGTGTTATGTACTTAGACCCAGTGTTATGTACTTAGACCCAGTGTTATGTACTTAGACCCTGTGTTATGTATTTTGACCCAGTGTTATGTACTTAGACCCTGTGTTATGTATTTTGACCCAGTGTTATGTATTTAGACCCAGTGTTATGTACTTAGACCCAGTGTTATGTATTTAGACCCAGTGTTATGTATTTAGACCCAGTGTTATGTACTTAGATCCAGTGTTATGTATTTAGACCCATTGTTATGTACTTAGACCCTGTGTTATGTATTTAGACCCTGTGTTATGTACTTAGACCCTGTGTTATGTATTTAGACCCAGTGTTATGTACTTAGACCCAGTGTTATGTACTTAGACCCAGTGTTATGTATTTAGACCCAGTGTTATGTACTTAGACCCAGTGTTATGTACTTAGACCCTGTGTTATGTACTTAGACCCTGTGTTATGTACTTAGACCCTGTGTTATGTACTTAGACCCTGTGTTATGTACTTAGACCCTGTGTTATGTACTTTGACCCAGTGTTATGTACTTAGACCCAGTGTTATGTACTTAGACCCAGTGTTATGTACTTAGACCCAGTGTTATGTACTTAGACCCAGTGTTATGTATTTAGACCCAGTGTTATGTACTTAGACCCAGTGTTATGTACTTAGACCCATTGTTATGTACTTAGACCCATTGTTATGTATTTAGACCCAGTGTTATGTATTTAGACCCAGTGTTATGTACTTAGAACCAGTGTTATGTACTTAGAACCAGTGTTATGTACTTAGAACCAGTGTTATGTACTTAGAACCAGTGTTATGTACTTAGACCCAGTGTTATGTATTTAGACCCAGTGTTCTGTACTTAGACCCTGTGTTATGTATTTAGACCCAGTGTTATGTACTTAGACCCAGTGTTATGTATTTAGACCCAGTGTTATGTACTTAGACCCAGTGTTATGTATTTAGACCCAGTGTTATGTACTTAGACCCAGTGTTATATATTTTGACTCAGTGTTATGTACTTAGACCCTGTGTTATGTATTTTGACCCAGTGTTATGTACTGGTTTGTATTAATTCAGAGAAAGAATGAAAATGTGCTCATCAGACCAGTAGCTCCCTATGCCAGGGGACAGATCAACCCCCAGCAGTCTTCTTCTGTGGTAATGTGGTAATACCTTGGTCTCGGGCCCCTTCAGAGAGCCGACACCAGAGGGGCCGACCGGAGCCGTGACTGTCGTAGCCACCTTAGCTGGATGCTGTTTAACCACGTCTGCCTTGCTTGGTGTGGTGGGGACACCCTATCAACGCACACGGTTTGGTTAAATAAAATGAGGTGCAGAGCAGATCTCAGAGGCCTCCGCTTAACCCCGCAACTCACAGCAGAGCGGAGTGATAATGGGACAATATTTAGCACCTTGTCTCCAGGAGCAAAAGCAGAACAGCAGTACGTTGTCGGAATTCGAGTTTAGTACCAGAGTGCCAAGAAGATATTAACACCTGATTCTGTGGGTAAGGAAAGGCGTCACGAGATATACCTCGTCAGAAATGTTAGTTTACAGTTTAAAAAAGTAGGAGGATATTTCAATCTACCGCGGGGTTTCAAAGGGAAGGTACCGCAAAATGCATAATGAACAGGACCCCATCAATCCCGGATGCACAATACCCAGGAGGAATGTCATGATGTGGTGCAAAGCAGCCAGAAGACAAAGGACAACGTGGACCCATGATGTGGCTTCTACGTGGTGACAACAGGTGTGTTAGACTGGGCTTGGCCGGGGAGTCCACTGTAATGTGAGTGGGGGGGGCCATGCTGGTGAGGGGGGGGGGCACTTAGTGACATCACGGATTGAAAGGAAGAGTGTCTGTTCCTTTCCCAATTAGAAACCCAAAAACACACACAGCTTCAAGGCAGAAACAAGGAAGTCCAAAGCAGAAATGTTTTGACAAATATCCTTTAAAAAAGGGTGGATGAATATAAAGACAGAATACCAAATAACAGAGTGAAAGACGAACTGAAACCTCAGGCCCAAGGGGAGAACTATGAAATACGGAAAGAGTTGAAAGGAGGGAGGTTAAAAAGATCCAGGCTGAACCAAGGTTAAAGACCCAAGGAAAGATGGCCCAGACCATGTTCCCGTGGCAGTCTGTTTTGGAGACTCCTTGACCTTTGGAGGTCAATGAGCATGAGGCTTAAGTGGAAGCACAAATATAAACTAGGGTGAAGTTCGCGGCAGACACTGATCCAGGGTCGGTCACATGCTCCCTTCCTCTAGTCAAGTTGGGTGTTTGTAGAGGGTCAGTTTAACCGAGATCTGTGCATACAGGAAACAGCTACCTGAGGTAGACAGGATGAGACCATGACCTACATTCCGGGAAGGGGGTTCGAGGGTTACCTTTGAGGCGTCTTTAGAAGTGCCTTTGTTCCCAGATGCTGGTATATCTACGACAGGTGCTGGTATATCTACGACAGTGGCCCCCAGCCGTCCCACATCGGACGTAAATCAGAAGGCGCAATCAACAAGCGCTTTTGCGGTCGCAGCGAAGGAGGAAGCAAGCAGACCTGAACGCACCATAGGCAATCCCGTGAAGTAGTCAAGGACAGAGAGCCAAAGCAGGCGGAATGAGAATGATTAGAGACGAGGTGAGAAGGGAATGCATCGGAATGCAAGGTTAAGAATGTCAGATTGACCCAACACTGCACCCCTGGGAATCCCCACAGAGCCTGGTAAGACAGGCCTGGTACCTCTGCCCCTTTGACCGCTCCTGTCAGCGTCGTCCCTGCTATGGCAACACTTCCTCCCGCTTTGACACCACTTCCTGTGGCTCCGGTCATTGTGACAGATGTCGTCCCTGGCTTTGTAGCCATGGTTGTGGCGGCAGATGCACTCTGTAATGCAACAAGGATTGTGTCGTGTTTGATTACTTTCGGGTAAAAGTAATGTAATCGCGCCACTGATCTTCTGTGTCCTTCTGTGTCCTGCGACGCATCTACCTGAAAACTCCAAACGCAAAAGACTGAGAGAATCCACCAGTTCTGTAATCCGGAGGGGTCAACCTTCTGCCAAAACACCTGGACACACGTGGCAACCTTGGCATGCACTTTGATTAAATCCTATTTCAATAAATAAAGGTCCTTCCCAAGAAGCCTGCACCAACAATATTGGACATTGATCCAACAAAACAGTGGTCCAATCCATAGGCCCTACAAATATCGGGCAGGAGGCCAGATAAGGCAGATGCTGACTAGAGGCGTTCTCTGCCATCAGTCTCCGTTTCCTGGAGAGAGAGACCAAAGAGTGCTAAGGTTTAACTGGCCACTTTTCACTAGAGTAGGGAACAAATTGTTGTGTGGGTCTAAGCTGGTCTTAATAATAGAGCCAACTAAGACAGCCCATTTCCTAAATCAGAAAAACACCTGGTGGAAATGATCTGGTCAACACATTTACAATGATGAAATGACCCCAAGAAGGAACAGTACTCCATGTTTTATCTCAATAAAGCTGATCACATAACAGTACCATTACTGAAGATACTATTGAAATTAAAATCAATTGAAAGGTGGGAAGGGATTGTTAGCTGAATAATATTTGCGGAAGAGGGAACCTATGCTGCGTGACTGTTTTCCTTTAAATAATAAGACATAATGGGCCAAACAAAGCAACATTTGGCCTGCTGTGTTGTAACAGGAAAGACATGAAAAATACTGAACACCGCCCAAATAATGGGTCACAGACTGGAACCATACTGAAAACTCGGACCCAGACCCAAAAGAAGCAGACTACAGATTGGCTAAAGGAGGCGGATGAAAGTGTGTGTTACCTCAAATTGTGTTGGATTCACTGCGACCTGTGCCACAGAAGTGGGCGAGTACTGTCTAGGCTGCGACTGGAAACAAAGACAAAGAGAGGGTTAAAAAACAGACAATATACAAAGGAATATACAATAGTGGAAAATACAGAAAAATCATTGTTAGAATCACTGATGCCATTACGCCTTATAATATAATAGTAATATAATTTCAAGCCAAAATAATTCAAACCAAACCCTCCATGCTGTTCAAATGCCTGCAAAACAGTACCATTTTCTGAAACACAATATTCTACATGACATGGCATAATAAACCTCTACAGGCAGTCCCGTTTCATTGATAAAATGACAACTATTCAAGTAGATATATTCAATAGTTATTCTCAAAAAACCCATATTTTTATAATAATAACATTTATCCAAAAATTGTGGTTAGAGTAGCTATAAGTTGCACAACTTTGTGTTCTTGATTAATTTCCCTAGCAACGTTTAGACATTTTGTTGCAAACTGGATTACAAAAACGAGTTTGTTTGAATGCTAAATGCTGATTGGTTCATAACCATGGTATATGAGATGGCATACCACAGCTATGACATGACATCACTTTTTACTGCCCTAACCAGTTTTTAAGAGCAATAAGGCATCTCAGGGTTCGTGATATATTGCCAATGCGTAGCGCCTAAGAACAGCTTTTAGCCGTGTTGGCCATAAACCACACCCCCTTGTGCCTTATTTCCTACATAGACAAAATGGAATATGGGCACAGTAACCAAGACGCACCTCGGCAAGCCCATAATAGGACCAGGTTTTAATATCAATACTGAAACTGCCACCTGGGAATTCTTTTTTGAAGCCACCATGCAAAGTTATGTTTCGTACTAGGTCCTTGTTTCAATGCGTATTTCTCAATTTCATCAGCTAGATATAGGGCCATGATGAATGTAGAGTATATTTTCACAGTTTTGTTATGTTATAGACAGAGTTTCTTTCCGCAAACAGTATCCTATAAGGAGAAAGTAAAAACAAGCTTAGACATTTGTGCCAGTTTACAGAACCTTTGCCATGACACTACAAATTGAGCTCAGATGCATTCTTCTACAACACGGCAGAAGAACCCTATAAATAAGTAGTTACCACCCTACAGTCTTGTAGTTCTAATTTTCTTACTGCAATTGAAGCAACACATTAATATACAGTGATAAAAAACGTGACATGAAAATGTGACATGATTAAGTCATATCGCCCAGCACTACATTGGGAAGTGGCCTAATGTATTTCTTATTCTATAGGTCCTAAGAATGTGTGTGTGTTTGCAGAGCGAACCAACCAGTCCAGCCAGTTCAGAACAACTAATGTGTTACACAGAGACAGGAGACACAGTCAGACAGCCGGTCAGAGAGACACAGGAAGCGGCCAAGAGGTTAAAACCTTGTTAATTCAACGTTTTCTGATCCCTACTAGAAAATTATTTCTTCTACTGCTGCTCATTCCTGTCTCATTACCTAGTCAATGTCCAGTGGGATGACAATGCTGTTGACAAAGATGTGGTTGAACACTTGACTAAGATATAGTTGAGACCCAGCTGTGGGCTTCAGCTAGCCAGCGTCTCTGCCCACCAGGCAGCACTAAGCAGAATTTGCCATTGGCCACATTCAAATACCTTTAGAAATGCATCCCTAGTATTCCCTTCCCTGAGAGAACCCAAATGTACTTAAGTGAAAGGACGCTTACCAGCCTCCTGGTGACGACTGAGTAAGGAAGGAAAGATGCACCTGTAAAGTATTGGAATAAATCCCCAAGCAGACAGGTTGGGAAGGAGTGACAGGTGAAGTCAGCCAACGGACCAGACAGAGTGCCAAAGCCAAGCTAGAGAGTAGAGAAACCGAGTTTGACAGGTCCTTAACAGAAACGCCCCCTCATCATCATTTTTATCCTGACGGGGCCACTCAGTCTGCTCATTGCCCCAGAGCGAGACATCTCATTGGTTAGATCAAGGAGGGGAGGGAACTTTGTTCTGCTTAGTGCGTCAGCCCCATCTAGGAGAATCCAGCCAGTGAGATGTTTCACTTTGCTGCATCTCCTCCTTGTGGCACTCAGCAGAGAGACATGATAAAAAACACTGAAAATGTCTTTCCTGAGGGCATTTTCCTTTTAAAGAATATAAACAGTCCTAAAAAGATAACCGGGGCGTGGCACTGCTGGCCTCAGTACTGACAAATATTTGTTGGTGCTAGGCAACACACCGGATTCTGCCAGCAAATGGAAAATGATACAGATAAAGAATGGGAGGAGTCTTGGCATTGTTATGGCCATTCTGACTGGCACATCTTTTGGCAACCAAATAGGTAAAAAGTACTGTGTTTTCTGTCTATCTAGAATAAGTTCTGTCTACTTATTTATCAACCTTTGCATAATGCTTTCTGGTTTGACCTGAGCTATTAGAATATTACACATGTTCACTTTAAATTGAATTACAGACTATTATGTTTCTGTCGAACAACAAAGGAGCATGGCGGTCTCAAACCCAGCTGTCTTCTCTGTCTTTCAAACAACAGCACATGGCACAGGAAGTGGTTTCAGTGTGCCAACAAACTGCGCTTTTCATTTATTAATTTTTTCTATTCTTTTATATTACATGTTTGGGGGCATTTACAGCTTTGTCTGATAGAGACAGTTCAGGGAGTTTTGCTGTTAGAGGTTCACGTTGGGCTACAGTTCATGTTGCAGCAGTAGGTTGGCACTGGAGGCAGCAGGTTATTTTAAACTGCTGGATTATCCCAGATCACCACTTCTCATTTTTAACTGTACACAAACTCTGTCAATGAACCACTCTGACCATAACAAGGCCCCTCGGCCCTGGCCTGCATATAGGATGTTATTGCAGGTTATTATATCCAACGTAGGTGCATAGAAACTCACAGTTGTCTTAGCTCTTGAAATAACGTAAAAAAGTACACAACAGTCCATGATTCAAAGTAAAGCGAAAGACCAGTTTTATCAGAGCAATTCCAGGGTTACAGTATTATGTGGAAATGAAGAACAGCATAGAACTACAGATAAGCAGGACAATTTCTACAGAAAGTGGTAGAAACACATTTAGAGGGTCTATTAAACAAATCAGTGGTAATTGTGATCAGTGGGCAGTGTTGTATTGCTTTTTTAAAATTCTGCCCATCAGTTAATCAGTAACGGTGAACAGCCTTGAAGACAGTTATCAACAAATCTTCTGCACGGGTAACTGCCAGCTAACTAGTTGGCTGTTGAAGAACAGTGCTGCTCGTCAGCCAATGGAGTCTCTGGAACGGGAAGCATTTACCTTCATAGCTGATGTCAGACCAGTGCGAGATAACTGCTGACCATTGACATCTCATTCCCAATCCTCAGGACGGTGACATTAGGAATGGGATTGGATGGCTAGTCTTAGTTACTTATTTCACAGTTGACATTAACCTGATACTAGTTTACTTGAAAAGCACATTTGAAAAGCACACTCAGGGCAGGCTGTTGCGCATCATCCAGTCCACAGAGAGGGTGACATCTGTCGTCTCTACACGACCTACACACCCCCAGGACGTGGAGGCGAGCGGCAATGATTGGGGCTGATCCCTCTCACCCTGGAAATGGACTATTCAGAACTCTCCCCTCTGGCAGAAGGCGGAGGTCTATCAGGACCACAACAACAGTTTCTTTCCTACAGAAGTAGGCCTCATGAACATGCCCCCGGAACCAAACTGACTATAACCCACTCCCCAAATACACACACAACCCCCAACTGGAAAAATCTATTACCCTTCCCCACATATACACACAACCCTCAACTGGACAAATCTATAACCCACTCCCCAAATACACACACAACCCTCAACTGGACAATTCTATAGCCCCTCCCCACATACACACAAAGCCCTTAACTGGACAAATCTATAACCTAGTTTCCCACATACACAAACAATCCTCAACTGGGCAAAATCTTGCACCTTACATATACATCATTATTATTTTTCTGTAATTTATTAATGCTTTCATGCTCAGTACACTGTTCTTATTTGTTCTTAGTTCCCTTATTCCTTCTGTATAAATTGTTGCACCAACGGCCAAAAAAAATTCCTTGTTTGTTGTGAAACTTGCTTTGCATTAAAACTCTTTCTGATTCTGATTGATGCATTCAATCTGTTGGGTGATAAAACATTGAAACCACCAGTCACAGCGACAACAACCACAACCAGTCAAAACGACAACAACCATGACCAGTCACCACAACAACAACCACGACCAGTCACCACAACACATGACCAGTCACCACAGACATGAAATAGGGCAACACAGACCGGGGTCACAGGAACCCTGTGTACCTCACGGACAGATCCATTAGCGCAATACCATCAGAGACCCCACGAGGGTGGTAAATGTCAAGGTTAAAGGTCAGGGTTCAAAGGGACCCAGACTGTTATTTGTCCAATGGTCCGATACCATCAGATCAACACGATTCACATGGTTGTGAAATTTATTTTTCCATGTTTACAGAACATAACTACAACCAGGTTGTTTTGTTGTACCACCAGGCATCTAAAATGCATGAACTAAGTTGCTCTGGATAACTGAGTCTCGTAAATGACTAACATGTCAAATGGAATAATATGTAGAACATTCACAGACCTGCTCAGACAAGGCTAGGGAAACATCTGCTGGGCTTCTGTGATGGGGTGGTTCCCTGTTGCAACTTGTAATTAAACATGCTTGTTCAAGACTGAATCAAATGGCAGAGTTGAATGCAATGGACAGTTGTCTCAATGTCGACAGGGACAGTGCAGGGACAGTGCATTGCCAAAACCACTACAGGCCAATTGCTGAGTAGAAAAACATGAATAATAATAAGCCAAGAGCAAACCAAACATTATTCCGACTACACAACGACACGATCATGACTAGTAAGACAGTACTGAAACATTATTACTGATTAGAAGTCCAACCAAGCACTCCGAGACAGTAACATTAACCCAGAGCTGTATAACATATTATGCTTACCAAATTCTAACCAATAGTCTCTGTGTTTGTATATCTATACCTGTGTCCAACGTTCTAACATTCTTTACGCATTCCGCAGGCAAATGTTCTGTGGATGGTAAACAAGTGGAAAATAGCTTCTTCTTCATGGACACCATTAACAGGTTTCCCACACAGTCAATTGTCACCCGCTCTACAATCCTTGTGGGAGGTTTTGGGCCCTGCAAGGTTAGTAGAATGAGACTCCCCCCAGAAGTCTCTCAACACACACACACACACACAGAAACAAACAACAGTGAAAAGGAAGGGGCTCTAGTTACCGTAGCAACCTCAGAACAACACACAAACACATTTCTAGCTGATAACTAGACACCAACAACAGCGTGACAACGACGGCGGTTCTGGAAGGCGAAGGGGGGCTACTGGCACCGGCAGCCCAAACGAGCCTCGGGGCTAAAATAGACATGCGGGCCGTTTTAAGAACTAGTAACCCCCAAAACCATTTCCTGTCTACAAGCGCAGGCGCAGGCGCACGCGCAAAAGACAAATGACATGCATCTCTACCCAGAGCTGTCCTAGCCAAATCCCAGGAGGGTTGTATGTCTTGTCTTTGGTTTACTCAGCTATGCCATGAAAAGTGATGAGTAACAGTCGGCCCCACCCAAAGACCAGAAACCGACGAGATGTGAAAGGGCTGGGTTTAGCAACACAAGCTAGTAGCTAAGTGTGATTTCCAAGGGAGATGGCACAAAGAACGTCATCGGTTCGACATCTACCCTAATTAACTTCCCAGTTGACCCCAACACATCTGGCTGATTCAGTGGTTTGAAAGATTCAGTGGATTGGCATAGACTTTGAAGCATGTGATACTGACCAAACTAAAGTATTTGGAGACAATTATGCCTGGTAGTATCATGTCCAAGTTCTGCTGGTGTCAGATTAATGCTATAGTAAATCGTAGGATAGCTGAAGTTAGTTGAAAAATAGAAGTCAATGACTGGAAGGCACCATTTAGCTTCTAAAGTGTCCTGGACTTATGCTTTGCCCTGCAAAGAGGCTAGGTGGCAATATTTGACTCTGTTAAACACTGCATACTTGTAGAACTCTTTTGTTTCATACTTCAGACGTCACAACAGCAGTGAGTTAATTGAATCACAAAGTCAGAATGTGTGTGTGTGTGCATAAAAGCAGGCACTTGGCCTCCAACTGATTCATATGAATTTCTGTATTTTCCCCTTGGTCCAGTACAGCTCTTCAGAGCTATTTTTGCTAGTTTCCTCCTTAACATAACATGTAAACATCAGAAGACCCCCAGTCCTGCCTGACAGATATCTGTTCATGAGAGATAAGCCATAACGTCACTCATCACAACTCTGCTAAAATCCTGAAACTAAACGGATCGCCCCAAGACAGGAAACTAGAAAACACACACAAAAAAAGCTACATGTTCAGTGGCATACATACCATAGATTCAAGTGTGATTGTATCCTGTATTTATCCTGATAGTCCAAAACTGCCCAAAGGCTAGGTTACCTCAGATTGCGTATAGAAGTATAAATGTCCAATACACAAACTAACTCCCAAACATACACACACACACGCACAAACCACAGACGAAAGCTCTGCTCCTCCCACTAGGGCATGCCCGACAAAACAGTACTGTTTAGGCCCTCCCCTGTTCCAACAAGGAAGTGACGTAGCATGGACCTGACTCGTCAGATGGTCTACTGTGCCCTCCCTTCTCAAGGCTATCCAGGAAAAACAATCCAGCACAGTCAGATTCCATTGGTGAGGGAAAGTTTGGGCTGGGTCTTCTGACTGTGTGTGTGTGTGTGTGTGTGTGTACGTGTGTTTGGGAGAAAGCAGCTTGCTAACACGGATGCATCCCAAATCCTGAATATAGACATAACCAATGAAAATAAATTAGGCAATGTAGTTAGTATGTCACAAAATAATAATGATAGTTAAGTGTCATTTCGATGACGCTTTCGTCCAGAAGCTACACTTAAAACCTTCCAAGCACCGTGATCTACTAGATGAGCATGACTAGGTCTTATGAGAAATAAAGCTCCGTAATGCGTTCCTAGCTGACGTTGATAGATAAGGGTGTAGCTGAAGCAGCCAGGGAAGGAGTGGCTTGAACTGTCGCTCTGGCAGCGGCAGGGTGTGTCTGACACACTCACTGCTCAGGAATCTGAACAGCAGAGCCACTCACAAAACCCCGAGAGGGAGGAACAGAGAGAAAGAAAATGGAGGAAAGAACAGGGCGGAAGAAAAAAAAAAGAGAAGAGGCATATTAAATACAAACATAAATATGTCAAGAAAATGAGAGGAGTGAATGAAAGTACGACAGAGAGAGTGAGAGAGTGAGAAAAACTGCAGCCTCTAGCCAAAACCGCACCCTTTTACAGAGCGAAGCCAAGGTAGAAAGAGGTAGGCAGGGGCAGAGAGAACGAGTATAAATGTTGAAAAGGAAAAGAAAGAGAAGAAAAGGATCACAGGCAAGGGTGGATGGGGGAGGGGTGGTGAGAGAGGAAATTTGTGGAAATATTTGGGTACTTCTCTACTCTGCCTTGTTGTAGCTGCAATGAAAGCACAGGAATGGAAAGCAATGTGACATTAGCCAAGTCTTATGTAACAGAGAGGAAAAACGTAGCTATGTGAGCTCAGGCACATGTTTGAACTACAATGTCATATGAGCTTGGACAACACTGATTTACCAACACTTCAAAACCTCGATGCTGCAGAAACCTAATACAAGCTAGAGACGGTGTGCTGACTAAGTGAAGTTCTTGAATAATATCCCTCTTCAGAGTTAAGAGGCAAACCATTAGGGGGCAGAGTGTTAAAGGCCCAGTGCAGTCTTTTAAAGTGTTTACAAAACTTTAAAACATATATAGAATGTATTTACCAGAGCTTCCTTTGGGCCAGTTAAAATGCTCTGTCAGATTTTGCTGGCTTTTATGAGTTGTTTTGGGAAGATATTTGTCTATGAAAATTAGATCACATTTGCGACATCGAAGAAAGGGCTAACGTTCAATCCCACCCATTACTAACAACTTCTGATTTCAGTTTCAGTGTTTGACTGGCTTGGGTTTAACATGAAAGGTTCTTCTAGCAGGATCGCTCCCTCTAGTGTCCAGAGACAGTGTGGCGCTTGCGGTGAACCGCAAACATTTCTGTGTTCTTTTCCCGTCAATGAATTGAGACGTGGTCTGTGTGATGAAAGGTGTTTTAATGACCATGACACAATCTCCTTTACAACAGAAATTTCCTCAGTCAACCTGTGTCTCGAAATCCACTGAAGAGAGAGACGGTAAGGGACGAATCAGACGGAGCTTGTTTTGTGTGGTCCAAGTTGCACTGGGAGCTTTTAAGGTGTCACAACTACAGCGATGAAAGACTCCATGGAAGTACAGCTCACACCCTGCATTTCACTCGCTTTTCCACAGGAACGCAGAGCTGCCCAACCCTGTTCATAGAAAGCTGTCATCCTGCAGGTTCTCTTTCCAACCCTTATCAACAAACTTGTTTCTAATAATTAGATGAATGGAGAATTAAAATCAGGTCGGTCCCAACTGGGGTTGTAGAGAGCTCTCCAGGCAGAGGGTTGGACAGCCCTAATACGGACAGTAGCTCAGGAGGGCGGTCAGCCCTGATGTGATCCAACATGTAGTATCTATGCAATGTCCCTGAGATGCTGGTCCTGGATCTGAACAATCTGTCCCCTCTTCCTCCAAACGGGCTGGCTCAGCCAAAAAAGATCCTAAAAAAGGAAAGGCCCCTGGCCTTCCTACTTGCTATGTAATCTCTGCCCTGGCATTTGGGGAGTTTTATTTGTTGAAGGATCCGAGGGGGAGGGGCTTCTTTCCTACTGTCCCTTGCATTGTACATTGTCTGTGTGTGTGTTTGTGTGTGTGTGTGTGTGTGTATGCGCGCGCATGCATGCGTGTGTGTAGTTGTGGCATGCTTACACTCGGGTGGAACAACTCGGGTGGGTGCGACTCACTCGGTAACTCTTGGTAACCTTTGGGTGCGTTCTTAAAGCAATGACAGCAGTCAAAAGCAGGCTGTTCCAGTCAGGGGAGAAACAGAAAGTTGCTGATTAGTGTCTTTCTAACAGCAATGCTCCTATCATATGGCAAAGTTGCTAATACGCTTGTTTATGCAGTTTTCCTTTAAATTTATTTCAAAATAAATTCTCCTCTAGAGAGTTTCAGGGGATGTGTGAAAAGAATTGGAAAGCCAATGTCAACAAAAACATGAAAACATGAAAAAACCTAAAAGCATGAAGCCAATCTCAAACAGTTCTCTTTTAATGACAATGTATTACATTACATCAATGCAAGAAAAATGTAATTTAAATTATTCCTTGCCAGATTTGATACTGCCTGCAGCAATGCAACATTGAATGGCTACTGGCTCTATCAGTTACGTGTCAGAGGTCAACCAATGGCTAGAAAAAGCAAGAGCTATAAATTAACAGTTATTATTCAAGCATTCTTTGAAATCTTTGTAGTCGTTTGAAAAATGTCAGAAGTAATGGGGCTAAACAGAGACCGGACACTTAGAGCTACTTCTCATGAAGCTTAAAATATTTCACTGAGTGGGTGTCTTGATGTTCTCTGAAGGCCCAATGTCACATAACATGAAAATAAGTCTCTAGGGTGCTTGTCAACTATTTTTCTTTAAATTATTTTTCAGCAACATAACATCATTACCAAATAATAAACTAAGTCCTCCCCCTCAATAAACCATTCTCTGAAACTGTTCATGGATGTATTTCATTCAATACAATTCACTGTGACAGAATGGTTTTTCTGCAAAACATATCCCTTGGATATTACAGTGGGGGGAGGAGTGGTGGAAAATAGTGTGGGAAGATTAATAAGACAATCCCTGTCCAAATTTAATGAGCACTGGCAAATTAACAATAATTAATCATCAAAATATTCTTATTTTACCACCCCATTTCCAAAAAAGTTGGGATGCTGCATAAAATGCAATGATGTGAAAATCATGTATCCCTATTTTTTTTTTTAAATGGTACAAAGACAGTATATCAAATGTTGAATCTGAGAAATGTTATTGTTTTCAGGAAAAATACATGCCCATGTTGAATATGACGTCAGCAACACGTTTAAAAAAATGCTTGTGCGAAAGTAAATTGCACTCAGCTTGGCAAACAAATATAGGTTTTTCTGTGAAATATTGAGTTTTCTGTGGTGGCGCATCACAGTTCACTCTGATTACAGTAAGGGGGAAACACTTGCAACCATCTCCGATGTACCGACCACTCATGACTGTGCTGAACCCATTCCCACCCTCGTCTGTGACAATACTTGGAGTGGTCGGTGTGCTGTGATCTGGTTCCAGCTCCTGATTGTAACGATGCAGCCAGACCGCAGGGTCATGACTTAGGCCACTGCAGAAACTAGCTGAGACTTCTTGTACAGTTTTTTCTGTTGACACGCAGAACCGAGCCTGATGCCAGCAATGTAACACCAGTAAACTGCACAAAATGGATGATGTCCAACGTGAGACTACTTCATTAATGTAGACACACAATTTGAAATATTTTCCGTACATGTTTATAGAAAATTTTTAAATGCATTCCAGGTTGCACAGTTAAATATTTAGGCTAATATGAAGCGAAATATGCGTGAACTGCTCAGTTCAATTAATAAATGTCTACTATGTTACATGTTGTACTGATTGACTCCATAGAGAAGGTTAGAGGCTTCTAGTGGCCACAAGTTTAGCAAGGACATTGCCACCTAACGCAACTGGCATTTTAATGTAGTGGACTAGGTGGGTCTTTAAACTTTATTGGCTAATACTTCCTATTGACCTATTTGAAGTCCCACCTACTTGACTACATCAAAATGTCAGATGCCTCTGGGATGAGCCCTATGCCCTTACAAAGGGAAATATGCAAACAGGGGTGTGTCCACTAACCTTCTCTATGTGAATGACATTTGGCTGTGACTTCGAGCATTCCCTGAACCGCAACACAACTTCTCCCCATCAGGGATTCTATTTAATTACATTTTGCCGTAATTGTTAGAGTAATGAACGCAGCCCAGAGCACTTAGCCTAAGTATGACTCGATCCATCCCAAGCGAAGAGACCCATCAGATAACACTTCCTGCCTCAGGAAAAAAGTGGGAGGGGTTTGGTCTGGGGGCAGACAGTGGTAAAACTGAACACCGCGGCAGCAGAGTAACATCAGCTTTCTGCAGCTGCTCTTCACAGACTGGTAGCACGGGCAATAGGGTTAAATACAGAAAGTATCAAAGATTAATGAGTGTAATCTTTATTGCACTTAGAACAGCTAGCAAGCAAGTCTATTTATATAGCACAATTCATACACAGAAGCCATTTAATGTGCTTTACAAAAAAAAAAAAAAAAAATACTAGATGAGCATTCTTATCACAGGGTTTTTTAGGGAACAAGCCTAGTCTAGATAGCAACTGTAACATACCAGTGGTTAACAACGCTGTCCTGGCACCCCCAGATATCATACAACGTAGCAATCAACTAGTTTGTCTCAATCTAGTAGTCAAGGGCTTGATGATTAGTTGACAAGTTGATCCAGGTTTGTTGGCTCTGGATTACATCTAGTACACAGATCACCTGAGGGTCCCAGGGAAGGTTTGAGAAGCACTGCTACAGACCAGTCCTACAGGACAGTATATAGTTCTGCCAGCCTGGCCCCTATATCTGGCCCTGTGAGTTACAGCAGGTAGAGTGTCAGTTACAGCAGGTAGCATGTCAGTTACAGCAGGCAGCGTGTCAGTTACAGAATGCTTACAGCGTGTCAGTTACAGCAGGTAGTGTGTCAGTTACAGCATGCTTACTGCGTGTCAGTTACAGCAGGCAGCGTGTCAGTTACGTTAGGGTGACCAGTAGGCTTGATACTGTCCACCCTTGCTGTCTAGCCAGGTGGGCTCTCGTCGCCACTGGGATGCCCTCCCTCCAATGCCTTTCGGGGGAAGAGTCACTGGCTTGTTGTTGTCTCTCTATTGCGCACTTGTGCAATTGGGCTGTACGCTGCTGCCAATACTCTGCCTTCTTTCAGGGGGGTTGTGGTTGGTGGGTGTCCCTTTGGTTGATACCTGGCAATGTGGGTGGATTGATTTCCTGCCTGTTGGGCCCTGTCCAGGGCCTCCCCCGGGTGGGGCCACAGTGTCGCCGGACCCCCCCCCCATCTCAGTTCCAAGGTGTTACGCTGCTATATTATTGTGCTGGGGGATATGAGTAATGCACTTTCTAACTTTTCTCAGTCTCTTCCAGTTTTACATTTTAGGAAAAGATGAGGTCCTGGTCCACACCTGCGGAGTACCTGGTTTGGGGGGCCCGTTGCTGTCCCTGTTCTTGTCCACCTGGTCATACTTTTGACCTAGTCTAGAATCAAATAGACTCTGGATTTAGCCCAGAGAAATGTATCTATTATTCTAATTGGACTCTTAATATCTCACCCGGCACAGCCAGAAGAGGACTGGTCACCCCTCTGAGCCTGGGTCCTCTCTAGGTTTCTTCCTAAAATTCAGCCTTCTTAGGGAGTTTTTCCTAGCCACTGAAATCCAACACTACTTTTGTTTGCTCCTTGGGGTTTAAGGCCGGGTGTCTCTGTAAAGCACTTTGTGACAACTGCTGTTGTAAAAAGGGCTTTATAAATAAATACATTTGATTGATTGAGTTACAGAATGCTTACAGTGTGTCAGTTACAGCAGGCAGTGTGTCAGTTACAGCAGGCAGCGTGTGAGTTACAGCAGGCAGCGTGTCAGTTCCAGAATGCTTACAGCGTGTAAGTTACAGCAGGCAGCGTGTCAGTTCCAGAATGCTTACAGCGTGTCAGTTACAGCAGGCAGCGTGTCAGTTACAGAATGCTCACAGCGTGTCAGTTACAGCAGGCAGCGTGTCAGTTCCAGAATGCTTACAGCGTGTCAGTTACAGCAGGCAGCGTGTCAGTTACAGAATGCTCACAGCGTGTCAGTTACAGCAGGCAGTGTGTCAGTTACAGCAGGCAGCGTGTCAGTTACAGCAGGCAGCGTGTCAGTTACAGAATGCTCACAGCGTGTCAGTTACAGCAGGCAGCGTGTCAGTTACAGAATGCTTACAGCGTGTCAGTTACAGAAGGCAGCGTGTCAGTTACAGAAGGCAGCGTGTCAGTTACAGAATGCTCACAGCGTGTCAGTTACAGCAGGCAGCGTGTCAGTTACAGCAGGCAGCGTGTCAGTTACAGCAGGCAGCGTGTCAGTTACCATAGCTCCACTTAAAATCCCGAAGAATTCCAGTGTCACCATAAGTCCACACATAAATGGCCCTGTCAAGTAATCAATCACACACAGGTGGTTATTCAAAAGGACATTGTCCTAAAAAATGCCCTGACTGACATGACAGCATACCGATAGCCGCGTATGTCACACTCAGACACACACAAATCACTCGCTGCCTTTGTCACTCCGTCCTACATACACTCCCTCTTTTCTAACTTACTCCCTCCTTCTCCCTTGTATATTCACTCTAAAATAACTGGTGGCGTGTTTCACCTCACTGCCTGTCACCACATTGTGGGTGTCTGTCACACTTCAGGACAGAGCTGCCTGCCTGTCCATTCCTGATGAACACAATCATGTCCCGTGCCATAGTCTTAACTCATGTCTGTCCTTCAGTGATCACCAATCAGTGGCTATAAAGGAAAGAAGCCCGGAGAAAGAGGCAAGGACAGGAAATTATTTATCTAGAAAATATCAGGACAGAGTAAAGATGCCTCAAACATGACAGATGAAAATTGACAGCAGAACAAATGGCCATGCGAATAACCAAATGCCATGTAGCTCCACGCCCCGATGAAAAGCACATTCTCAGGTAAGCCCAAAGGCTTGGAAACCATCCCAGAAGTGCCTTTGAATAATCAGAGCTTGAGAGAGCCACTGAGCACATTAGGACCGGATCAGCAGTCAAGCTCAAGTCAAGCGGACAGTGGAGCGAGAAATCCAATGGGCCGACTATGTTTCTGATCCACACAGACCTACAGTGGATATAAGAAGTCCACAAACCCCTGTTAAAATGCCAGGTTCTAGTGATGTAAAAGAATGAGAAAAGATAAATCGTGTCTGAACTTTTTCCACCTTTAATGTGACCTATAACGTGAACAATTGAAAAACAAACTGAAATCTTTGAGGGAGAAACATTTTAAACTCACAATAACTTGGTTGCATAAGTGTGGCCACCCTTAAACTAATACTTTGTTTAAGCACCCTTTGATTTTATTACAGCACTCAGTCTTTTTGGGTAGGAGTCTATTAGTGTGGCACATCCTGACGTGGCAATAATTGCCCACACTTCTTTGCCAAATCTGTCAGATTGCGAGGACATTTCATGTGCACAGTCCTCTTCAGATCACCCCACAGATGTTCAATTGGATTCAGGTCTGGGCTCTGGCTGGACCATACCAAAACGTTAATCTTCTTCTGGTGAAGCCATGCTTTTGTGGATGTGTGCTTTGGGTCGTTGTCGTGCTGAAAGGTGAACTTCCTCTTTATCCTCAGCTTTCTAACAGACGCTTTAAGGTTTTGTGCCAAAATTGCCTGGTATTTGGAACTGTTCATAATTCCCTCCACCCCAATTAGAACAGCTGAACTTTATTTGTGATTAATCAGAGTCACTTTAAATGATGGCAGGTATGTAATGACTTCTATTTAATGTGATTGGTTAATTCTGAAAACAGCCACATCCCCAGTTATAAGTGGGTGTGCACACTTATGCAACCAGGTTATTGTAAGGTTTTTATTTTTCATTTTTCCCCCTCAAAGATTTCAGTTAATTTTTCAAATGAATTAATCAAATTATAGCTCACATTAAAGGTGGAAAAAGTTCTGACATGATTATTCTTTGTCTCATTCTTTTACATCACAAAAACCTGGCATTTTAACAGGGGTGTGTAGACTTCTTATAACCACTGTATTCACTAGAAACCCAGAGACACACACTGTTGTTCATATTGAAGACAAAACAAAAAAGCAAACACACACACACATACACACACACACACACAACGGCATATTGATCCCTCTGTGGTCAATACAACAAATACACACGGAGACACAATATAGGTCTTCACTGACCAGGATCCATCAGAGGCAGATCCATCAAATGGCCAGGTTCAACGCCTAGCGAAAAACCATCAGACCCTGTTGTTAGTGCCGGTGTACGGCAACAGGGTCAAAGTTCAAGGGGCACGTGTAGCTCCACAGATTTCAATGTTTGTATTACGGTGCTCTAGGTGATCGTGAGATTACAATATATGGGGCGTGCTCCGTTTTCTACGCTGGGTTTGTCTCCCTGTCACAACTCGTAATTAAACTTGTTTGCTCAAGGTTGAATCGCTTGCCAGATTCTAATGTAACAGATGTAATAGTTCTACTATCTGTACTCTTTATGGTACACTCTCACTTATTTTACCGTACTTGTAGAGTCATATTGTGTACATTGCAGAGCACATGTCCTGTTTAATGTAAATTAAGTGTATGTTCATTACTGGTTAGAGTTTTATGCAGTTAGATACGCAATTGTGATTAGGAAATGTTTTGGGAGATACAAGACAGCAGGACATACTTCAGCACACAGTGCTGAGCTACTGACATTATGGGGCTCAAAACAACGTGTCAAGTATCGCTTCCTGACTCCCAGTGCTCCTTCCCAGGTCCCAGTCACCCACTTACAGACACGCGTCTGACCGGATGCGTGTTTACGTCTCTGGTGTGTGGAGCGCAGGGCAGCAGGTTAACGCCACACCATTGCCTGGTTGTCGTCGTTACAATGCACCGTGGGAAAGCGCAGCACAGACACGTTTCATATGTGTGTAACTGAAGCAGCATATTATGCTGAGCCGGGACGGCACCGTGAACAGTCAGAATGTTGATAAAGCAGCTCTGGGAAACCAGCCCAACCAGGCCGAAGCAAAGCCCACAATACGCGCAGCACACTACAGAGAAACATAAGGCCAAACTCACTCAGGGGAGGCCACTCAACACAGAATTGACACTTACTGTATATTACGACATGAATACTACGAAATACATATTTCCAATAGCAAGCAAACCCCATATCATGTATGAACAAGTAATTGGTACAACTAGGGGGTCGATCTGTTCTTTCTTTAACCAGGTCCCTGAACAGACTCTCTCCTGAGGCCTCAGAGGCCTTCTGGCTCTCCAGGGTCTAGGCCGTTAGTTGAACACTGCAACTACTCCTAATGTAAAATAGTTTGTTTGCTTGGTTGATTAGATCATACTCTGAAACAACGTACTCACACACAAACACACACACAAACACACAGACCAGCCCTGGCCTTACAGAGAAATACCCTTGCTTGCTCTACACCAGTAAAGACTGTACATGCCCCCAGAAGTTAGCAGAATCCCACCACCATGACTTCTAATGGTTCAGACACACTGACACAACCGGGGGGGCAACACACGAAAAGCTGGCGCAACGTGAAGAGCAGAGCAAAGCGCCCGTCTCTGTCCTGGTTGATTATAATACAAACACTATGCTTCAGCTCCCAGATGTTGTCAGAGCAGCTCGGACATTCCAACACAAGCGCTCCTCCTCCCTGCTTGACCAGAGAAGGACGTCTGACTTGGATTAATGCCAGAGCAAATCTCCACTTTTCCTTGTAACTTGCCGTGCTTCATAAGCCCGTGGCTGGACGTTCGAAAGACGACACACATCGGCGCACGTTGGAGGGCTCTCGTGTATAATTACACTATCACAGCGGCACGCGTGTTTCACATTCCCACGCCAGCGCAAACTGTCCTAAAGTGCGAAAACAAACACTTTGTTAACACGCACACCGAAACCTCACCTGTTGTTCCACAGATACATCCTGCAGGGCATGGTTGTCCCGAGGAGCCCGGATCCAGCTCAGTAACTGGCCCATGTTGTCTGTCTGCGTGTAGAACGAGTGTTTGTGTCTAACTCTGTTCCAGCTCTGAGGGCTGCAACATGTTCCCCTGTCGCTCACACGGAAGGGGGGCGGGGACAGAGGGGCCGAACTGGGAGGGAGGGGGAGGGGCCGGGGAGAAAGGGGGAGGGCTGAGAGCAGGGCAGGCCAGGGAAGGGGAAGGCCCAAAGAAGTGGCACACATAATCGGCCAGTCAGACCTGGGTTCAAACACTATTTCAAATCATTTGCAAGAAAAAAATTTAGGCTTGATTGAACTTGCCTTTCTTAATGAAACGTTAAAAAAGTCAAAGACTGCAAACTCTGTTCATTTAGATAAACTTAAGCAAACGTGGAAACATATTTGAAAGAAGGCAAGTCTTCTTTTACCCAGGGAGGCAGTTAGTACAGCCTGGGCTATAAAGCTATAAAGGGAAGAGCACCTGATTTGCAGAAACATCTGAGTCGCTTCTCAGGGAAGCAAACA
Organism: Esox lucius; assembly: GCF_011004845.1. Lineage (NCBI taxonomy): Eukaryota > Metazoa > Chordata > Actinopteri > Esociformes > Esocidae > Esox > Esox lucius. The sequence continues at coordinate 38,266,534 of NC_047585.1, read as the reverse complement.
TTGACCCAGACACATTTGACCAAACGCACACACACACACACACACACACACACACACACACACACACACACACAGAACACCCCAACACATAAATGCACACACTGACAACAAAGAAGCCCACAACACCATACATGCATTTATAAACCTCTCCAGCACACACCCTCTTTCTCATGTAACACAACTCCCAATACATCACTGAGCAGAAAGAGATAAGTTGTGCAAACAACCTGACCAGCTCATGACGTGAAGATCAGGAGGGGGGGGGGGTCCCAGACGACTATATTCAATCAATATTCACAGTTAAGTGTGGCTGAGCTCTTCAACTGCCGGTCATCAGCCTCTTATCATAATGGTCAGAGTATCCTGGAAGAGGCTGGGATTCCACTGTTGAGAGCCAATCGATAGAGACAAAGAACAGCAGCGGGCGTCTTACTGCTAGTTCTTGGGTGTGCAACGGTATTTGGCAGACAGCCCTGTGCATACTGAGGACATGGCTGTAACCATTCCCAGATCTCAGTGAACTGTTTACCTCACGTGAGTTGTAAATGTGATGCTCAGGTCACAAAACTATCAGTTCCCAATCAGCAAAGTGGTGTCGGTCCATAGTCCAGACTGGGTCAAGATAGTCAACCCTAACTGACGCATCTACATACAATCCAATTAGTTTTCAACAACTTTGACACAGACACAAATGTGCCCTTGATTTCCATGTAGCTGCAAACCCCAATTTAGCCGTTTATCATAATGTTTACATATTAGGATGAATCAAATGTTAACATTTCAGCACTAAAACAACCAAAACAGAAGTTTTGAGCCACTTCAAGCTTCTACATTCGTCCTCTCTGGCTAAAACCACTGGCGTAGCTGCACTGCGGACACTGCCGAGGGAGTTCCTTCCACCTGTATTTCGTCACAGAGACATCAGCCTATCTTATCCATTGTGTCCCTATAGGCTGTCCTTGGGTGGGGTGCTGTCATTTAGTGAGTCATTTCTCAGTGTGTCAGAACCACTGGACGGGGGGGGGGGGTCATTCTTGAATGACTATGTAGGTCGTAGGTCATAGCAAAAAACTATTGGATAAAAGTGATCTCATGCTGCTTAGCTAGTGCATGTTTTCTCACCTAAATACAAACGCAATGACTTTGTGAAGATTATTTTGCCACCATTGTGACAACAATGCAGGGCCATGTACATTCAAGCAATTCAGCTTTTCCTGAGAGGCAGTAGAGGGTACATACGTCTCGACCAAACAGCTAGACCCTTGACTTCCAGACGGGCTGAACCCAGGTGATGAGGGCGGGTGACATTGCCTCCCCCCGTGCTGACCCCCAAGGGTGTGTGTGTGTGTGTTTTCCGACCCCTCCTGTACTCTCATTTACCTACGTCCAACTCCAGCTCAATCATCAGGCGTGACACTTGTCCAAGTGTTACACACAGCATCGGTTGTAGGCTCTTCACTATTCCGGGTGTACAACAGACGGAGTTGAAAGACTAACTGAACAAAGACTAAGCAGCAACCACCTAGTGGATCATGTGTGATGCCTGCCAGTTGGGGGAAGGAGGGAAGGATTCAGAGGTAGGGCTTTGTAAATGAAAACACACGCACATAAAGCCAGATCCAACTCATCACTTGGTATAAGCTACAGTGGTTGGAGGGATTTAGTATTGCAGTCCAGTTTCAGTAACACAGGAGACTGGCTGCCCCTGCCCGAAGTCACGCTCACTGTAACTCTGGCTGTACAACTGATCTGCCTAAAGACCCTGGTCATGAAAAGACCCCCTCGCAGAGTCTGCCTAAAGACCCCCCTTAGTCTGCCTAAAGAACCCCTGCAGAGTCCAGGTCTTTTGCAGGTTTTCTTCCTAGATTTCAACCATGCTAGGGAGTTTTTCCCCACCACTGTTCATCAGTTTCTTGTTGTTGCTTACTCTTTGAGGTTTCAGGCTGGGTATCTGTACAAGCACTTGGTGACAACTGCTGATGTAAAAAGGGCTTTAATAAAATAAAACTGACTGTCTAGACCAGGACAAAGACACCATTTGTTTGCTGGGTAATAGTTATACCATGGGCAGGACAGGCTAAAAACATGGAAATTCCAAACCACACATATAACGTTAGCTAAATTGACAAACTACACGCCTTAACCTCATCAACTTCTAAGAACTGAGAGTTCACAAGGGATTGACAAACTGTGGCCACGGAAAGGAACTTGGAAACCGGACGACAATTATTCACATCTGGAGGGTTTCCACCCTTTAATAGTCACAGGAGATACAGAAAAGATCTAATGAAAAAGGGCTTCAGCTTTGGGCAGTTTTGTTATTCCTTACAAAAGAATCTAAGCAATGACCCCAGACACTCCTACAGAAACCATGCTGAAGACAAGGCAGTTCTGTGGCTGATTTCCATCAGCAACTTTAAACAACCTCTCCTTCCACGTGAAAAACAACACAGGTGCGTGGGGGGGGGGGGGGGGGGGGGCAATGAGGCATATTATTTCTGAAAATATATGTATCCATGAAGAATTAATGAGGAGGCTGATCTTGGACTTCAGGAGCCAGAAGAGAGTTATGCCTCTCTTCTGGCTCCTTATGCCAGACCACTCCTCTTTCAGCAAACTCTCCTTCCCCCACTGTCTCTGTAGGCAATGAGGCATATTATTTCTGAAAATATATGTATCCATGAAGAATTAATGAGGAAGCTGATCTTGGACTTCAGGAGCCAGAAGAGAGTTATGCCTTACTCATCGACAGGGTGGCTGTAGAGAAGTTCCTTAGTGGGCGCATCACGGGACATGAAATGGCCGTACCACATCAATGCCATCTTTACAAATTCAGTAACACACATTCCAGACCTGTCCACACATCATGAAACACAGAAATGCTTCCAGACACACCTCTGGTGTGTTGTGTCAGATAACCGAGCCTGTAAAACCCGCTGTTTGACAAGGGAACACCCATAGACATACCGGAACCTCTATTGAACCTCTCCCGTTACAATACACATTTGTTTTTTTACAGTTTTATGAAATGGCTGATGTTGTGCTTCCATAAGTGGGTGTGTGAGAGATAGTGAGTGAATGCCAGCCGGTCTGCATATATGTGGATGCGTGTGTGTTATTGAAAGCTAAAATGTTGCCCCAGTGTCCTCTGTGATCAGCTATCTCATGAGAGCACTGCACGGTGTTCCCTTGGCCCAGGCTGGGTGTCTGATTGGGTAACTGGACTCCAGGGGGAAGTGGAGCTCCTCACTATATTTAGATGGATGTGTTTCATCACAGTCCTGTCACCAGAACTTGAACCAGTGCCAAACGTTACCTCATCAGTGCCTTCAGTCCCTTCAGCTAGACGTTTCCAAACAAGCATTTGTAGGCTAATTCCGTTTCCTTGTCTCCTTCATTTAAAAGTCCACTATGAAAGACAACCAGTCTTGAAACGTTAATGGTGCCTGTACTCATAACAAGAAGAGGAATGTAAGCCATTCCATATATGCCTTGGGGTATACAGCCCAAGTCACAATCTAAAACGCCCACAAAGGCCTGTTAGATGGGTATGTTGTTAACAGCTTCACAATAACAACTTTTACAGAAGTTGCAACCAAAACAAACACGGTCCCAGAGAGTCTTGTGAGACTGTATCAGTTACATGGTTAAAGGAAGGCATGCAGTAAAGTGAATGGTGATATTGCTGTAGAAGGCCGTGGGCGGCCCCACTCGTTCCTGTAACTGAGCATGTGCCCACTAGAGGGCGACAAATTCACCATGGTTGAATAGCAGCTAACAATGAGTCATACCAGAGCCTTCGAGCCCACAGCCGCTTGTGGAGTCAGATCATCTTTCTGCCGCTCTCCAGGAGTGGTTGTCTGCTGCAAAAGACACACACACACACACACACACACACAATGTAAATGGTAAGATTCACAAGATGGCTAATAAACTGTGTTGAGTGATGGTCGAGTGTTAATACCTTGAATAAAAATAATTTGTGGTGGAGTTGAATTTTGTATTGAGGTGGATTTACTAATTCTGGATACATTTATAACTTTTTAAAATTAGTCAAAAGTGTTGAAGTGAATATTACATATCCATGTGTATAAATATGTAAAAAAAATATTAAAATTAAAAATATAATATTTTTCTTTTTATATATATAGAATTTCTTGGGGGCAAACATATTTTTTCACATGACTTATATAAATGTATTTTTCCCTTTATTGGTAAATATATCCTCAAATATTGAAATATACAATTTATGTTTAAATAGTCTAATTCCAAAATCTTTATTTAAATTCCATGAAAGTTCCTGAAAGACGACATAGACCTAATGCAACCTGTCCAATCTGGCCAAAGGGTAACTGTTTGTATTTCTAGCCAATTGATCTGTGTATTTAAGCGTTTGAATCATTACATATGCCTACCCTATACAGAGAGGGCAATCACATTTTGGATATGTGTATGGTACAACAATACAATTCCTTACAATTTCACATGCATATGCGCACATTTGACAGAAAGTACCACCGAAAGGGGCAGAAGCACACACCTGTAGCCTAAAAAGGTATGAGTTTGGGAGTCGACGTCACCAAAACCGACGGACTCTCTGACATAACTTAAACTAACTTATACATGGGAACCTGAACCCCCAGCCGACAGTCCATACTACAGTGTAGTTAAATCACTGGACCCTGACACACGTCTTGTTATTCTGGCTGTTAACTAAAATATATTCAAGTTACAGTTAAATACTGTTAAGTTTGGCTTAAAGTGCAGTCTTTCAGCTTTAATTTGAGGGTATCCACATCCAAATTGGAGGAAAGTTTTAGGAATTACAGCTTTTGTCAATGATCTTCCATTTGTGAATAATCGCACCAACTTTTGTCACCTTCTCACCAAGGTTTAAGAGTGTGCTCTTAATCTCAGCTCGTTACCTGTATAAAAGACACCTGGGAGCCAAAAATCTTTCTGATTGAGAGGGGATCAAATACTTATTTCATCCATTAAAATGCAAATGAATGTATACAATTTTTGACATGCGTTTTTCAGTTTTTTGTTGTTGTTATTCTGTCTCTTACTGTTCAAATAAACCAACCATTAAAATGATAGACTGATCGTTTCTTTGTCAGTGTGCAGACGTACAAAATCAGCAGGGGATTAAAAAAAAAAATCCCTCACTGGAGCAAGCAAATTCATTTATATAGCACAATTCATGTGCTTTACATAGAATAACAAAATAGAAATCGAATAGAAACTCAATAAAAACAACTGGTAGATTCCGAAGTAGATTCCATGAGGAAGCTATAAGGCTAAGAGTGTAGTTACTGTAAGTTTAAGCGCTCAGTCATAGGCATGTGAAAAGAGTTAAAAAAAAGTGATTTTAACCTGGATTAAAAAATGTACATGTTTGGGGCACGTCTAAGATCTTCTAGTAGTTTATTCCTGTTGTATGCAGCATAACTGCTGTATGCAGCTTCATCATGTTTAGTTTGGACTACTAGCTGACCTGTGTTCATGGATCTAAGAGCCCTGCCCGGTTTATAATCATCAAACATATCAGAAATGTATTTGGGGCCTAAATGTGTTTGGGCTTTAACCATTCATTGTTTTATATACTAAAAGCGCCACTTTAAAATCTATTCTGTAACTGCCTGGAAGCCAGTGTAAAGATTTAAGAACCGGAGTGATGTGCTCAGTTCTCTTGGTCCTGGTTAACATTCTAGCAGCAGCGTTCAGAATGAGCTGCAACTGTTTTACAGTCTTTTTGGGGAGTCCAGTTAAGAGGCCATTACAGTAGTCAACCCTACTGGAGATAAAAGCATGGATGAGCTTCTCTTGGTCTTTTGGGGACACCAAGCCCTTGATTCTGGCTATATTTTAAGATGATAGAATGCTGTTTTGGTGACCTCTTTGATATGACTGTTGAATGTGAGATTGAGTCAATCAGAACACCAAGATTACGCACTTGGTCCCTGGTTTTTAGGGACAGAGACTCCAGTTCTTTACTTATACTATCTCTCTTATTTTTGTTGCCAAACACAATAATAATCTCAGTCATCTTGGTTTAATTATAGACAATGTTTGTCCATCCAGGCATTTATGTGCTCTGTACAGTGACACAGCAAGTCTATTGAGCTGTAGTCATTTGTTTTCAGATGTTTATCATTTCAAACTTTTATCAGGGCCGTTTCAGGACTGTGGTGAGGTCGGAAGCCTGACTGAAATTTGTTGATTGAAGACAACCTTCTCAATGATCTTGGCTATAAAAGGGAGATTTGATACAGGTCTATAGTTGTTCATTATAGATGCATCCAGTGTTCTCTTTTTTAATAGAGGCTTAATGGCAGCTGTTTTTAGAGATGTTGGGAAAATGCCTGATTGCAGAGAGACATTATTTGCTGCAGATCCATTGTTATAGAGTTCAAAATAGATTAAAAAAAAAGTCAGATGGCAGTGTGTCGAAACAATATGTGGAAGTTTTAAGATGTTGAACTGTTTCTTCTAGAGCTTTTTGATCATTTGTTTTAAATTGCAACATGATAACCAAGTTATTTCTTGGTGGTTGTAGTGACAGTACAGTGTCATTGTTTGACTGCATAGTTCTGATGTTCTCTCTAATACATTTCTCAGTGGACATGAGTTCTGGTGCTATCTGCTTTGGGGGTTTGGAAGCTTGTCAACCATGGCAAATAGAGTGCGGGTATTGTTGATATTCTTGTTGATCATTCCCGATAAATGTTGCTGTCTGGCCCTGCGTAACTCATAGTTGAAGCTACAAAGGCTTCATTTATAGATGTCATAGTGGATTTCAAGTTGAGTTTTTCTCTACTTTCAGCTTTCCTACATTGTCTTTGTATAGGTACACGTTCATATACACTGGAACCTGACCATCTAACTGGTAGTCCATACTATAGTGTATAGGTACACGTTCATTAACACGGGAACCTGACCATCTAACTGGTAGTCCATACTATAGTGTATAGGTACACGTTCATATACACAGGAACCTGACCATCTAACTGGTAGTCCATACTATAGTGTATAGGTACACGTTCATTAACACGGGAACCTGACCATCTAACTGGTAGTACATACTATAGTGTATAGGTACACGTTCATATACACAGGAACCTGACCATCTAACTGGTAGTCCATACTATAGTGTATAGGTACACGTTCATTAACACGGGAACCTGACCATCTAACTGGTAGTACATACTATAGTGTATAGGTACACGTTCATATACACAGGAACCTGACCATCTAACTGGTAGTACATACTATAGTGTATAGGTACACGTTCATATACACGGGAACCTGACCATCTAACTGGTAGTCCATACTATAGTGTATAGGTACACGTTCATATACACTGGAACCTGACCACCAAACTGGCAGTCCATACTATAGTGTATAGGTACACGTTCATATACACTGGAACCTGACCATCTAACTGGTAGTCCATACTATAGTGTATAGGTACACGTTCATATACACAGGAACCTGACCATCTAACTGGCAGTCCATACTATAGTGTATAGGTACACGTTCATATACACAGGAACCTGACCATCTAACTGGTAGTCCATACTATAGTGTATAGGTACACGTTCATTAACACAGGAACCTGACCATCTAACTGGTAGTCCATACTATAGTGTATAGGTACACGTTCATATACACAGGAACCTGACCATCTAACTGGTAGTCCATACTATAGTGTATAGGTACACGTTCATTAACACGGGAACCTGACCATCTAACTGGTAGTACATACTATAGTGTATAGGTACACGTTCATATACACAGGAACCTGACCATCTAACTGGTAGTCCATACTATAGTGTATAGGTACACGTTCATATACACAGGAACCTGACCATCTAACTGGCAGTCCATACTATAGTGTATAGGTACACGTTCATATACACAGGAACCTGACCATCTAACTGGTAGTCCATACTATAGTGTATAGGTACACGTTCATATACACTGGAACCTGACCATCTAACTGGCAGTCCATACTATAGTGTATAGGTACACGTTCATTAACACTGGAACCTGACCATCTAACTGGTAGTCCATACTATAGTGTATAGGTACACGTTCATATACACAGGAACCTGACCATCTAACTGGTAGTCCATACTATAGTGTATAGGTACACGTTCATTAACACAGGAACCTGACCATCTAACTGGTAGTCCATACTATAGTGTATAGGTACATTATATACACTGGAACCTGACCATCTAACTGGTAGTACATACTATAGTGTATAGGTACACGTTCATATACACTGGAACCTGACCATCTAACTGGTAGTCCATACTATAGTGTATAGGTACACGTTCATTAACACGGGAACCTGACCATCTAACTGGCAGTCCATACTATAGTGTATAGGTACACGTTCATATACACAGGAACCTGACCATCTAACTGGTAGTCCATACTATAGTGTATAGGTACACGTTCATATACACTGGAACCTGACCATCTAACTGGTAGTCCATACTATAGTGTATAGGTACACGTTCATTAACACGGGAACCTGACCATCTAACTGGTAGTCCATACTATAGTGTATAGGTACACGTTCATATACACAGGAACCTGACCATCTAACTGGTAGTCCATACTATAGTGTATAGGTACACGTTCATATACACAGGAACCTGACCATCTAACTGGCAGTCCATACTATAGTGTATAGGTACACGTTCATATACACTGGAACCTGACCATCTAACTGGCAGTCCATACTATAGTGTATAGGTACACGTTCATATACACTGGAACCTGACCATCTAACTGGCAGTCCATACTATAGTGTATAGGTACACGTTCATATACACTGGAACCTGACCACCAAACTGGCAGTCCATACTATAGTGTATAGGTACACATTCAGACTGTGTTGAACACAGACATTGACTTCAAGGCCTGAAAGCCATTTTCCAATCAACCAATTAGGTTTCCCAAAGATGGTCAGTTCCCAGGACAATTTGAAATGCCAAAAGTTGCTGGTCTTTAAATTACTGTTTATCTTTAAATTAGACAGGGAGTAAGAAGAATAAGCTGTTTTACAGACCTATTAAAAAAACTGACATTTTTCAGAACAGACTTCCATATAAGACAGAAGGCTTTATATCCCAAAGGATGGAAGTGAGGGAGTCGGGTAAACCATTTGTTGATGCAGGCATGGGAGTGTGGAAAAGGCACGCACTGTAATACCTAGAATGAGTGAGCCCACCCAGATGAGGGCAAACCTAACAAAGCTAGGCAAGTTAGCTCTAGTGTATCTTGACTGGAGCACTCTGATAAAGTGGATACCATTCTGTTCACCCTGACCAAAGGTTACACAAAAGAGTTTGGCTTGTATTTTCCAACGCCTCTAGTGGAATTTGAAGCAGTTTAGTCGTTTAACTTCTTTTTCATTAGACAATATCACAGAGATTGGAAAACTTGTCCGACTGCCATACATCCTACAGAACCTCTACAGGTTTATAGTTTTTTCCCAAACTGGTGGTTTCAACTGTAGAGCAGGCTTAACTTGTCTGATGGCTCAGTCTACTTGGAAGATTACAGATATTTCCACAGATTGACCTGGACACAACCAGGAGAAAAGAAAATGGCCCCAACACCCTGATGGCAACTCTGAATTCAATCAACATTCTCCACTTGATGAGTGAATTCAATAATTGAATTGGAGTTGACTATTTCCATGGAATTTACCCCAATCCTATAGCCAATTGAGACTACATAATTTGTTGACAAAACTATTTAATTTAAATAACATTAACATAATATGTAAATATAATTTTCAATTCAGACAAGCAATGAGAAAGTGTTGCTCTACTGTATGCGAAACACAAGCATGAGCAGTGCTTTGGCCAGATCACTGACATGGAAGGTGTATGAATTCCCGGACAATATTATTTACCATGTAACATGGCGCTCTCTGTAGAACAAGTGCTAGTAGAAATGTTTTGGTGCTAGTGTGAGATGTTTTTAGTTCTTTCCCCAAAAATAATTCTGATTCTGTTCATAGAGCAGAACAGACTAACAGAACTACATTCCTTCCGTGACCGCTCATTCCACTCCACTACACACTGAGTGATGACTTTGTCTCTAGATCTCAATTGCTGTGAGGAGGAACTGATAAGAATGTCTCCCCCATGTTACCTCAGTTGATGTGCAACAATCGCAAATCTGGTTGGTACTCCATAACAGTTGTAAATCAGTTCTACGGTCTGTTGTTTTCATTGGCGGTCAACCACAGCATTCCAATACAGTCCCAAATGACCCCATGGGACTGGTAAGGAAGTTGTCATCTCCACCTATTGTTGTCGAACTGGTTTGGAAATGATGGTTAAGCGCCTAACTTGCTGTAAATTCATAACGTTGCAAAAATATATATACATACAGTGGGGAGAACAAGTTTGATACACTGCAGATTTTGCAGGTTTCCCACTTACAAAGCATGTAGAAGTCTGTAATTTCTATCATAGGTACTTTGTATAATTTTTAAGTAATTAATTTGCATTTTATTGCATGACATAAGTATTTGATACATCAGAAAAGCAAAACTTAATATTTGGTACAGAAACCTTTGTTTGCAATTACAGAGATCATACGTTTCCTGTAGTTCTTGACCAGGTTTGCACACACTGCAGCAGGGATTTTGACCCACTCCTCCATACAGACCTTCTCCAGATCCTTCAGGTTTCGGGGCTGTCACTGGGCAATACAGACTTTCAGCTCCCTCCAATGATTTTCTATTGGGTTCAGGTCTGGAGACACTGCAGGATTTTAACCCATGACGGTATAGTGTGTTACTAATGGTTTTCTTTGAGACTGTGGTCCCAGCTGTCTTCAGGTCATTGACCAGGTCCTGCCATGTAGTTCTGGGCTGATCCCTCACCTTCCTTATGATCATTGATGCCCCACGAGGTGAGATCTTGCATGGAGCCCCAGACCGAGGGAGATTGACCGTCATCTTGAACTTCTTCCATTTTCTAATAATTGCACCAACAGTTGTTGCCTTCTCACCAAGCTGCTTGCCTATTGTCCTGAAGCCCATTCCAACCTTGTGCAGGTCTACAATTTTATCCCTGATGTCCTTACACAGCTCTCTGCTCTTGGCCACAGTGGAGAGGTTGGAGTCTGTTTGATTGAGTGTGTGGACAAGTGTCTTTTATACAGGTAACGAGTTGAAACAGGTGCAGTTAATACAGGTAAAGAGTGGAGAACAGGAGGGCTTCATAAAGAAAAACTAACAGGTCTGTGAGAGCCGGAATTCTTACTGGTTGGTAGGTGATCAAATACTTATGTCATGCAATAAAATGCAATTACATAACAAAAAATATTTTTAACCATCATCTTGCACATTCCAATATCCAAAGGCAAAAAACAATGTATAACATTTATTACAAATTCAAATAACTTTTCAAGACTATTTTTAAACATGTTTTGCTAACCGTGCGAAAGTATTAAGGTTAAAACAATGAAATCTATAATGTTGAACAATTCATTCAATATCAGTGCCAATCGATAGGCTTATTATATTAGATGTTAATATGCACAGTCAACTAGCTATTGAACTAAAAACTACTTATATTAGGCTATATCTAGAACTTTTGTTATATTTCAGCAAACATTTTTTTTATAATTTTAGTCAATTTTACCAATATATTCTCAGTGGTAAAATATCCCCCAGGCCATTTTGCCCACAAGAAGAGGGGGCGTTTAGATCCAAACATGATCACCACAAAAAACAGGATTGCTATAAAAAAGTATTATCTTTTCTTTTCTCTGAACAAGTGGATTACTTATCCTTAGACCTTCCTATTTACATAAAAATCAGTTTGGAGGTCTAATTTCATCACATGACAATGTTTTCTAAATGACAAAACGTAAGTTCAACTTATGTCAAAATCGTTTTTTGTGGAATTACTTGCCCAGTTAAGATGATTCAACAACATTTTCTAGATGAACAAGAATAGTGGCAACCAAGGAGTGTGTGTAAATACAATTTGCCATCATTTGGTGGTTTGGTGGAGAATTACGGGGGCGTTTAACACCAAGTAACCCAACCTTAAAGGGGTAATCTGTTAACTCTTTTATTTCAAACACGCAGACATATTTTAAAATGGTTAAAAACATGCACCAAATATAAGACAATAAGAGAATGACTGAGTGTGTACATAATGTTTAGTAACGACTCAGTAACGATGACCATATTTGGATATCTAAGAATGTTATTCAAATTTGAGTTAAGCAAAAGAGCATCCAAGTCCAGTGTCTCTTAATATGGATCATTTATTCTGTCTCGCAGGATATTTCCTGCAGAGCAGGAAGTGGACATGTGTTGCTTGTAAGGTTTAAAAAGGCTTCTAAACTTTCTAATTTCCACTTTAAAAGGCCAGGTTACCTTTGCCTTATTACCCTCACAAACATTTCACGTTGCTAAAGGTTTATTTTCCTGATGTAGCAAACTGCATAAAATTAAGAAACGGCATCTGCACCTTTAAAAGTCTTAGAAAGGTCTACTTTTCATCAGTAACACACCCTAAACGTATTAACCTACCAAAAAAAGTTCCCCAACGTTTGACGCTACATACAGTCATTCGTTCTATAGGCTATGATTTGTTTTCATTTGTTTTTTTCTAAATCATTTATGGCAAACGAATATCTTATATCAACAGAACTCTGACAAAAGTGACAAACGTCCCAATGGATGGATGTTGTTAATTTGAAAAGGTGGAACTAAGATGCTGTCCGAGATAGGCATACATCTGAACAGATGCAGTACATTACTGTCAGAGTAATGTTCTGTAAATAAAGAAGTTGAAGGTGGCTACTATCTTATATATTAGCAATAGCCATATACTCACAAGGCTCATCCAATAGGCAGCATACGCCATGGAGGAAACGACAAGCAGTGAAGATGAGAAGAAACGGCTTTTTTGTCCACGGATGCCTCTGATGTGAAGTTTTTAGTCAAGTATCCCGGGTCCCTGGCGAAAGTATTTCCCATGCGTTTCGTAATACGGCCACTCCCGTAAGTTCAGACAGCGTTACAGATAATAGTTCTAAGTAAAGTGTATGTGGGGGGGCGCTGTCAAGAGATAGGCATTTTATTGTACCACTATCTATCGTTTCCGCATAACCCACAGACAATAGAGAACTGCATTTAACCGATCATGCAGAACCACAGTGCATGTTTGGGGTTGCCTGGAAATTGCGCAATTCATGCCTAATAAAAACGAACGTTTTTTCTCCAGAACCCTCCAAGACGATTGTTGTTTGATAGGCTATTACCTTTTTTATACAAATTTCAGCACGTCGTTTCTCAAAGTTTGTTATGCTAACAATGATGACATCCATCTAGCTACGATAATGCTAATTCATTAGACATTCCTGCATCCAAACGCCCCATGACAGATGCAACAGTTGTTAACAGCCCTAGACCATTTATGAGAAACAAAACATTAGGGGGCGGTTTCTCAGACACGGGTTAAGTCCGGTCTAGAACAAAAAAAAAATCGAGTTTAATAAAAAAATCCATTGAGCTTGTTTTTTTTGTGTTAGACTAGGCTTAATATTTCTGTGAAACCGGCCCTAGGTCTAGTAAAAACCTAACATACAACATCTATTCAGAATTAAAACTCACCCCTTGTGGCTTTTTTTGATGGGAATGTGTTCTCTTCTTGTGAGGCATGACTGCGACGCAAAATCTTTTCTATTGGAGAAAATATACTGGCCAAGCAGATACTACTCTTCTAGGAACCGACTGAGTCAAATCTGCCCCTCCCGCTAATATGTCTTTAGGCTATTCACCTATGTTTTCGCTGTGTTACCTATCCCCAAAACTACTTGCTCAAATTCAATGTTGGTTTGTGGCAGGGAGTCAATGAGGTTGCTTGCTAGTGTTTTTTGTTTTTTTTACATTCTTGTATGATTTGTCTTCCTTCTAGCAGCATTCGGGTCGTTAGTAACTAGGAAAGTATCTTAAAGTACTAAGGGACCAACAAACCAAACATGCAGTCGCAATGAGACCGCATCCCAATTCATTTTAAATGAAACGGACATCTTCCAGTTGTACATTTGAATGTCCACAACCCCACTTGCAACATTTTTAGGATTTCTTTTTTTCTGAAACAGTTGAAGAAACAGCCAAAACATCAACAAAAATGCATCATGCTCATAGATAAAGATGTGCTTCGGATGGTAATAATAACTGCATTACACTGCCTTTGCACTGCAATACATTTGTATTAGCTTGGCATTATCCAATGTCCCATCACGGTCCTCTGAAGCCGTCACCCACAAACCGCCCCACTGAAGCATAACGGAAAGGACACAACTTTGAAGTCTCAGGGCCGTCTTTTACTGAAATGCCTCAAGAGGGGATTTCACACTGGTTACACTGACTTACAAATACCTGACTTGCCATTTCACACTGGTTACACTGCATCCATGTACTGTACAACGCCTTTCGTACACAGTATATAGTATATCTTTACTTCCCCCCTCCTGACCACGTACAGCCTATAGGCTGCCACAAAAACAGTTAGCCAAAAACTGTAGGTCTGTATACAAAAAGCTTGCGGAAAAAAGGTCTCAGCGCGAGGGAATTCGCCAGTTGAAATGCTACACGTGAACATTTACACAGTTTACACTAACATGTAGGCCTACATGTGGAATAAAGATATTCCGATTTTGCGAAGTGCGCTTTGTTAAAAAAAAAAGTATTCGGTGTTAAATGAGCTGTTAAATTAACAGGAGCTGCTGCTTGTTTTTAGCTGATCTAAGTGGAGTGACTGACAATGACCAATGAGTTGTGTGCTCCGCGTTGTTCTGCACACCACTGTTGTTGTGTCATTGTTTGCCTTTATATAGCGCAAATGTGGGCTTGCACGATTTTTGATGTTTGTTTTGTAACATTACCGATTGTCTATGAGGGGGATGGTATTTTTAATGAACTGGCCACTAAGTGTACACATCTGATCCATCAAACAGAACATACAATACATGGCCCTGAGAAGTGTGCTCCAGCCCACTTCACAAATTGTTGGTGTCATTGGTGTTTAGGCGATTGCTGGAATAAGTCAGTTGTGTTTGACCAAGAGGCAGATTTGCTTTTTTCAGCTAGTATGGGGCCAATCATGTTTTCTGGGTTGTAGACATACATACCTGATTTGCTACTGACTCTTGTAGCACAGAGGGAGAAGTCATACCCTGTAGTTCCTGAGTTCTGAGTCAACACATGGGTTGTTTTTATAACACTCCCTGTGGGGCGTCTACATAGAGATGGTTAGAGGACTTAACTTTCTTTAGTGTGTACTTTGCCACTGACAGCATCCACATTCTGATGACCTTGGTGAGGGATCAGCCTATAAATTATTCTGAAATTAAATATATTTGGCCGTTATAGACAAGATGCTTTTGTTTCCAGTGGGTGGTTAGGGAATCTGTTTGGGCAGAAGCAGAGATACAGTTTGGGTTGATTGGAAACGAGGTTATGAATTGAAACCATGAGTGGTAAAACCGGCGCTCCGTCAACCTTCATGTATGTTGAGATTGCAGTAGCAAGGTAAAGCTTCATTGTGTATTATGAGTACATGTATAAATAACAATAGTGTAAAATACCCCAAATCCCAATCTCAGGTGGAGCAGTTACTGTCTGAACAAGTAGTGAATGCTGCCACCACCTTTGTTTGACTGGCTGGTCCAGTTGTCAGAATCTCAAAGACGCCAACACAAGGTATATAGAAACAATGATCTTTATTGCAGCAATTCACAGAGCAACCTAGACAGCCACCCACCCTCTCACTTAAGCCTACAAGTCATCCAGTAAGCGAACTAACACTTGAGCGCTAACACTCATAGCAGGGGGCGGGGCTAGGCCCACACAGAATACCTGACAGGACTAACGGTCTGCAGTGAAGGAGCCTGCACTTTTTCACCTGCCGCTCCGAGGCCCCCTCAGACTACAGCTGTTTTTAAAAGAGATCTTTTAAAAAAAAGCCTTTTATTAAATTTATGGTCTCTTGATTTCTTTTGTATTTTTATATGCTCTGTAGCACTTTGAGATTGATAAAATGTGAAGTGCAATACAAATATAATTTATTATTATTATTATCACTACTTGGGGAGGGGCCAACGACTCAAACCTGACTCCCCGCCCCAGTCAGTCTATGACCACAGGCTGCCATTTAAGGGTAGACAATACACAAGGACAGAACATGAAACACTAAATGAAATGCGATTTAGAACTCTCAGCTCTCTGAGCTGAAGAGACCCCCCCAGCCGGGGGTTCGGTAGATGGCGGCGTTCAAAAAAAGGCTTAACAGTTGTTGGACCAGCAGTCAGGCCTGTGACACGCTACCAAATTGTTTGACCAATGACGTGGGCTAAGTGCACTCCTAGCTACCCCGGATATCTAACTGAACCTCCGCTGGTAGCAAATCTTCCCCCTCTATGTCTATCTTCATCACCCGCTCCACCCCCCTTTAGGTGAATGCAAATTATTCCACCCAGTTCACACAATGGCCTGCCACAGCCATGGCCCATAGCAGCTTCCCTGTTCTCCTCCTCACTCCCCACGCAGTCCTCCTTTTATCCCTCCATAGTCTCTGCCAGAGCCTTGCTAATTAGTCCCAGGTGCCGTCAGTTAATCCCAATGGGCTGCTGCGTGGAGTTAACTAGAGGCTTCCCAGATGGCACATAGTGTTTTCACTATAACAGTAACAATGACTCAAGCCAAGCACGTAGATTCCTATCCTGGGTCCATAGGTCTTCACAAAGCAGCATGCTCGCCCAACAGGGGGATGCTATCTGGGAACCAGGCTTTCTCGGGCCGGCAAGGGACCACAAGAACCGCTGACAGACTCTCTAAACGTTCTCTGTTCTGTGAGGGACTAGTCCAGATCTCCTGGTACCAAAATATATATAGGGAAGTCTGCTGCCGCTGGTGTGCGAGTGTGTTGGTAACTGGCCCGGGAGAACATTGGGTCAATGTCTAAACAACTGCATTGGCCTTGCCGAGCCTTTCCTGTCTCTGAAGGAGCCTCCAACTCCAGGAATGGGGCTCATCATTTGAGAGCAGATTGGCACTTAGGTTGCAATACCCAGGGAGGTGAATTGCACATAAGCCATGGTGTAACTAGTTATTATTTCTCTCAGCCAATCAATGCTCCTCTCCGTTTGTAGCATAGCAGAGTTCCTCTAAATGATCCTGCCTAAATTAACTCCACAAATCAATAACATTATTATAAGTATTGGTATTGTTATTATCAGTCTGGTAAATATTCTTCTACTTTATTGAATAAAATGAACTTTTTCTGGGTTTGTGGTTGTCCTAAGTAGTTAAATGTCCTTACTGTAAGTCATTCTGGCTGAGGCTGTTTGCTAAATCATAAAAATGTAAATGTACAACTTGGATTATGGCCACTGCAAGTAGTTACTGTAGTAATGCTTAAACAAGTAGTTTCTGTGGTAATGCTTCCTCTGGTAATGCTTAAACAGGTAGTTTCTGTGGTAATGCTTCCTCTGGTAATGCTTAAACAGGTAGTTTCTGTGGTAATGCTTCCTCTGGTAATGCTTAAACAGGTAGTTTCTGTGGTAATGCTTCCTCTGGTAATGCTTAAACAGATAATTTCTGGGGTGATGGTACTGATAATTATCGGGTGTTATGTCGCACAGGTGTTCTGACCAGCAGGTGGAGCTACTGTACCATTTAACTGTTCTACTGTTATTGCTCTCAGTGAAACTGCTAATGTTCTTAAACACATATACCGCCCCACCAGACAGGTTGGTTATTGTAACATTTGGAACGTGCTGGGGGTCTTACATTTGAAGGCTCATGATTAGGAACACGGTGATGAAGCCATGCTCCTGGGTCCCTTTAGATTGGTATGACAGAGGGTGAGGCCGACGTGCGTCACCCGTGACTTTGTGAACATCACAGGTTGACCTGGGGATCAGACGTGTGCGTGCGTATGTGTGTGCATTTGGCTTGAGGATAAATGGTGCTGACTAAAATATTACCATATATAAGTCGTGGTGAATCTTTTTCTACCACGTCCTTTCGATGAGGTTTCTCTCTAGAACTCAGTGTTGCCATGGTCATATCATATGAATGTTAATTCATTTGGCTGTACAATTCTTTAATTATAGTTCTTAAGATGGAATATAGTAAGAGGTATCCTGGTTTTCAAATGAGTTACATCGTAACTAATTTGTCCATAAAACATTTATTCCGGACACGACTTCTTTGATGACGTTGGTTCCCGGGGTGGGGGGGGGTGGGGGGGGTTAGGGGAATTTAAAAGTGTAATTCAGAATTAGTCTTTGTGCTGGCAGTTAAATAAAATTTAGAATGATATACTCAACTTTAAGCCTTTTTTGTTGTCTTTTGTTGAGATTTGTGTTTACAGTTTGGTAAAATATACTTTGCACATATATTGTGTGTAAAAGCAATGAGAACAGTTTTCCCCAAAAAAGAACACTGTTGTGCTCATTAGGTTATAATGGAGATCCAGCTGGACCCTGTTTTCATTAAAAGTATTTTAGCAATTGAAAAAAATGTTTTGGAATGGCCTATAATAAATGTGTACAATTATTATAAAATGTGTATAGGATTTGCTTTTTTACAAAACAATACCTGATTATCTCCACCATCGATCACTTTATTGGTGTCTGGGTCACAGAGGTGAAAAGGGGATGAGAGAGGATTAAGGATGCACTTTTGCATAATGAGAAAACAGCCAAATGTGAGTCTAACTCAAAATGGCTGATTGCTGCTACACATAGATAAATCAGTGATGAGTAACTTAAGCACTTGACATAATCTAAAGCCACTCCACTGTTTATTTAACCACGACTGAAAGCCACTCCACTGTTTATTTAACCACGACTGAAAGCTACTCCACTGTTTATTTAACCACGCACTGAAAGCCACTCCACTGTTTATTTAACCACGACTGAAAGCCACTCCACTGTTTATTTAACCACGACTGAAAGCTACTCCACTGTTTATTTAACCATGCACTGAAAGCCACTCCACTGTTTATTTAACCACGCACTGAAAGCCACTCCACTGTTTATTTACCACGCACTGAAAGCCCCTCCACTATTTATTTAACCACGCACTGAAAGCCACTCCACTGTTTATTTAACCACGCACTGAAAGCCACTCCACTGTTTATTTAACCACGCACTGAAAGCCACTCCACTGTTTATTTAACCACGACTGAAAGCTACACCACTGTTTATTTAACCACACACTGAAAGCCACTCCACTGTTTATTTAACCACGCACTGAAAGCCACTCCACTGTTTATTTAACCACGACTGAAAGCTACACCACTGTTTATTTAACCACACACTGAAAGCCACTCCACTGTTTATTTAACCACGCACTGAAAGCCACTCCACTGTTTATTTAACCACGCACTGAAAGCCACTCCACTGTTTATTTAACCACGCACTGAAAGCCACTCCACTGTTTATTTAACCACGCATTGAAAGCCACTCCACTGTTTATTTAACCACGTACTGAAAGCCACTCCACTATTTAACCACGCACTGAAAGCCACTCCACTATTTAACCACGCACTGAAAGCCACTCCACTGTTAATTTAACCACACACTGAAAGCCACCCCAGAGAAGATTTGTTTGGGGTGAGAGGCTGAGATTAGCTGTGGAACTGAATAGTACCAATGACATTTAATCAAACAAAGACAACTGATGGTGACTGGGAAATGAAGGGAGTTGCTTTGCTGGTATTGTTGTCTAAGGGCAAATGGTAAGTGGGTTCTGTAAGACCTGAGATGAGCTCTGCGGGTCAGAACCACCGCCTTGAGTGAGGAAGGAGACCATAGAATCCTTGCCAAGAAAATAATTCCTAAATCTAACCTAGGCTTAACATAACTCTAAGACTGAAAACGCTCTTACTTAAATTGAACATGACGTGCTTACTGGTAGATATCCAGTGTTGTATGTCTTTTCTAAAATGTTATGAGTTTTTTTTGGGGAGTGTCTGTTGGGATTTCATGCAGTATACAGAAAATTGACTGACACTTGTAGAATACACACTGCTCAAAAACATTAAGAGAACACATAATAATCACAGTATAACACCAAGTCAATTAAACTTCAAGATATCGATCTGTCCAGTGAGGAAGCATAAGCAGTTGTGAATCAGTGTCACCTGTTTTGGTGTAAATGAAAGTGACAACAGGTGCACTGGAAAGGCAACAGCGAGACAACCCCCAAAAAGGAAATGGTTTTGCAGGTGGTGGCCAGAGATAATTGCTCTCCTTATCCTTCCTGACTGATTCTTATCTAGTTTTGTGTTATGCTAGTGTCCTTGTCACTACTGGTAGCATGAGGCGGTACCTGCATCCCATTCAGGTTGCACAGATAGTCCAGCTCCTCTAGATAGGCACATCCATATGTGCCATTGCAAGAAGGTTTGCTGTGTCACCCAGTACAGTCTCAAGAGCATGGAGGAGATACCAAGAGACGGGCCGTTACATGAGGAGCGCTGGACAGGGCCATATAAGGGCATCAATCCAGCAGCAGGACCGGTATCTGCTCCTTTGTGCGAGGAGGAACAGGAGGAGCACTGCCAGAGCCCTACAAAATGACCTCCAGCGGGGTACTGAAGTGAATATTCCTGACCAAACTGTCAGAAACAGACTCCATGAGGGTGGCATGAGGGCCCGACGTCCTCTAGTGGGACCTGTGCTCACAGCCCAGCACCATGCAGCTCGATTGGCATTCGCCAGAGAACACCAGAATTGCAGGTCAACCACTGGTGACCTGTTCTCTAC
Source organism: Esox lucius (assembly GCF_011004845.1). Lineage (NCBI taxonomy): Eukaryota > Metazoa > Chordata > Actinopteri > Esociformes > Esocidae > Esox > Esox lucius. Next base: position 38,245,696 of record NC_047585.1, on the reverse strand, counting down.
ACAGATGAGAGCAGGTTCACATTGATTTCGTGACAGATGTGTGGGGCCCACACTACGGAGTCACATTATGAGTTGCCGTGAGAAAATACACACAAGTTGGAACAACCTGTGATTTGAATTGTTTACTTTGATTTCCAATGTGAGTTTCAATCCAGCCCTCAGTCGGTTGATGATTTTGGTTTCCACAAAATGTCATTTTGTTCTCAATGAATTACACAATGTACAGTAATTATTTTGATCTTTAATATATTTTGTTCATTGAGACCTGATGATTAAGCAGTGTATTTCGTTGAAAGTTCTGGAAGGACTACTGTACAAGCGCTAAACAGCTTTGGTTAAAGATTGATTCATAGGGTATGAAACTATAATTTACTGATAATTTACAAACCAAATGAAAGCAAAATCTGTTATTTTGCATGCATGTTTTAACGAGTTCAAAGTGTGATTAACTTTGAGTTTTGTTCTTAGAGTTTTGGAAAACATAGCATGCAACTAATTATAGTACCAAGCATTTAAAAATGAATCATTTACCAACACTGTATAGCTTCAAAACATCCTCATTGTGTTATGATTGACGGTCAGTTGTGGGTTTCATCTGGATGGTAGGTATTTGATCAGGATGGTAATCCTACAACCCCTCATTTGTTTTTAGCCAGGGGTTGTTATGAACAGTTTTTTTCTTGGTTGCTTGCTGGATGCCTCGAATGTTAGATGCATCAATTGTTAGCCGTAAGTGTTGGGAAACAATGTGTGGGAGTTTTTTTTTTTTTTTTTTTTGATTGCTGATGTCTAGGAGATTCTGGAAAGTAGAAAGCCTCAGAGACAATGAGGCAATTTCTGAACCCCATGCACTTCTTGATTCACCTATATTTATGTAATAGTGGGTGAATTTTTAGGTGAAGTGGTGTTTCAGCATCTCTGATTAGTTTCTGTTGTATAGGTTATGCTTTGGAGGAACGAATGAGCTTAGGGATGACTCACTGTGTAGTTTGATTGGATTTTGATTGGATTTCCTATTACAGTCAACAGTTAGAACTTCCCTTACAAAAATATTGCAGTTAGAGTGTGGTAAAACTGCAGTATGTTGCAAATAATCACATTTTAAATAATTAACATTTTTAATTTGACTTCAGTGATTTTAAGATGTCACTGTTGACTGTAGTTACTGCTCTATTACTACTAATTAAAAACAGCTATATTTTTTTCAACATTAATCTAGAAGGTCAAAAGGACCAGTGCATCAAATTAGTTAATGGACTTAATAGTTAATCTATATCTATTCATGCATTTGTCATTTCACTGAAACATTGTTTAGAATTATTAGGATTGTAAACATTTCACCCCAATATTAAACAATCACTTTCCTTCTATCCCCCAGCGTCTCTGTCTATCTCTCTAATATCTCTCCCTCCATCTCTAATACCTCACTCCATCCATCTCTAATATCTCTCCCTCTCTCGCCAGTATATGTCTCTGTTGCTCTAATCTCTTTTACTCCCTCTGTAATATATCTCTCCCTCCCTCTCTAATATCTCTCCCTCCCTCCATCTCTAATAACTCACTCCATCCATCTAATCTCTCACTCCCCCCATCTCTAATATCTCTCACTACATCTCTAATATCTCACTCCATCCATCTAATATCGCTCACTCCCTCTCCAATATTTATCTGTTGCTCTAAACTCTTCTACTCCCTTTGTAATATATATCTCCATCCCTCTCTGATATCTCTGTCTGTCTTTCTAATCTCTCCCCTCTCTCTAATATCTCTCTACCCTCTCTTATGTCTGCCACTCCCTCTCTAATGTCCCTCCCTGCCTCTATAATATATTTATCTCTCTAATATCTCCCTTTCGAATAGTTCACTCCACCTCTCTCTTTCTTCCTCTTCCTCTCTAATCATTCTCTCCCCCCTCTCTCTTTCTTCCTCTTCCTCTCTAATCATTCTCTCCCCCCTCTCTCTTTCTTCCTCTTCCTCTTTAATCATTCTCTCCCCCCTCTCTCTTTCTTCCTCTTCCTCTCTAATCATTCTCTCCCCCCTCTCTCTTTCTTCCTCTTCCTCTCTAATCATTCTCTCCCCCCTCTCTCTTTCCTCCCCTTCCTCTGTAATCATTCTCTCCCCCCTCTCTCTTTCTTCCTCTTCCCCTCTAATCATTCTCTCCCCCCTCTCTCTTTCTCTCTCGCTCTTATATCTTTCTCCTGTCATTCAATCTAGTCAATTACTCGTCCCTCCTCCACGCTGTCTTGTCTGTCTGTCATCCACGTGTCCTTTGTCAGAAAGGGCATGGATGACGTGTGCAGATCACTGTCCAGGGCGAACACAGGAGATCGACACACTGCTGGCGGAGCCCTGAGAGGTGTCAACCACCTCGTGAGCCATGGCGTTACAGATGACCTTCAGTCTCCGTCTCCACAACCGTGATGTCCACTGACACTACACAAACGTTGGGAGAGCGTACAGGGGAACGTTCCTTCAAAGGTTCTAAGGTTTACAGGCCCTGTTGTTGAAGAGTGGACACGTGTCATTTCAACAAGGGTGACATTTTGTTCGTGTTAAATATCAGCGGGCGTGAAAATATCAGTTTTAATCCAATCGTTCACTGCTGATGACGCTAGGAAACACTATCTGTGTTGTCTTAGACTGAGATGGCACATTGGGGTTGACGTCCAGCTCTTCAGCCTGCTGCAGTATTTTCCACTTACCTAACCACAATGGAGAATCAATAGACTCTAAAGCCAACAGATGTGGAAGTGACTGTCTTTCTCTCACACACACACAGACACACACACAAACAGAGACACAGACACACACACACACACTGACACACACACAAACAGAGACACATACACACGCTTGATGATGGTCCACACTGTCCTCTCTTTACATTACCTTCCCAAGCAGTTGGAGTGTTTACACACACACACACACACAGCAAACACGATTTGCCCATCAGGCCACTAGCAGTGCTTGGCAAGGATTGAAACAGCCTGGACTTTGGCTCCATTTCAACTGGTCAAAATCCATGCAGTTTCTCACTTGCCCCTCAACCTGCATTTCTCTCAGGGGAACCCATCTGACAGAAGTCTCCGGAGGCCAGGAAAGTGTGCACGTACAGTGACTGATTGTCATTTCCTTCTCCCCCTGCTTATGTAAAGACATACAGTGTGCATTTTTCTCTGGCGATTTCTCCCAACAGTCACACCAGATGTGTCAACGTCTCGCCGGCTCACCCCCCCCCCACCCCAGTGGAGTGTATTTCGCATAACGATTCCCTGCCTTCGTCGTTATGGCGAAGGAGCCCGCGGGAGGCAGCGCGTGACACAGAACCCCCGTGACGACACACTCGCAGGCACCACAGTACTCGCTGAGATGTGTCTTACATGGCCCCGCCCTCTACTTCCAGTCACAGCCCCGCTGGCGACCGAGGTGGAACCTGATTGGATCGGATTCCTCCAGAGACTGAGAAGCAACAGGAGACCTTTACTGTAACCGACAATGGCTGCCGTGGCTCAGTGCCATAGACGAAGTGGCAGCCACACATTTGGACATCCATCCGTGGTCCTACGGGTGTTTCCTCCACAGGTGTGAGACGATAGGTGCAGTGATGATGGATGGTCTTGTTACCTGACCTCATACAGTTCAAACCCATTTCCCCTCATCTGAGGGGACCCAACCTTACCCCGAACGCATTCACGTCGTCATTTCTGCCTGTGTGCGTTGTGTAGGGGCTACGTCAGCCGCTGTGATTAATACGTCGCCCAAGTTGCGTAAGATTGAGGGGACGTGTTCTCCCTCTATCTGATTCCTCTCTTCCTGTATCCATCCTTCTCTCATGTCCAGTATCTCCACCCCCACACCTTCCTGTTTGCCTGAGCAGATTGGTTTCTTCCCTCTCTCTGTCTCCCTGTCTAATCTGTCAGTTTGCCGTCAGAGCTCGTTAGGTGAGATACGGGAAGAGTTTCATCCGCTGCTCGGGTCGCCAATAAGGCGTAGGGAGAGAGATATGATGGAGGGAGGCAGGAAGAGAGAGAGGGATAGGGCGGAGGGAGGGAGGAAGAGAGAGAAGGTTAGGGCGGGGAGAGAGAGGAGAGAAAGGTGGTTGCCGTGACAACCACACATCCTTGAAGAATGACATGGTTGAGCTGGGAGAAGCAGAGAGACAGAGAGTAGGCGAGGTGAAGGAAACGCTGATAGAATGAAAATAATAAAATAGGTGTTTTCAATAAATGTGAGAAACAGCATTTTATTCCTAAGTCGGCTCTGGTTGAATTCATTCTAGGGAGGATAGAGATGTCCAAATCCGCTCTCTAGTGAGTAGCAAACACTGTGTCTTAAAGGGAATGTCTGCACTATCGGCCATACCTACATAGATTATCTGGCCGAGAGGAGAATATCTGGAGGAGAGGGGGTGTTCTCCCTGGAGCCAATGCACCACAATGGTCAGTTCCCATTAGTCTGGCGGCTCTGCGACCAACTAAAGGGCACTGAATGCACGCTGTTAAAAGGGTGTGTGTGTGTGTTTGTTTGCGCACGCGCGTGTGTGCATATATGTATGTTTGTGTTGCGTGTGATGGATCGGTTGGTCGGAGCATCGCCATGATTGTGCGTTCAGATCCATCACAAGCCACGCGCGCTGATCTCAACGCGTTAGAGGTAATTCACAGGACTCAAAGGTCTGCTTCAGTGAAACATTACTTACGTCAGCAGCAATCCATTCCACAGATGTCCGTTCAAATTTGCTCCGGACAAAACTAGCGATTGCTACAGAGCGAAGCTGTTGTCGCGTAGACACGTGTCTCCTCAACTGACTCAGAGTACCCAGTGACCGTTTGGCAAACACTCATTTCCTGTGGCAATGGCTCTTCAGCAGTTATGGCTCCACCTGCATACGTCACTCTACACACTATTGGACTGGGCATCCCCTTAACACGCACCTGTGGACAACCCGCCAGAGCTTGGGGACAAAAAACGCTCAGTTAGGTGACGCCAGTAGGACTGCTCTATATGAACCGGATTTCTACACGGGTGCGTGTGCGAGTCTGTGTGTGCTGCTCATTGGTTATAATTCAAGATAGGCAAGCAAGCAAGTTTATTGATGTAGCACAATTCATACATAGAAGCAACTCAATGTGCTTTACAGTGAAAATACAAAATGCAATGGAATTAAAACATTTGGATTGTTACAATTCTCTAGTTCAGCTGTCTCCAGGGGGACTGCAGGAACTTCAACACCCTGGTATCTCAATCCTCGCATCAGATAAGCAATTTGTTGTAGTCTACTTAGCGACAAACTTAAGTAATATTTTTGGGAACGCTTTAAATTTAAGTATACAGTATTTCCACTTCCTCTTTGTCCTTTTTCTTTTACATTGTACCCTCCTCTAAAATGACACAATAAATTCAACACAAAAACAGGCAAAGATGCAGGAATATTACGTTTATGCAGTTTGTATGTATTTATTCTTGCTTACAAAGCAGTCAGGGGACTTACAGCATCACACAAACTTAAGTTTCCATGTCAATCTTTGTCTGTATGTGAAATATGTTCCTTAAATGTCAGCAAGTTAGCATCTCCTGCTGCTCTTTTGCAGCCTGTTGTCCTGCGTAAAGTCTTTTAGACCATGGCTGGGTGAGTGTTCTGCTAAAACAAACAGGTGTTGCTAGGTAGAGCTGGATTAGGCAGCAGATCTGCTCCTATCCTGTTTGCTCACAGCCAGGTGAGAAGACTAAAAAAGGCCTCGCTGCTCCTGAAAAGCAAGTCTCCACATACTGCCTCAGTAATTCAGACTACTGTGTACATCTAGCAAAATTATTGATTTCAAAATATCTATAGTATCTGAGATGTTGTGGTAAAAGGTTATTCACTTCAAACAAAATTGTTCAGTACACTTTCAAATGGGTTATCATTTTGATTCCCTCATCAAAGTTCGAAAATGGAGGCTGTCTATTTTTTATGATACATCAAAGTGAATTTTCAGTGATGCAAAATCACCACTTTTATTTCATAGGTTGTAGAGTTACTGGATTAACCTTACATTAGCTATGTGCATTGAGTGTCTTTCAGACGGTAGACACGAACACTGTCACCATTGCATTGCAAGCTTCTCTCATGGACTTGAATTCAAACTGCTGCAATTTGCGAACACTGGTTGATGTCACTGTAACCGCTAGCTAACAAAATGTGACCTGTAATTCAATGCAGCGAAAATTAAGGTTGGGGACGGCTATAAATGTATTTTATTTTGTATTGAGCGATAAAATTAAAGAAATGTCTAACATATCCTTTGTTTGAACTACTTACAGAAAATCAGCCACCAACGACAGACTGTCAGATTCCCACCCATGCACTGTACCTGCACCATGTGCCACTGCTGGGGGGGGGGGCAGTGGATCGAACCATTGTGAGGAATAGAGTGGGGGTTGCAATCATTTGAAATTTACAAATGCATTATTAAATGTCTATAACCAGCACAATTGCTTTCACTGGGTATTATTAATATAATTGAAATGACATAGTTACGTTTTACAGTCATACATTGGGGGGGACAAATCATAGTTTTCCCCCGGATGGTGGAGTCGCATCACCCCCCCCCCCCCCTCCCCGGGATTTCCGCCTGTGATCACGAAAGATCTGCATGTGTACAATTATTAATAGAGCCACATGCGTGTGTAAAGAATGATTACCGTCAATGGGTATTTGTTCAGCACACACACCTGGGCTGCCGACATCACTCCAATCAGAATAGACAGAACAGAGAGCAATAGATGTAGCCACTTGAGCTCCTACACAGTACAACAGCCTGCGGTGAGGGGAACCATGTTGAGAGACTGGGCTCAGTAAGGGAAACAAGCATGGATTATTATTCGCTATTTTAATTGATTTTGGTGAGGGGCCCTCAACATGGTAGTGCAAGCATTATCTCCCTTCAGGAGGGGGACCACTCACATATTTAACCTGTAAGATGAGGGGGCTCATCGAAATATCATGGGGTCCACAAAAACTGAGAGTCGGCCCTGAATACTATATCAAAAAAGGACTCATTATTGTCATCAAAGCATGCAATACATTTGTTGTTTTGATGACAGGGCATATAATTAGCATTTCATTTGCATAATATATTTTTTTAAGTGGGTGGGATTTGAGTTAACCATTTTGTATGGATACTGCAATGTGACATTAATGTAGGTGGCTTAGGCTATGCCTTTTCATGAGTTGCTTTAAGCTCTTAACTCCAGTGGCTCTTAGAAAAAGCTAATGACTTCAGTATCCTCGAAAAAAGCTGCTTTAGCTACAGCCACAAATGCTCTTACGTATTATTGTCAGTGCTCATCATTTAATAAAACTAATCATAAACTCATTTGTAAGTGTTTTACATTGGCAGACATTCTTATATCAGACCATAAATATTAAAAACAGAGTAGTGTAAGCTACAACCAGCTACAACCTACTTCGACCTGGCCTATTCTTATCAAGCCTTGGCTATAATACACTTCGTATTATAAAATATTATATAATATGTTTTATTATAAAATATACAATTCAATGCGACAGTTTTTTTCAATAGGATAATTTTCCAATATGGAACGATGCTTTCACCTTGTCCGGTCGTACAAGCTGTCGAGCGCGGTGTTGCTGAAACGGTGACGTAGGCTGATCGGAAGCATCACCACCACAGTCTCTATGTAGGAGTGAGCTCTCTTTTGGGGGTGCACGTTACAGATGCCGAAATGTACTGTCGTCGTGCTGTTGTTTTACACATCTCAAAGACGAGTAGTCAATCCCCGTTCAAACGGTGTGATCTCAGACAGCGTTTTATTTGAGGTAACAAGTCGGGCCTAACAAACGAGTTAAATCATACACACATAAACGTTCGGGGGTTACAGGGTGGTGGTCTCTTATAAAAATAGTTTTATTGCTAAGAGGGGAAAAGTATCATAGGCCTACTGTATCAAATTCAGTGAGGTCCCTATTGCTAAGATGCATGTCCTCGTCACATGCATGTTTGATGTATATACCTTGTATTAAAGTAGCCTCGTATTCTAGGTTACTCCTTTCTCATACTCCCGCCAGCTTGAATAAAAATAGGGATATATTTAGATTTAATTCCCCCCTCCCTTCTGACGCTCTATCTCATCGCTTCTCTCCCGACTCCAGCGAAGACGGTACCCCAGGTTATAGAATGGCTGACGTCAGAGCCCCTTCGTAATTTGAGGAGTAAACATTCTAGCACCCCCTTCCCAGGTTTACTCTCTGCTTGCTTTCATTGATGATTTAATCAGGCAATCGCGCCGTGACAGGTCCTCTCTTTCCCATCCTGCACTTAGAAGGAAAACAGACGAAAGGGGAACCAACCGAAACGGAAGTATTTACTATTAGCTGCATTTTTCTTTTTCTTTTGCATCCTATGCTTTCCACGACCATCATCAATATATTTTTAATCTAGTCGTATTTTCTCTGAAATGGAAATGAGATGTCGCCCAACAGCGGTGATGTGCTGTACTCTTGCGATTTTATGCTTCATCTCTCGTTCCGTGAATGCTTCATTCGGGGACCGACAGTACCTCAACGAATGGGCGGTGGAGATTCCAGGAGGACCGGACGCCGCCAGGTCCATTGCCAAAGAATTGGACTACCGACTAATCGGTCAGGTATGTTTGGCGATCCGCACCAACGCCCCGAGAACACTTTCACCACCCACTAGTGGTCTTCGAACTGCACTTTAGTCTTTACATTAATACAATGTATAGCCTACAATTAATTAGTATTATATTACTCAATTTTGGGTTGTTCACGTCTTGGTATCAGTATTCAGCCTTGTTTTAAAATATGGAATCGTTTGTAGACTACATACTAGAGCTGTTGGGAGCTGAGATGCAGGGTGGCTCAGCGGCAGATATGGAGTGTACACGCGGACCGCATCCTATTCCTCACTGAACTTCTGCTTTAGATTTAAAAACACGGCAACTGCAGTGATTGGTGCACCTTGTCGAGCATCCTCCTAGGTCTGGTCAGAGTGAGCAGGGATATTCTATATGAATCTACGATAAAAATTCATTATTGATTTTTTCCTCCATCATTCTATATACCATCACGATTACTTACAATGAATTCATGGATGTCATCAAACAAGAACATTTAGTCTGTCAGTGCATTCGGGCGCAATACATGTATCCAATACATTTTTGGAGATGTGATCCTTTTAAAAACAAGTTCCTGTTATAGTCACTATTCAATGATTAATTGTGTACTGTGTACCCAATAGCCTCCTTCTGTAAATGTGTATATCCAATGCTGTAATTATCTTTCTACCTTGTGTAAAACAAACATAATAGACCCAGATCAGCTCTCCCCAGTCTATTCAGTGGAACCAGGCGATCTGACTTCACTGTTCAATGATTAACCTGTTTCTTTTCAGTCAGTGCAATGGGCATGATGCCATATTAATTGAGCTGGCTTAGAAAGGGGTCCAGAATAAAACATAGTTCCTAAATTATTATTATAAATAGTAATAGTCTCAGGAACACCTGTGGATTTAGCTAGTGGATTCAGCTATGCAAATCTTGCTATTGATGTAGAAGAGGTAGCTACCTTTTAGTTGTATATATAAAAAAACTGAAGGGTAGATAGCTCCTCTACCGTTAAATCCACAGGTGTTTCTCAGACTATTGTGAACATTTTCTAAATGATGAATCAATTACAAATAATGCTGAAATATCTATTAACATCTTGCTATTGATCTTTCTAAACATTGTTATTTTATAAATTATCAAGAACGTTTAAAAACATCTACAACTTCTTTTTCAAAATGTTGTGATGTTGCATTTAATACAAATAAAAGCAGAATGCAATGATGTGCAAATGTATCCATATATTTTTATTGAAAATAGTACAAAGACAACATATCAAATGTTGAAACTGAGGAATGTTATTGTTTTTGGAGAATTACATGTCCATTTTGAATTTGATGCAAGCAACACGTTTCAAAGAAGTTGGGACAGGTCTGCTGACCATTGTGTTGCATTACGTCTTCATTTAACAATGAGACCAATTGCTGAAATTTTGAAACTGGTATTTTGTCCCATTCTTGCCTGCTCAACAGTTGGTCTACTTTGCTGTATTTGTCATTTCGTAATGCACCAAATGTTTTCAGAGGGTGACGGATCAGGACTGCAGACAGGCCAGTTTAGCAACCAGACTCTTTTACTGCAGAGCCATGCTGTTGTGATACGTGCAGAATGGGGTTTGGCATTGTCCTGCTGAAATAAGCAAGGCCTTCCCTGAAAGACATTGTCTGGGTGGCAGCATATGTTGCCCCAAAACCTGTATATATTGTTCAGCATTTATGGAGCCTCCACAGAAGTGCGAGTCTCACATGCCATGTGTGCTAATGCACCACCATACATCACAGATGCTGGCTTCTGCACTGTGTGATGATAACAAGCCAGATGGTCCCTCTCCTCTTTAGCCCGGAGGACACGGCGTCCATGACTCCCAAAAATAATCTTACATTTTGATTTGTCAGACCACAGGACAGTTTTCTACTTCGCCTCAGTCCATCTGAAATGAGCTTGGGCCCAGAGAAAGCACTGGCGTTTTTTGGATCTTATTTATATGTGGTTTCTTCTGTACATGGTAGAGTTTTAACTTGCATTTGTGGATGCTGTGTCGTACTCTGTTCACAGACAGGGGTTTTCGGAAGTGTTACTGAGCCCATGCAGTGATGTCCACTACAGAATTGTGTTTGTTTTTAATGCATTGCCACCTGAGGGCCGGAAGATCACAGCCACCCAATATTGTTTTTCACCCTTGTCCTTTGTGTCCAGAGATTACTCCAGATTATCTGAATCTTTTAATTGCAATTTTACCTTGTGATACGTTATTCTTGAATGGTGGCACTATTTGCCCGCGCAGTCTTTAACAGACTGCTGAACCCCTTTCCACCCTCACTTCTGACAGGCCCATCCTCTCTGGAATGATCTTTTAATACCCAATCATGTTACTGACCTGTTGCCAATTGACCTAATTAGTTGTGTGATACTCCATCAGGTTTATTTTTTTTAGCATTACAAAAGGTTTCCAGTCCATTGGTGCTTCTGTCCCAGCTTTTTTGAAACGTGCTGCCGGCATCAAATTCAAAGTGAGCATGTATTTTCCAAGAAACAATAACATTCCTCAGCTTCAAGATGTGATATGTTGTCTTTGCACTATTTTCTGTTGAATGTATGGTTCAACTGATTTGCACACCATTTCATTCTGTGTATCTTTACATTTTATACAGCGTCCCAAAGTTTTTTAGAAACAGGGGCTCCTATGTTTTCAATGTATTAAAGAGAGGTGGTGACCAGGGGCGCCGTGTAGGGGGGGGGAAGTTAGGACAATTCCAAGGGCCCATGACTGACAGGGGCCCCAAGAAATAGGTAACAGCTGCGCAGAGGGGGCCCAATTAGATTTTTTGTCATGGGGCCCAAAATTCCTGGCGGCGCCCCTGGTGGTGACTGTCGGGGAAGATGAGTGAGTCAGTCAAATGGCAGTGGGCCAAGTTCCAACCAACGCTGACTCCGACAGACGTTTGCCAGGTCATCAGCTGTAACCCCTCAACCAAGCGAGGCGCTTAAGGCCCTGATTCAACAAGCCGTTCGAGACATTCAAAGGGACCTGTGCTTCCTGGCGTAATATGACCTACGCTTCTCGATGAAAACGAAATTTAATAATGATTGCAATTTTAATTACGTGTGGTCCTATGTTTTGGAATTGACAGGGAGAGGCTAATGGTGTCACATCACTGATTCAGAATATTTAATAACCCCAACACACTTGTCTGCAGATTGGGGCGCTAGAAAACCATTACCTGTTCAAGCACCAAATTCATCCTAGCAGGACGAAACGCAGCGCCGATCACATCACCAAACGCCTGTCAGAGGATGATCGGGTGAGCAGTCCCGTGTCTGTAACGCCTTCTACGGCTGTATATGAAATTGCACTGTTTGTGACCAGGGAGGTACATTTAAAAGAATGTTTAGTCAAAATCAAGTGGGCTTGTACATTAACTAAAGCTAAGATGCCCAAAAAGTATAGGTATGGCTGATGTCTAATATGTTTGCCTCTCCTTGGATGTTAAGGTGTCGTGGGCAGAGCAGCAATATGAGAAGCGGCGCAGTAAGCGCTCCGCTCTGCCGCGGTCATGCCGTGATTGTCCCGCGGACAAGCTGTTTGATGACCCAATGTGGAACCAGCAATGGTACCTGGTGAGTCACAAAGAGACAGCTTTTCCCATATGTTTACAATGCAGTCAGGGATATTTTGATTTGAAGGGTCATTATTATTTTGGTGATTATTTGGGCCATTACTATAGCCAGTGCTGAAATCTAATCTTGGAATAAACATTGATGTAAAATGGGTTTTCTGACCCAACCAGCAGTGATGTCTGTTTTGATCCCGCTGTTGAATTCTGGTTGGCCAGATTCTCAAACACAGAGTCCCAACCAGATCTCAAACCTGTTTTTGTTTCCTTGCCAATACTTAAGAGTAATAAACAGGCAGCTCCCATAATGAGTGGTGGCTTTGTCTTCACATAGAAAAAAATGGTTCACTGGAAGTTATGCATTAGCATTTGAGAGTTGTGTTGGGATTGTTGATATCGCATTTAAATATTTGGACACTGACACAATTTTCATAATTTGGGCTCTGTATGCCACTAGAATTGATTTAAAATGAAAAAAATGAGATGCAATTGAAGTGCAAACTTTCAGCTTTAAATCAAGTGGTTTAACAAAAATATTGTATGAAACGTTTACGAATTGCAACCATTTTCATACACTGTACCCTTATTTCAGGGGCTCAAATGTATTGGGCAAATAAATCATAAATCAAATGTTCATTTTTAATACTTTGTTGAGAATCCTTTGCAGGCAATGACTGCTTGAAGTCTGGAACACATGGACATTACCAAACTCCTTTGTGATGCTTTGCCAGGCCTTTACTGCAACTGTCTTTAGTTTTTGTTGGTTCGTAGGTCTTTTTGCCTTAGGTTTTGTCTTCAACAAGTGAAATGCATGCTTGGTCCGGTTAAGATCAAATGATTGACTCGGCCATTGCAGAATATTCCACTTCTTTGCCTTAAAAAACTCCAGGGTTGCTTTGGCAGTATGTTTTGGGTCATTGTCCATCTGTAAAGTGGAACACCGCCCAATCAACTTCGCTGAATTTAGTTGAATCTGAGCAGACAATATATCCCTATACAATTCAGAATTCAAGCGTCTGCTTCTGTCTTCTGTCACATCATCAATAAACACTAGTGACCCAGTGCAATTGGAAGCCATGCATGCCCATTCCATCACACTGCCTTCACTATATTTTACAGATGATGTGGAATTCTTTGGATCATGAGCCATTCCATGCCTTCTCCATACTTTTTTCTTCCCATCATTCTGGTACAGGTTGATCTCAGTTCATCTGTGCAAAGAACGCTGTTCCAGAACTGGGCTGGCTTTTTTAAATGTTTTTTGGCAAAGTCTAATATGGCCTTTCTTTTCTTGATGCTTATGAATGGTTTGCACCTTGTGGTGAACCCTCTGTATTTGCACTCGTGAAGTCTTCTCTTTATCGTAGACTGGGATAATGATATGCCTACCTCCTGAAGAGTGTTCTTCACTTGGCTGGATGTTGTGAAGGGTTTTTCTTCACCATGGAAAGGATCCTACGATCATCCACCACTGTTGTCTTCCGTGAACGTCCAGGCCTTTTTGTGTTGCAGAGCTCGCCAGTGTGTTCTGTTTTTCTCACAATGTACCAAAATATTGATTTGGCCACTCCTAATGTGCTTGCTATCTCTGATGGATGCTTTTTTTGCAGCCTAAGGATGGCTTGTTTCACTTTCATTGAGGGCTTCTTTGACCGCATGTTGTGGTTGCACAGCAACAGCTTCCAAATCTGAATGCCACGCCTGGAATCAACTCCAGACTTTTTACCTGCTTAATTGATGAAGAAATAACTAAGGAATAGTCCACGCCTGTGAAACAACTTTTGTGTCAAATGTCCAATTACTTTTGATCCCTTGAAAAAGAGGGGCTACATATTAAAGAGCTGTAATTTCTAAACCCTTCCTCTAATTTGGATGTGAATACCCTCAAATTAAAGCTGAGAGACTGCACTTTAAGCCAATATTTATTATTTAACTGTAACTTGAATATATATTGGTAAACAGACAAAATCACAAAACTTGTGTCAGTGTCCAATTATTTCTGACCTAACTGTATGTGTACTGGTGGGCATGTGAATATGTGATGTGAGACACGTCAGATATTAGTTAATAGGTTTTAACTCAGCGATAACTAAATTCTTCATTAATCACCCAAAATCCCAGCCAAAAGACCCATTTGTTTAATTGAACATGCTGGCCTAGTAGGACATTATATGGAAACTCAACCCTGACCACACGGGATCCATTGGAACGGAGTGGAACCCAATTTAACCAAACATAATGGTTCTTTCAGTCTATTGAATCCCATAGGATGACAGACTTGCGTCTGCGTATTAGCTACCAGAAACAGATTCATCGTTTTCTGTCCCGTGTTTAGGATTAGGCCGACCCACCGTAGATTGGATTTTTAATCCAAGTCATTAGCGATTGATGGATTACTTACACCAGTTGTGTTTTGATAGTGTTTTTCTGTTGTTGATATGTATGCATGGCGCAATTTCATTATTACTTTTCTATGGCAGCGGTGCTGTTTAAATCAACACCAGATATCTAATAAAGATGTGATGTGTGTGTGTGTGTGTGTGTTTGTGTGCCGCAGTGTGTGTGTGTGTGTGCAGCAGTGTGTGTGTTTTCCATGCTCTTTCCATTTTCCCTGAAATAAATGAACTGAGTCATTTACTCCAGGAAAAAAGAAAATAAATGGAGATGGGTTCTTTGTACTCACCTGGCTGTGATCCTAATGTAATTGGTCATCAAGTGAATGCTTACTGTGTTTCAGCGTTCCGGTGCTATCAGAGTTACTAGAAGCTCCAAGTTCCCAGTGTGAAATATATTAATGACTCTCTGAATCAGAATTACAAGTGGGAAACTCTGTTTTTACCCTGGTTTCCAAGTTGTTACATTGCACAATTGACTATTTACATTTTAAACAAGAAGATAACAACAAACCTTTTTTACACAGTGACAAGTTTTATCAAAATGGGTAATGGATCTAGACTGACCATTGTCAATGTTAAGTTTGCTAGCTAACTTTAGCAATGTTAACAATTTTATCAAGCCAACCAAACTCTTTTATTGTCTTTAAAAGCACTCAAACACAATTAATGTTGGACATTACATATTTTACATCCCAGTCCTTATTTCAAGCATTTGTCACTGAGAGCTTACAACTGATACCAGCTACACCTGCCTATTCACTCTGATTGGTGTAAGCAATGATACAAAACATGATGGGACCAGTCACAGAGCTTTGTTTTCATTTCCTGTATTTTGCTGCTCTGCCAGCTAAATATTTAAGAATTCATCTTGCAGACTATACTAGACCAACAAACAAATTATATGTATGTTGATTATAGTTTGAACTACAGACACAGTTTCTAGTTTGAACTACAGACTAACAAAAATATTGACTGTGCGTGGAAATGTATAGAGAAAGAAAATACAGAAAAATACAAATATGCAAAGATAGCTGTAGTAATAGCCATTGAAGTAGGGTTGTGTGGGAGGACAATTGTAACAGAATGACTAAAGCCAGATAGATAACTGTAAGAGATATCAGGAATGATACAGCGGTGGAAAGGTGACAGAATGCTAGTGAGGGGAAAGAACAGAGTACTGAGTTCGTTGACAGATGGAGGAAGGACCTGATGTGAACAGAGAGATGGAGGAAGGACCTGATGTGAACAGAGAGATGGAGGAAGGACCTGATGTGAACAGAGAGATGGAGGAAGGACCTGATGTGGACGGAGAGATGGAGGAAGGACCTGATGTGGACGGAGAGATTGAGGAAGGACCTGATGTGAACAGAGAAATGGAGGAAGGACCTGATGTGGACGGAGAGATTGAGGAAGGACCTGATGTGAACAGAGAAATGGAGGAAGGACCTGATGTGAACAGATAGATGGAGGAAGGACCTGATGTGGACAGAGAAATGGAGGAAGGACCTGATGTGAACAGATAGATGGAGGAAGGACCTGATGTGGACAGAGAGATGGAGGAAGGACCTGATGTGGACAGAGAGATGGAGGAAGGACCTGATGTGGACAGAGAGATGGAGGAAGGACCTGATGTGGACAGAGAGATGGAGGAAGGACCTGATGTGGACAGAGAGATGGAGGAAGGACCTGATGTGGACAGAGAGATGGAGGAAGGACCTGATGTGAAAAGAGAGATCTAGATGCTGATGGATAGCAAAAAGAAAAGGCAGACATATGATGAGTCATACAATCAGGTACCAAGACAGGAGGAGCTACAGAAGTCCAGCCGGGCTGCTCGGCCTGATTCCAGAATAATCTATAAGATCTTTGATGTTTTGTTCAACATTTACCAGAATATCTTTGGGGATATGTCATATATTTGACTGTGCTGTATGGATGTAGAACAGGGTTTTCGAGATCATCTCAGTTAGTCTCCAGTCTCTCACTTTCTTAACCTTCTCTTCACTTTCTCCAGTGGGGGGACGACGACGACTGACTAAGGAAAAGCAAGAAGGAATATGGGAAAAAACACAGAAATACCAAAGGGGGGGGGGGGGGGGCAAGCGAGAGAGAGCAACAAAAAGAGAGAGAGAAAGAAAGAGACGGGATGGAGCAAGAGAGGAGAGAAAAGGGTGGAGAGAGAAAGAGGAGGAATGTGGGGTGTGGATAGCGAGGTGACCGAGGGAACACGCGGTAAGAGGCTGGGAAAAAAAACGGAGAATGGAAAAAAAGAGCGATCCCAGCTATGACTCATTGCTCTGGCTGGCGTTGCGCAGTGCCTGGGCATAATGCGGGAACGAGCAGGGCAGCACCCAGTCCTGGTCTTATTTTTAGTCCTGTCTCCTACCCGGAATTACCGACTGCCGCTATCGCTGTACAGCCACGCTCACACCCTACTGATTAGCTGATTAGCGCTACCTGTGCGCCCCACACATATCCACGGGACTGGTGGAGCTGATAGAGTTCTGGCCTTGGACAGTGGCACCTTATCACGACCTGTTGCCGCCTCGTTGCGCCTCGCCCCCGTAGCACAGTCTTCAGGGGACCGCTTCAGTCTGATCATTTCTGTCGGGTGGAAGTGCTAGCCTGCACGCTCTCCACGGCAAGTGGTCAAGAGAGTGGCTGCATAGGACAAAGAAAGCAAGAAGCTGATAATGAATTGCAAAAGGTCGACGCTGGACAGTTTCCATTAGCGAACATGAAGATATAGCAAGGGGGAGGCCATCTTAGGTTGACCTTTCTCCATTGTTTTGGATGCTGGCCCATGACATTTGATAGCCATAGATGGGATTTAAGTACCTCACTCTAGTACAATAAAATCATATGATAATGGGAAGACTGTATGATATTATAATATGATTACTGGAATCATACGGCATATGAATTGCTGGGAAAAAATGCAGATTGGAACATATCATAGAAAATGGGTGATGTTGTGCACAGTTGGATTACATTTTGGCTCATGAGCACCATGTCCCCAACTACTGTCTGAAATGATATCACAATGCTGGAGTGCATCTTAAAGGCAACACAAATGTGCTCATGATTGTAAATGGCAGATGAGGAATGTATTTCTGTTCTTTCCCATTGTTGTGGCATATGAGAGCTAAGTCCTCTATGTAGGACCAATATTGTAATTAGATATTGTCTTAAATATTATGTCAATGATTGTGATCTGTTTTGTTACTGTTTGTATAAATGTTTTTTTTACATACATTTTGTTGAAGAATAAATTCATTAATATACTCATTAATTTCAATATACTCATTATGAATTTAACATCAAATTAACTAGTGAGGTTAGGTTAACTTCTTTACCCTATCAACACTCAAAATAGAAGCATATTTTACCACAATATTTGTCAAATTCAGAAATATAAAAACCACTGAACTGTATCTTTAAAACACAGTTAGACTTGCATTTTGAAATGATGGACCGTCTGGCCTTGTCTCCATAGTCTTTTATACGTAATGTAAAAAACATTTCCTCAAACTTATCTCTCATTTTCTGAGAAGGGATAGGTGGAGATAGGGGGACCATTTAATGTTTGTTTCAATTAGGACCTCTAGCTGTAGTCTACATAATAACATTCCATGTAACCAAAACTACTTTCATCTTTCTATCCATCTCTCTCCCTAATCCTCTATCTCTCACTCTCTTGATATATCTCGCTTCTTCCCCTGTGTCTGTGAATTCCAGCAAGACACTCGAACATCCTCCTCCCTGCCCAAGCTGGACCTCCACGTGATTCCTGTGTGGAAGAAAGGGATCACAGGAAAAGGAGTGGTCATCACCGTTCTGGACGATGGTCTGGAGTGGAACCACACCGACATCTACCCCAACTACGTAAGACAACGTTTCCATGGCAACAGACATCACTAAGGGAGAGCATTTCCATGGCAACGTTGGTGACATAGCCATTCATGAAGCAGAATTAAGATATTATGATTGGTTGTGACGACAGTTGTAGGTGTGTATTTGTTTTCTTATTCACCCAAACTGGGCAGGATTCAACTATTCTGAATCTGGTGTAAAACATTTTAATTGGATCCATTCAAAAATGGTTGATAAAATGTCTTCCCACACTCATCTTAACTACAGGTTATATTGGCATGTACTTTCTTGAAGTAATAAACCGTTTAGACAACTGTCACACATTCCCCTCTCTTTAAAGAAATGTCTTTGTTTCAGCTCTAAATCATTTCCTCCCTGGTCCTCCTCCCTTGTGTTCAACCATCCATACATCCATAGTTTACAGTCCCCCTCAGTGCCAGAACGTTGGCGCTCAGCCCAGTAACCTCCTAAGTGAGTTGCTGGATTTGGGTTCTAAATCCTGTGGTGATTTTTACTGTCTCCTCCTTATCCAGGACGCAGCAGCCAGCTATGACTTCAATGACAATGACCCTGACCCCTTCCCAAGATACGACTCCACCAATGAGAACAAGTAAGGGGCAACCAACAACAACGCCTTTTGGTTACAAATGGGAGCTGTATGAAGGAGGTTTCTCTTTTTTCAAATCATAATTTGTACATTCATTATTTCCAGGCACAGGTTTACACTAGGGATGGGCACGGATAGTCGAATATTCGAATACCCGAATTTATTTTGGTATTCAAATACTTGTGTGTGTATTAAATAAACCCCAATTTTTTTTTATTATATGTATTTTTTTGGTGGAAATAAATATACTTTAATGTTATTTTTCTAAATAATAAAAAAATTCCAATATTTTTTTTAATATATGACGAAATACCATGACATTGAAAAAAAGTAGAACATTTTAAATCGTTTTTATAACATGCGCTCCTTCACACGTGTTTGTTTTTTACGTTTCTCAATCAAAGCGGTAGTGGTGTGGTCGGGCCCAGTCAGTTAGAATGACGCAATATATACTTCTAAGCCTGCTGTTAGCAAGTGGATGAAAGTCAAATTATTCAAAGGAAGATGGAATATATTTACTGAATTAATGTTTTTTAATTTCCTCCGGGAAAAATATTTGGGCACAAAACGCTACGTAAACTTCCGCTGTGGAATCGAAAGGCTATCGATTGTGCAGAAAACGTGATAAAGCAAATAGCATATAGCTGGCTAGCTTAGTCAACTAGCTTCTCTTCCATCCAATTATCTCAATGTTGTGTGTTGATTAATATTGTCTTCTAGTTGTGTAGTTTTGCGTGTCAACCATAAGGATTCCTCCATACACGCAGTTGCTTTTTTGTCCCACGTACGGTCATTGAGCCGACGTACATGAGAACAACTCTGTCCTTCGCGCATTATGTAGTAGCGTGCACGTGGTATTTCGGTTAACCGAATACTATTCGAATAACAGCACATACTATTCGGATAATTAAAAATGGTGCAGTGCACATCCCTTGTTTTCACTCACGTGGATTAGCTGTCATAGTAGCCGATCCAAACAGTCATGGCATCCAGTAGTAACATCGACATAAATATGTTACTCGTTAATTAATTTGGTGTAGCCTTTCAGTCTGTTGGCCATCAGAAAACACATACACAATATACTCTCTAGTAAGGGCATCTTCTATGTCCATGACATAAACCGGACAGGAAGAGGAAAGCCAGCTAGTCCCACAGGAATACAGTCAGGTGACATTGTCTGGTCTAACAGACACACAGAGACATCCCAACTGGGCGTAGAATAATGATATATCTTGATAATTTTTGATGTATGTTACAAATTAGAAAAATGTTGTCAATTAGAAAAGTCTGACAATCAACACATTTCCCCAGTAATATATGATTTATTGGCCATTATTGGCATTCACCCAAGAAAATACTGTGTATTAACTGATTCTTCTTCATGATCATAAGATGTAGATGTAAGATGTTGTACGGTAGATGATTGCTTGGTCGGTTAATAGTTCCCAGAAACATTCTGAAGCCTTATAGTATCACAGATAGTAGTTATAATACTGTATTTCTGTGGTAGATCCTAACCATTTCAACTGAGATCTGACAACTCCACATCATCATCAATTGGTTTGGAGTAGAAGAAGAAAGAGAAAATGGGATCATCTGTTAAAATACAAAAAAGAAAAAAACACCCACCCACAGAAAACCGCTCGCTAAAACCCTGTAGGTTCAATGTTCTCCATTCTCTCTCTCTCTCTCTCACCCACAGTCTTTGTCTCATAGACAATACCTGTAAATTATGACTCACACTATGACAGCAGGGAGGGTCACAAACACACACACTCAGCCCGCCCCCTCCCAGCCATCAGACTGCACCCTTTTGTGGTTAACGACTCCGGCCGTGGCTCCGCGTCATTCTCACTGTGGCAGCCGCCTGTCTGTTTTCTCCTGTGAGCACGCCACAAAAAGGGGTCTTTCATTTTCAGTTGGCAAGAGTCCCCCTCCGTATCAATGTCTTCTATGGCAGGCACATAATGAGACGAAGGATCTTGTGTAACCAAACCAAAACCAATTGTCTGTTGCTGGCACAGGTTTTTGTGGTGGATCAGCTTTGTTTTGATGAGATTTGAGCTTACTGTAATCAATATAGAGGTTTAACATAAACCACCCAGCAAACAAAATGAGTTGTGAGGATGTCCCAGAAACATCTGAGGGTTCTTGTCACTTCCGATGTCTTGATGACGTCTGTTGTTTACCGGGCAGTTTGCAATGTTGTTTGGGTCAGACTTGTTTATTCTCAATGCACAGAATATAATCAAGTCATTAGAGGGATCAGTATTGATCCGTTTGTAAAGTAAAAGGCTGTCACATGAATGTGGTTCTGTGTCTTCCTTCTCTGTATGTTCTCAGACATGGGACGAGGTGTGCTGGGGAGATCGCTATGCAGGCAGACAACAATAAATGTGGAGTTGGGGTGGCGTACAACTCCAAAGTTGGAGGTAAAAGATGCTGACACATTGGGGACACTGTGTAGTGTGTGTGTGTGTGTGTGTGTGTGTACTGTGCAGGACAGGATGTCACATCTAAAGTGAGAACAATCTCTAGATTGAGAGAATAAGAGAGAAAGAGGGTGTGTGTGTGAATGTGTGTTTATGTGTGAGTCTGGACAGCAGCTGAAAGGGAAGTTGTTCTGGTGGCTTGTTACTTTGTTGAGCGGATCTTTACACAATGCCACTTATCAATTGACAGAGCAACAATTCAGCACCTGTTTCCACACTGAAAATAGTCACATTTAATACATACTATTAAAATGCAAAAATGTATTTAATTACATCTCCACCATTTGGGATGGATAACATTACATGCCATGTCTGAGTGTTAGAGGCAATAATCAGGCAACCAAACATTTGTCTGATGTGTTCCATCATGTTGATGTTTGCAGGGATCCGGATGTTGGACGGTATTGTGACAGACGCCATTGAGGCCAGTTCTATTGGCTTCAACCCGGACCATGTGGACATCTACAGCGCCAGCTGGGGACCCAACGATGATGGCAAGACAGTGGAGGGCCCTGGGCGTCTGGCATCCAAGGCATTTGAGTACGGCATCCAGAAGGTACCAAGCTGCAGTCCTTCGGTTGTTACCATCTCAACGCACGGCACCGCGTTAATAAACATTATACTCTCATTCTGTCATAAAGTTCATTCTTCTTTTGTAGAATTTACCCTTTCAACCTATAGATTCACGCTTCATCATAATTTAAGTAAGACGCAGAAACTGTTATTACAACATGACCGTTAAACTTTTACTCATAACATTAGAGTGAGTATTGTGAAAATAGGGGACACACTAACAAAATGGGACACTTTAGCTTTTATTAATGGAAATCTTTGCATGCGTCCCATTTTTCTAAATACTCCCCAAAATGTCCCATTAACACAATGTGGACAACAGTCAACTCTCCTTACCTGGCCTGTCTAAACACGACCAGCCTGAGCTGAAGCTAACGGAACACACGGACTCTGTGCCCCGCCTCCTTCCCTCAGGGCCGCGGAGGAAAGGGCTCTATCTTTGTGTGGGCGTCGGGGAACGGCGGACGCCAGGGGGACAACTGCGACTGCGACGGCTACACGGACAGCATCTACACCATCTCCATCAGCAGTGCCTCCCAGCAGGGCCTGTCCCCCTGGTACGCGGAGAAGTGCTCCTCCACTCTGGCCACTGCGTACAGCAGCGGAGACTACACCGACCAGAGAATAGTGAGTTGGGCCGTAGTGACACCCGCACCCCCCGCCCTGCGTGGTGGACCACGCGTGTCGTTCTGTTATGTACTCACCGTTACCTATGGCAACTTTGTTTCACCCCTGTGCTACCCAAGACCAGCGCCGATTTGCACAACGAATGCACTGAGACACACACAGGAACCTCTGCCTCCGCCCCACTGGCTGCTGGGATATTTGCCCTGGCACTTGAACAGAAGTAAGCAGTTTAAGGTGAATGATGTCTACCACGGAAATTGGTCTTCCGGGCGGGGCTTCATGTCTGACACCTTGTCCGTCTGTCTCCACCAAACACCCCCCCCCCCCCCCAGCCCTGACCTGACATGGAGGGACATGCAGCACTTGGTGGTGTGGACGTCAGAGTTTGACCCGCTGGCCAACAACCCCGGGTGGAAGAGGAACGGGGCCGGCCTGATGGTCAACAGTCGTTTTGGCTTCGGTCTGCTCAACGCCAAGGCCCTGGTGGACCTGGCCGATCCGGCTGCCTGGAAGCATGTCCCCCAGAAGAGCCTATGCATTGTCCGGGATGACTCCTTCCAACCCAGGTACAGCATTGTGGTAGACCAGAAATGTCCGACGCTCCATGCTGTCTGTTTAGGTTCTAACTTATTCTGGCGGGAACAGAGAAATAAAAGTCAGAGGTGTTTTTGTTGGGTAAAGTGGGTTTTTTTTCTTTTCTGTGGAGCGATGTTCTTTATGCCAATCACTTCAGGTTTTCTAAGCATTAGGAGTTTAGGGTTAGAGCTAAAGCTAGCAGCTATTGTTACAAAGCCAACATTTATCTCCAGACTAAACCTGTTCCAGGGGGATTTATTTATTTATTTATCCAAGCAGATGTTTTTTTTTTTTTCTACCTTACGGATTAACTGCATCATGACGTGTGGGCCATTAGCTAGTTTTGCCACCAGTGCTAGTCGAGGCTTCGTCCTCCTTCTGACCCTCATTGTAAAGCACATGTTTAGTATTTAAAGTTTACATTTCTTAGATATCTTTCTCTAACAGCAGTTTACGGTCGAAAAGGAATTGCAGTTCATAGCTAGGGTTCACAGATAAAACTAGCCTATGCTAACAAAAATCAGTGGAAGACATTTTGAATGTTTTTGAAATGCAGATTGACAAATTATTTAGATTTGCTTGAGTGTGTTTGTGTGTGTGTGTGTGTGTTTGTGTGTGTGTGTGTGTTTGTGTGTGTGTGTCTGTGTGTGTGCGTGTGTGTGGATGTGTGGGTGTGTGTGAGTGGGTGTGTGTGTGTGGAAACTGTGTTCTGAAATCTCCTTGCTTATAGACATCTAAGGAACCAATTAAGTGTACATTTTAAAATACCTCATGTATCCTTTAATATTGACTCAGCACTGGAAAAAACCTCAACTCAGATCTTGATCACGTCCCTTTGCCAAATAGCAGGGATTCAGTGATTCAGTGGCGTTGACTCCCAGTTCCCCCTTTACCTAGGCCATCATCACGTCATCTCTGGATAATCCGGAGGATTTAAGATTCAATTGTATCTTTGTTCATTGTTCTGCAGCCCGCCTCATACAGTCCGGTGTACAGGTCTGGCCAGGAAAAAAGATAAACCCTGATTCTGTGGCAATCACTGGCCATCCAAAAGAGTGTGCAGAAATATATGGACAATACAACATTTAATGTTCTTGTAATCAGACAGAAAGCTCTCATTAGAAATGTTAGAATTCTGACATTTATCCACAAGTAGCGTTTCATCCTAAGTGACATACCATTTGAAGTAATAAATAAGGATTTATGTAGATTAATAATGAGAGCATGTTTGAAGCGTGAACAATAGAAGGTGAACACACATGGTTTGGTTTGATATTCTGCAGTGCCGCAACCAATCACAGTGCAGATTTCTTTGTGCTGTCTTCGTCCCCCAGGGCATTGAAAGCAGCAGGGGAGATAACCATTGAGATCCCTACTAAGGCTTGTGCCGGCCAGGACAACTCCGTTGTCTCCCTGGAGCACGTCCAAGTAGAGGCCAGTATCGAGTACACCCGGAGAGGGGACCTGCACATCACACTAACGTCCCCGTCAGGTCAGACTCGCACACGCACACGAAACACAGCACTGAAAACTCGAGCCAAAACAAGGCTTTATGGATCCGTTTGTTTTCCTATCAGGCACCAGCACGGTGCTGCTGGCGGAGAGGGAGAGGGACACATCATCCAACGGCTTCCGGAACTGGGACTTCATGTCGGTTCATACGTGGGGCGAAGACCCCACCGGGACCTGGATCCTGAGGATCACCGACACGGTTAGTCCCATGTCCAAAGGTCCAAAGGTCCTGCGGTTGGTCTACTCAAAATGCTGTGTTGCGCAAACATTGCGTCGCATCAATAGGTTGTCCAAACAAGCTGTTCATGACATTTTTTCTTTTCTCTTTTTTTCTCTCCAAGTCGGGGCGGATGGAGAATGAAGGCCAGATCCTAAGTTGGAAGTTGATTCTCCACGGCACATCAGAAAGGCCCGAGCACATGAAGAAGCCCAGGGTGTACGTGCCCTATAACGCCGTCCAGAATGACCGCCGGGGTGTAGAGCATATGGACGACATGATGGAGGTGAGCACTAATTCAATTTAAATTCATTGTAACGAGAAGCACACTAACTTTTGTGTATTGATATTCTATGAAGCTCCATTAAATGTATACATGATCTGTCGATCGGTATCAGGGCTAAAATGTAGCCAACTAACCTCATCCATTTCTTTTAGGAACTCAAGGCTGATGCCCAACAACCCCTGAAGAACCAACGCCCTCCCCCTGCCACAACAGACAGGAAGCAGGCAAACCCCACCTCCCTACCGCCCTCCCCATCCCTGGCACTCCTGCGTCTCCTCCAAACGGCCTTCAACAGGCAGACCCCGGCCACCCTGTCCCAGTCCCCGGCCAAGGCCTCCTCAAGCCGGGGAGAGCAGCCCCAGGGCAAGGCCCCCTCCAGCCAAATGGGAGCAGGCCCTCGTGTCACCCCGCAGAGGCTGTACCAGGCCCTGGATCGGATCAACCAGCACCCACGGGGCGACCAGGACACGAGCCTGTACAGCGACTACAGCGACGGCTTCTACAATGCCAAACCCTACCGACACCGAGACGACCGGCTGATGCAGGCGCTCTTCGACATGATTTCTGACGACAGGCAGTGAGGGGGACGAGGGGGGTGGTGGTGGTTGTGGGGGGAGGGGCGGGAGGGGCGGGAGTGGAGGCAGGAAGGGAGGATGAAGGCCGCAGTGTGCTTTGTCGTTTTGATAGCGCGCTTCCCAGTCGCAACCGAGTGCGTTATGACAATGTCTTGTGGGCGAATTGGGTCTTTCAATCATCCTTTCGGGGTTTCATGTTCTCTACGTTTTTCCTTTGAGGGAACTCCTAAGTCTAGTCTGGGTGTCCGCGGGTCCCTAAAAAGTCTCAAATTAGTCTTGAATTAAATCTAAATATAAGGCCTTGAAAAGCCTTAAATTGTCTTATTTTGTCTTTTTAAATGTCTTAAAAGGGTATTTATGAAGTTATTTTAGCATTGTGAAGAGGTGTAGTTTGTGAACACATTTTAGCTCTGGTCGCGCGCAGAGTGGAACCACGATTTCAGTCAGAATATTACATGTCTTCAAGACACTTGTGACGGTTGGCTCCCAACACCATTTTTTATGAGTTAGATAGCTAGCTAGTACCATAGCTGCGTAGTTGTGATCGGCTGTTAACCTTCCCGGAGCTACCATGGGAAAGTGCAAATTCCACCAGAAGTGGTTGGACAAGTGCAATTTTGCTTTGTGGTTGAAATCTGTTGGAGGGAAAAAAACGTCTTTTGCAAGACGTCTTTCCAACTTGGCGCTATGGGAATTAAATCTATGGAATCTCATATGAAGTGCAAGAAACACAAAAATGCTGTGAAAAGCTTCCAAAAAACGCCCAGCATTTCTCAGTTTCTGGTTGGTTCTACCACAGACAACAGTCCCGTGAAGTACATTTCAGCCAGTAACGGTATTGTTAGCAGTAGGCCTACTGCTCTAATAACGGTGGGTACTTCGGTCAAATTGGTGTCCGTATGTATTTTTTGTGTGGGGTGTTGTTTTGAAATTCGTCTTTAATTGAATTCAAAGTGGCATAAGAAAAATCTTTAAAAGTCTTACATTGAACTTGCTGAAACCTGCAGATGCCCTGCTAGTAGTGGAACTCTGAGCGTTTTCGGGGGTAAAGGCATGGATTTGAGTTTCTTCCTCTCAGTTAAAGCTAACATTGGCTAATACCACCTCATCGGGCTCTACTGTCCCAGAGTAACATTGACGCATTTCCCCCCCCCTTTTTTTTTCAGAATAAATGAGGGAAGCAGGTAGTATGAGAGCAAACACGTTCACTTCCACACATTCTAAACGCACTTAGCAACCAAAACGACAAAGCATAACCAAACCTTTGGGCGACGGGTGGAGGAACCCGCGGTTCCTGGAGGGCTGCAGGGTGTGACGGGTGCCACAGATCCTGCCCTGAATCCCAGATCAGTTTAGGCCAGGATCTGGGGAAGATTGAACCCAGTGTAACTAATCTGGTTTGGAGAGCTTCTTTGTTGACTGCTCGCTGTTGAAACAGTTCTGTAAACACTGGTCTACAGCCCACACAGCCCTGTGGCTTTTCTTGGTCAGGACAGGCCACCAATTAGGAGAGGGGTGAGAGTGGTAGGAGATGGAGGCTGGGTGTAGGTTACGAAAAGGTAGAGAAGGGGAGCATGAAAGCCAGAGAGAAACTCTTCCAGCCAATTGTGTTGCTCTTTTTACAACAAAAAAAAAACACTGATTTTCTTAACATGCAGCATTCCAGCCTGTCTGTCTGTCTTTTGTTTCTGCATTGTTGTAGGTTGGTTTCGTCTCAAATTGGACAACTGGCTTCCTTGCCTCCCACTCCTTCCTTTCCTTGTCCTCAGCCCTCCTCTTGATTTAGTGAAACCTAGCTAGCCCCGAGACCTACACCATACTGCTATGGTCTTTTCAGATCCATATGCACGAAGGAGAGGAGGAAAGGAAAGGAAAGGGAGCCCCTCCCCCCACCCCCAAAGGTCTTAAAGGGACACTTCAAATCAAACTCAAAGTTTGTTTTTCAGCCCTCCAAAGTGGTCTGATGTCGAAATGAGTCCATGCTTCATGGAGCATTTTCTGTAGGTCCTGCTGTATTCCTCAACCCAAAATGAATGAGGGGGGGAAAAAGCAGACACAAAAAAATAATACACACAAGATAAGGAAATGGAGACAAGATAAGGACAAGGAGACAGGATAAGGAGATGAGGAAAGCAGTTTTTAAGACATTTGGGACTCAGCCTTTTCTCTCCCTTCACTGCATTACCTCCTTCACCATGCTTCGATGACAATGATCGTAATGTTGTGTTTTCAAAACCTCCAAAATATCCACCTCTTTAAACTCCAACTCAGAAATATCTATTTAATATTTATATTTTTCAATATTTATTTTGTCATAATTATTTTCTGCTAGAGTAGTATGCAGTATGCTACTGTGTCTGAAGCCCAAATCCTAATTTGGGGATTATGATTTTGAGGTACAGTATAGGCACAATATCAAGTTAGGATTCCCCCATACGTAATTATGCATACAAATGCACTCCCACTACCTATTGTTAAGCTCAAAACGGTTGAGAAATGGCTTATTCTTCTCAGGGTCTCAACAAAGCATTGGAGAGTTTGAGAACATCAGTCTTTTATCCTGCTCTCTTTAGACAACTAACTAGTAATGTTTACTTCGTAGGTCAATTCGATAGATAAATTAATCCATTCATTCTAAAAACAGAAAACGTATATTATGAAATAAAATAAATGGTGAGGAGAACTGACCTAGAATCAAATGGTTGTATAATTTTGTCATTGATAAATATTATCTTATTGCAATTTGGCAATGCTGAAACAATCTGAATGATAATATATTTTATCTGAGAATATACAGTAACTAAAATAAAATATTTATAAAAGGTATCCTACATAAGTTGTGCAATTTCATTAATTTTATATTCAAAAGTACAATGCTTTACTGTAATTAAATAAAATATTTTTCTAAGAGGAAAAGTCCTCAGTTTATATAAACACACACACATATATATATATACATATATATATATATATATATATATATATAAAAATCCCTTAATCAATTCATTTTTCAAGTCAACGGAAAAGCTTGAATTAATACAAACCTAATGGAACTATCAGTAAACATTGACACTGCCAAACTGTTGCAAATAGAGAAAAAAAAGCTTTCCTGTGTTTGGGTGATTGTAAAACAGGCTTGGATGTTGTTGCTTCATTTACAAACTCATATTAACCTAACTACATTTTTATATGCAAATCAACTGACATGTTAATTTCTACAATCATTCTTAAATACCTTTCATGATTCAACCCTGGTATACTTTAGTAAACTCCAAACTAGTAATACTTCAGGGGGCTTTACGATGGAACACTGTAACACATATAGGCCCATAATACCTTCATATGCCCTACATAAACGTTCACATTTGTGCTCACAACTACAGGACGGTAGATGTTGCTGCAAATGAAGTTTCCTTCCCACATTAAATGTCAATTTTCGGGAATGTTGGTAAATTAACTTTTATTGTGATTATGTGTAATATTTTACACAGACATCAATCATTTCTAGTGAACAAAAGTTTTGAAAATAAGGTGTGGATATAGCATATTGGAGAAAAAACATATCTTTATATCTTTTGTCAACTTGTTGACATTTGCATGTATAAATGTTTATGTAGTGCTTATGACAGCGTTATGAACTGCTATGAATTTGCTGTGTAGCCCTGTGTACCTAGACCTGCTCTCTGCCAAACAAGGGAAAAGATTGAGACAACAATGAAGAACGGTTTACATGCATCCTGTAATTTAATCATCTTTCTATGTAGCAGTGTTGTTGATGGGTTTGTTTATCTTTTGGATTTGATGCTTCTGTCCAAAATTGTTTACAAGAGCTCAAATATGTCACTATTTCTGTACGGATGTACAAAATGAGATTTATCGTAATAAATTGCAAAGTAAACTGTGTCTCATTTGTTGGGATTGCAACACTGATCTGCCATTTCTGTCTTAATTAAGTTCATAGGACACTTCATATAGACATTTTAGTTCGTTTTCAGTTTCTTTGGAAACCTAAGTTCATATAGAAGTTTCAGTTTATTTGGACAATTCGGTTCATATAACATTTCAGTTTGGCGCAACACAGGCATTTCCTAACAAGATAGTGTGTTGGAAAAACTGACCTCAAATTCAGTCATTTGAAATTCAGTTTTCAAGTGTGCCAATTTCTTGTAATATACCACCACCTTGTGGCCAAAAAGGCTGCACACCTCAAAGAGGATATATGACACATTAACACTAAAGAGGAACGATCTACCAAAATAACTCAACTACTCTTCTGGAAAGCTAATCATGTTCAGCTCTGACATGCTCTGACATGCCCAGATGTATGTTTATTAATTTACAGTTAAAACCAAACTCCCTGCACTTAATCACCTTCATCTATCCTGCATCAGGATGAACGCATCGTATCTCCTCCAGTTACATTTCCTTTCTTTCATACTTCCTCCTCTTCTTACCTCTCCATAGCTTGTCTTATTAAACTCTTCTCATCCGCCCACATTCCCAACACATCTGGCTGCTTTGGGCTCGTTCCAGAGTAGAAGCATCCAGAGGCCTGGATGGAAAGTAGTGACGGGTGAGGGCTCAGAAAAGAAAGGGAATAAAAAAGCGCAAGAATACAGACAACAGAGAAAGAGAGCGAGAAAGACGTGAGAAACTAAAGGAAGAAGGAAAGACGAGGAAGAGGGATGTGAAAGGAAAACAACACAAGAATATCGACAACACAGAGGGAGAGAGGATAGACGTTTCCTGGCAGACATACAGGCCTTAGTTGAAGCCAGATCCTGTTGCAGCTTCTTGTCTGACCACAGCATGGCGCTGTTTCCACTCTGCAAACTGCTCTCAGGTCAGTCCAACTTCACTGTTGTCCTGTCTTCTCTCATTGTCTCTCCACCTCTCTCCTCTCCGTCTCAGTGTCTCTCCACCTCTCTCTTCTCCTTCTCAGTGTCTCTCCACCTCTCTCCTCTCCGTCTCAGTGTCTCTCCACCTCTCTCCTCTCCGTCTCAGTGTCTCTCCACCTCTCTCCTCTCCGTCTCAGTGTCTCTCCACCTCTCTCTTCTCCTTCTCAGTGTCTCTCCACCTGTCTCCTCTCCGTTTCAGTGTCTCTCCACCTCTCTCCTCTCCGTCTCACTGTCTCTCCACCTCTCTCCTCTCCGTCTCAGTGTCTCTCCACCTCTCTCTTCTCCTTCTCAGTGTCTCTCCACCTCTCTCCTCTCCGTCTCAGTCTCTCCACCTCTCTCTTCTCCTTCTCAGTGTCTCTCCACCTCTCTCCTCTCCGTCTTAGGTGTCTCTCCACCTCTCTCTTCTCCTTCTCAGTGTCTCTCCACCTGTCTCCTCACCGTCTCAGTGTCTCTCGACTATGTTAGTTACTTTGTGAAGCAACTAGGTGGAAACATAAAAACACAAATCGCAGTGATTTCTGAATGAACAGGGAGAAATTCACATTTATTTAAATTTTCTGTACTAGTTTTGTGTAGCTTAGCTGAAAATGTGAACTGAATAGTAAAAATATATTTGTGTAAAAATCACCAAACTTGGCACAGACTCTTCTTAATACAAAAAAATACAGTGTTCTATTGTTCAAATTTTTTTGTTAAATTTTTATACTAAATATTTTTCTTGATATTAACAAAATGTTTATACTTATTAAAGCTATTGGCTATCACGTACATGTATCATTTACATTGAAAACACTTTCATGCACTTCCAAATGCTGCAGATTCAGCTTGGTAAAACAATAATTATAAAACCAACTCAACTGTACAAATCTTTATTTTAACAACCAACCCTATAGAAACTCCATGACCCCTTCACCTACAGAATGACGTTACAAACAGGAATTCAAATGAATGTCTGAGACAAAACAATTATATTATTAAATAAAGCTCAGCACCACAAGGATAAACAAGAATGTGTGTGTGTGTGTAAATGACAATAAGATTTGTATATGTGTATGGGACATATTGACATGTGATAGAAGATGACTTTGCCAGAGATCAGGATAACCAATTGTAGCTGAGAAAAAAGTTGGGGGGGGGGGGGGGGGTTGACATTGGCCACAAATGCCTGAGCCCATTCTGGCATTATGCGTCATACCATACTGAGTGAACTGCAAGTCACTGTCTGCCGTTTTAAACAACCAGCATTCGATGTGACCAAGACAGACAAAATTAATGTGGTTGGAGACCACTATGGCAAGGGTGGTGCCGAAAACTATAAATCTGGGGATCCGGCCCATGTCCATTTCTCTTGCTGTGCCCTCTTCTTCCTGCTGCTCTGCCGGGACCAGAGGCTCCGGTCGTTTTGTTCACTCACTGTTCGCCTGGAGCTCACTGCTAAGGCTTCTCTCTAGTTCCCTTAGTACGGGTTGCAGTTGCACTGCCAGGATTCTGGATTCAAGAGGGCAGTGAGGACAAATATAAAAATGTATTCGTGCACTACTGAGTCTCTGCTAAATTAGTTAAATGTGAATGTGAATAATTATGTCAGCACAGAGGGCCAAGCTGGAAGAAATCCACAGTGGCTGGAATAAAGGTATGTTGGGGAGAATGTCAGAATGTTGTAAAACTTGTGTCTACCTTCAGATTGGAAAGCCGACTCTACAAATAAAAAAGAACAGATGTGTTTGTGTGAACACCAGACCCAGGTCAGTTAGAAAGTTGTGTTATCTCTTACAGGGTCGGTCAGAGTGACCAAGAAGCAGCTGGTCCTGTACTGTCTGCTCATATCTCTGCTTCTATGTAAGAAACTGTCCTTTCAACACATTCTGTGCCCAGGAAGTGAATAGTGGAGAATGCATGCCCTGCCTTAAACACAAAGCCAATCCGAGAGTACATAAGCCTATTTTGTTATGCTGTAACCTAATTTGCCCTGACTGGTGTTTAAAAATAGTTTCTGCCATTTACAGCAATCTGCTGAATCAATTTCCTTCTGAAAAACTACAATTAAGTCCTGCTCCAAACTCTGTCCTAATGGATTCCTATTATAAAAGAACCCCTAATACTAAAACAATTAAATGGTCATATCCAATACCAATGTGTTTGTATATAGTATATCTGATGTAGAATGGAATTAATTGTTGTTTTGTGTTTGACAAATCATTGAGTTTTTATTCTTCCTCAGACCTCTTAAGAGGGAGGAGAACAGCAGTCAGGGTGGACACGCCCCCTCTTCATCTGTTTCTGGCCACAGGAAGTGAGGTCAGGGATGCGTTGGAAGGGAGTGTGGAACAGCAACAGCACCTCCCCCTGGAGACGTCCTGGGGTGCTCCGCTGGTGTGGGGTGACTCCGAGAGCTCGGCGCGGCGGAGAGCTGCGTTCATCCACCGGCGCGTACGCACGGGCCTAATGACGCTTGCCGTGGGGCCCTATGCCCACTTCCTGCATCGGTTCCTCTCGTCGGCTGAACTCTACTTCCTGCCCGGCAACACAGTGATATACTACATCCTAACAGACAGCCCTCGCGCCCTGGATCCCCCGCCCGCGCTGGGTCCCGGGAGAGAGCTCCGGGTGGTCCCTGTAGCGGAGGCGCATGGCTGGGATCGTCTATCCCACCGCCGCATGGCCCTTCTGGCGGCGGCCATTAAAGAGCACGCCCGGCCGGAGGTGGCGTACATCTACTGCATGGACGTGGACCAGGAGCTGGTGGCCACCGTCGGACATGAGATCCTGGGCAAGCTGGTCGCCACTCTGCACCCGGAGCTCTATGGCAAGCCGCGCAACGCTTTTCCGTACGAGCGCGAGGCCTCCTCGCTGGCCGGCGTGATGGAGGACGAGGGGGACTACTACTACACGTCGGAGCTGTACGGGGGCCTGTGCGCGGAGGTGCACGCCATGGCCCTGGCCTGTGCCCAGCTCATCCTCCAGGACCAGGAGAAGGGCGTGAGGGCCCGGGGCCTGGAGGAGAGCTACCTCAACCGCTACCTGATTAACCACAGGCCCACGTGCGTCCTATCGCCCGAGTACAGCTGGTGGGACTCAGCATTGAGCGCCAATGTGCCCACGCAGAGGGTGGTGTCCCTGGGTCGGCGGTGTGACGCCTTGGAGCCGCAGAAGAGGCAGGGCCAGGGTTGCTGAGGAGAGGAAGAGTACCTGTAACATCAGGCAAAAAAAGAGTGTTGCATTTGACGTAACAAGTGTTATTTGAACAAACATGCGACATGTACACATTCACAAAACTACTTTACAGCAACACAACAAACATGCGATCTGTACACATTCACAAAACCACTTTACAGCAACACAACAAACATACAACATGTACACATTCACAAAACCACTTTACGGCAACACAACAAACATACAACATGTACACATTCACAAAACCACTTTACGGCAACACAACAAACATACAACATGTACACATTCACAAAACTACTTTACGGCAACACAACAAACATGCGATCTGTACACATTCACAAAACTACTTTACAGCACCACAACAAACATGCGACATGTACACATTCACAAAACTACTTTACAACAACACAACAAACATACAACATGTACACATTCACAAAACCACTTTACGGCAACACAACAAACATGCGATCTGTACACATTCACAAAACTACTTTACAGCAACACAACAAACATACAACATGTACACATTCACAAAACTATTTTACGGCAACACAACAAACATACAACATGTACACATTCACAAAACTACTTTACAGCAACACAACAAACATACAACATGTACACATTCACAAAACTACTTTACAGCAACACAACAAACATGCGATCTGTACACATTCACAAAACTACTTTACAGCAACACAACAAACATACAACATGTACACATTCACAAAACTACTTTACGGCAACACAACAAACATACAACATGTACACATTCACAAAACCACTTTACGGCAACACTACAAACATGCGTTCAGTACACATTCACAAAACTACTTTACAACAACACAAGAAACATACAACATGTACACATTCACAAAGCCAGTTTACGGCAACACAACAAACAAGCGACATGTATACATAAACAAAGCCACTTCACGGCAACACAACAACCATGCGACATGTACACATTCACAAATCCACTTCACAGGTCCCTTGGGATCTTTCAGTGTGTCAGTCAATAAACAACTAACACAGGTCGGCACGGACCTACTGAGGTGAATATTGCTTGTGTGTTCCTGTCCGCCTGTGCAGCCTATCTCTTTGGAAGAACTGAACCTGTCTCTTCAAGCAATACACAGACCCCTGCCATTATTGTCCACTTTGGGTTTCCTGCCATTCATCCATTTAAGGGCTTACTTTCACTGCACTGGCCAATCATTAACTGGCAGTGCCGTCGTTTTAACATCTTTAAACACACAGCAGTGAGATCCTGCTTCCCCACACTGCCATGCTGGCCTCTGTGTTCCTGGCTTCATATTCCTGGCTCTGTGTGTGCTGAACTGGAGAACACTACACAGTGTCCTTAATGGACTGTGTAGGGTATCTTCTGTCTGGGTGAAATAGAATCCACATAGGGACAGGTGCTAGGAAGACAACAGAAGTATAATGCAAATAACACGAAAAGCGTAACAAACACATTCTTAAACGTCTTCAAAGGGATCAAGGGGAAGCTTAGAGATATCCATCTTATAACACACCACAGTCTCATTCTTATTTGTTTTATGGATTGAATAACACATTACTCTTTAGGGTCCACATTGTGCTGACAGCTTACTCCCATTTTTGCATGCTACTCTTCTGTAGACATAATTTGCCTCAGAGACCCTATTCACTATTGAATGCGGTAATGTTTTTCTCTTACCGAAATGTTGTACTTCAGCGTTGGTGTAGAATCCAGCTTTTTTATATGTTATTTTAACTCAGTAAAGATCATTTATTTGTTATTTGCCTCCGAAGAGTTCCTTATTAGAACACATAAAGATGGGCTCAAACTATCCAACATAAAGGTTATGGGATTTTATATTGGATCTGCATATCTGTCAAACGAAAAAAAAAGACTCTCCAGCTCTGATTATACACCTGTTAATATTAAACATGGGTTAATAAAGGAATAAGTGATGTAAAAAGGCTTCTTGGAGAAGCCAATAAACTGCTATGTAAAGTAACCCATACTGTAGAGAATCACAGCCTCTCTGGTTCCATGGCATATTTTCAACATCTATCAATAAGATTAGATTGAAGTAGCCCTTTGACTAATTAATGAACAAGGCTGTAGTAAGAGCAAATGTTGAGGACTGCAAAAAGTTTCACATGAGATATATGCAGGACCTCATAGTGTATTATGTACCTCACTACTGTATTTGTGTGTTAGTTACAACCTTTTCAATGATAGCTAGCAGAATACAATTAGTGGCTAACGTACTCCGCATCCACAAAAGCATGCATAGGCTTTGGGTTGCAAAATTCTGTGAACTTCTTGGGTTTTCAGAAATCCTGGTCAGAGAATTTCACATTTCCAGCTTGTTCCCCTACCTAATTCTGAGATCACTCAAACCAGGATTTTGAGAAAACCAAGGAATATATTAATTAAGCGTTACTGGAATTTTACATCATTTGTTGAGCAGACTTTTTCACAATCATACTGTGAAATATATTATTGGGTAAACTGAGAAAAAAGTATAATTGCAATTATGATCCGGCTAAAGGTATGAAACACTCTCACCAGAATTGATTGATTTGATAGATTTCTCTGACTTTGCTGATAGTCATTACATCTACCTCAGTTCAAATGTTAATGACACTGTATATAGGCTAAATGTATTTTTCACACTTGTTTTACCTTTAAGCTTCAAATATGTAAACCTGAGATGTGGAGCTATCAACTGGTGGTTGAAGGTGGGAGGAAAAATACATTCAAATTCACATTCCAGATATCTTATGAATGCCATCGGACTCAAATTGAAACTGATGATCGGTTGTCAATATCATCAAATGACCTAAATTATAGGGCATAACACATTCATTAACAGCACCTCTGGCTATTGTCAAGAAAAAAACGTCTTTATCTTTTTGAATACTGATAATGGGGGTGGTCCAGTTAGCATGTACTCTTGATTATCACTGATGAAAGAACCTCAACTAGCTTGTGATTAATCATTGACTCTCTGGTCATTCAAACTCTATTCAAAGATGGGAGAGTCTTGATTGCCAGACAGGTAGAGGGGCAATGTGTATTGAAAGATTCAGAGAAATTGTCAAAAGCAAGTATCTACTATATACATATGGATATAGGCCAAAACCAGTGACTATGGAGCACAAGAATCTCTGGGCTAAGTCATTCAAAGCATTGTGAAATTACCCCAATGAGTAATAATAAAACACATTTGGACAAAAAAACAAACAGACAAAAGACACTTTAGGATTAAGCTGTATTCTGATAACGGCACTGGCATATTTACCTCAAGGTCAGCATTCCTTTCACTTCATCAAACAAAACAAAAAGAGGAGCACTCAAACAGATGTCTTTCTTTGTTCAACATTATTCAAACACAAATGAAGCCATGCGACTTTCTTCAGTGATATAAGTAGGAACCTGCACAGTGCGTTAGGGTGGGTTACGGCTGTTGTTAACCCACCCTAACGCACTAAAAGTGTTTAGTGAATAAATCCAATCCCATATGTTGCACTTCATTTGCAAGACTGGGTGCCTGGCTGGAATAGGGGCGTAGTCTTCAGGAACTCGTCTGTCACGACACTCCGTGCTGACAACCTGGGACAATAAGCACTTGTGTCAACACAGAGAAGGTGCTCTTCAAAGGAAATGTAAATGAGATGACATGATTGTGAGGAATGTCCACTGTTATTGCGCAGTAGTTAATTTAAAACAAAAGGATAAAATATCACCAGGCAATGTGGCTTTTTCAAGTGTGTGTGTGTGTGTCTGTGTGTGTGTGTGTGTCTGTGTGTGTGTGGGGGTAAGTGAGTGAGAGAGATTGAGAGAGAGAGACAGGATGGGTGTGGTAGACAGGGTATAGTGAATCCAGTAATCTGCTGGATTCACACAGGCCTTCCCACACCCTGCCTGAGGCTAAACCACACCAAAACATGGTGAATAATCATCCTTCTGTAGGGGCTGACTGGGAGAGATAGTGCAGGTGTGTACACACAAGGGAACTTGTGTTTTTATGACCTTTTGAGTCAACTCACCCAATGTGCTCAAGCTTGAATTAAATGAGCATTATACACTGGTGGTTGTCAACATGCAGTGAACACCTGTGTACTTGAACTACTGACATTTGTTGACACTTAAAAACACATATGAACATACTTTTAAGTATATAAAATGCACATGAGGGGGGCATACTTCACAGTGCAAAATGTGTAACCAAAATGTTTTCAAGTGTATGCCAACTGATTTGGCTAGAATGCCTAATATTTGCCTTTTATATATACTTATTTATGCCTTCAATATTAAATGACAGTGTTTTTATGGAGGAAAGTCAGTCCAATCAGACTCAATATTCTAGAACAAGCCCTTATGGTAGTCCCTATATAGTCCCTCCCTTGAATTACAGTTAGCTAGCTAGGTAGTTTCTTATGCTTGGACGTCAGAGGGACGATGGTGGAGGTCTGGTAAAGATGGCGGCGCTCTCCGAGGATGGGAGGTATGGACTAAATTGTGGCCGACGGAATGCAGACCAAGTCACCGTATTGCACGTAAAATTGACAGAGACAGCTTTCAGAGCGATAGAGAGCTACCAAGCTTCCAAGGTAAGCTGAATACAAGTCTTATGGCTCACGTTATACGACAACTAACGATATCAAAACTTGTGAACCAACTGCCACGCACAGTCAGCGTTGGCTAACGCTAGCTACTGCAGTAGCATTCAAGTTACCTTGGACGGTAGCCTTGCTGTCTATCCAAGAATCCATATGCCATGAAGTTGGTTAGCAGTTGGAGTAATACAACTTACAGTTTGAGAGATGTGTAGTAGATGTTAACAGCTAATTTAGCTACGCAATATTCGTAGCTAGCTAGTTAACGTTAGCTAACTAAATGTCATTTCCCCCACCAGGAAAAAAAGTAGCTAAGGTTATCCCTGACCAAGTGTTTTTTTGTACTCAAGCCAACACTATAATGACTGAGACTGGTCGCACTTTTGGGTAAAATAGATGACTATTCGGTTGGCAATTTCACGTGACAGCTAATGATAATTTGCCTTATGTTCTGAAGGATTTTCACTGCATTCTTACTTTTGACGTTTGCAAGTTTAACAAGTTTAACTAGCTAACTAAGTTAGCTAGGTAAAGCCAAGGCTGTAGCAGATGACACGTCCTATAACGAAGTTGCCAAACGTACTACTACTATATAGTAGGTAGCTAGTTAGCTAAGTAGAATTTGTCAATAGTCAGAAGTTAGACATCGAAACGGCTAATACAGCCCAGAAAACCATTATTCTCGACTAGGTACAGTAATGTTAACTTGCTGGCAACTTAGATAGCTTGTAGACATTTAAATTGACAGTCTGCGGAAAACACAGTAAGTTAAATTTCCTCCTTTGAAAGTAGTCGCGGGTACTATTTTGTAGCTAGCGAGTTAACAGTTAAAACAGTTGATATTTGTTTACGTTAGTCACCAGCTGCTACCATAAGTAGGCCACAGTAGGAAAGTAAAACCTATGTTCAAGATTTTTAGACATGTATGTATTCACACCACTATGTTAAATGGGGCGGCATCAGTTTTTCCCTACATGAGTAGTTATGTTAGTAATATAAAGGTATACCCAGATGTGCTTCTTGCCCTTTTGAAATAAAATATTAAATAACTACTTTATTTGTGTTGTCCACATCTAGAAATTAATTTTAATGTTAACAACTTTTTTTTTTTTTTTTAATAATTGCAATACATGATGAAAGTTATGTACGTGACATCTGACTGAAATGTTAACGTTAGCTCCCTAGGCAAACGTATTCTTGTCTAACTTTGTAAATCTTTGTAGAATATACAGTCAATTAGCCCAGCCTATATTCCAGGTTAACTGCTATTTGATACATTTTAAAAAATCTTTATTTAAATCTTTAAAAAGTTTATTTGCTGTCTTGTTAAAATTACTAGTTGCATGATGACTACTACCTGGGTTTTCTCTAGTTATTCTCTTAAAGCAACAGTAATGTTTTAGGAGAGCATGCTGGACTGTGGTTTTTAAATGGGATATTTGTTGGACTCAGTCTAGGCCTTTGCGTACCATGCTTTTCTCAGTCACCAAAAGAATCAGGACTTTTCCTGTAGCAGGGGCCTATCGTGTGTCCTGGCCGTTGCAGGCCCATTCGGATGTTATTAAAAAAAACCCTAATATTTAGGGATCAATTGCTATATAGCCAGTTAGTCAATCATATGGCTGTAGGCCGATTATCCCGATGAACCTTAACAAAGATGCACTAAGTAGGCTTTTGGGTTGTGTGATGAACCACGGCCAGG
This sequence comes from Esox lucius, assembly GCF_011004845.1. Lineage (NCBI taxonomy): Eukaryota > Metazoa > Chordata > Actinopteri > Esociformes > Esocidae > Esox > Esox lucius. Next base: position 38,205,323 of record NC_047585.1, on the reverse strand, counting down.
ATACCTCAGAAGTTCAACGGACTGTCAACAGTGTTATATAATTTCAGCAACAAGCTATGTAGACCCGATGAAGTTTGTCCAGAATGTTCAAGGCCCAGTTCTGTTGATTATCAGTTGTTTATTTATGTGTATATATAAATATAATAAAGTCTATATGAAGACCACAATTGAGATTGGACCTGAAGGCATATTTGAGACTTGGTGTGGAATTTAAGACCTAAAGCACTGTCCTGTTAAGTATCTTATGTTGGAAATTAGCTACTGGTCAAGGGTGAAATCAGCCACACATCACTGTTAAAGGGACCCTGCCTTTGCCAATAGGAGCTCATAACAATCTTTAAGCCGGACAATCAAAGTAAAAAAATGAAAAGTGGGATAGCCTCTGTGTCTGACTGGTACAGGGCATGAAAAATAAATTATAGGTCTGTTAGCAGATACCCCCTAAATGTGTCGTCGTATTCAATTGCCCGTTTCTAACTATGGTTTCCAATCAGACCTACTTGCTGTCAAACCAACTTCCTTTTAGGGGATTAATAGAACATCCCTTCTGACTCCCCAGGCATGAGTGTGAGCGTTGACCAATGTTCTGATGATCAGACAAGGTTATTGTAAGTTTAACAGTAGGCCTTTCTGATGACCTGACAACCTTATTGGAAGTTCAACAGTAGGCCTGTATGCTGCAGTGACCAGCCTACTGGCCTGTCTCTTGCTGACAGAGCAGCCTAAACTGCCTGCTTTTTGTTTTTTTTTCTCTCTCTCCCTCTCTGATTTGTGTGGGGGTTGAACTATACGCTGGAGTGGGAAAGCTGGCTGTGTGTGGTGGCATGAAATGTGATCAGGAGTGTGTGTGTGCGTGCGTGCGTGCGCGTGTGTCTGTGTGTGTGTGTTTCTGGTTGGTCTGTGAATGTGTTTTGGGGGATGGGTGAAAGGCTGTGGCTGGTTCTACAGACTTCTGTAAAGGAAACTGTGCCAAATTCAGCCCAAATGCAAAAGAACACTGTTTACTCCATGTCTCAACATAACTTTACTCATCGTGGGCCACTGTACTGTAGCTAGTTGGTGTGTGAGGTTGACTACAGTTTTTATTGTAAACTGTCACTGCTGTATTGTTTTCAGGACAGATATCAGAAGATTGGTGAAACTGATTAGAAAAAACCAGACTGAAGCAGCCTCTATTTTCAGGTTTCCTCAGTTTCAGCATTAAATGGCTGCTTAATGAGTAAGAGTTGGGAGTAGGGGTAGTCTCCAAAACCCAGAACTAAAATCTTGCCTAATTATGCTTGATTAATGAAAAGATACATTCGGTGTGACTTTATAACTTGAATAGAATTGTATTAACACCCATTGGTTATGTTATTCTCGGTTGTCATTATGCCATGTGATGCATTGTGGGTAATTCTGGGACAGGCAGTCTTTGGGTTAAAAAAAAATACATGAACCTGGTGCACAAAATGTCAAATATTTTCAAACATCTGAGTAATTTGTTTTTGTAATTGTATATTGGTTTTGATTATGACATTAAATGCTTTCATATAAACCGCACATGCCCTGGCTTTTTTTTCATGGAATTTCATGACTTTTAGTTAAGCAATGCGTGACGCAGCATGACAACTGGATTGTGTTTGGTTGACCGTCATCTTGCCGGGCTCTTAATACATTCCTCCATTCATCGAATGTTGTTCAGATCTCCTTTCTTTAGCATCTCTGACAATGTTCTGGCTTTGAGGTGTTAAAAGAAGTACTTCACAAGATTGAATGTGAAGCAGAAGCATAACTGTAGTTCCTGTCCCTTTTGTCTGCATGTCCATGGGTTAATGTCGCATTATATGGCTATCACTTTTTCTCAACAGTGTCATAAGAACAAAAAAACATTGAACTACATTTTAAGTAATTAATGGAATTTTATCAGGGATTTGTAAGTTAGAAAAGTCATTGACACATTTACCCCCCCCCCCCCATATTTCAAAGTGAAAGATAAGATGGAGGGTTGTGCTAATGAGAGAATTCTTGGCTGTAATTCATATGACTCCATTGGCTGATGGTGATACCAATGTTTTGTCATTTCTGTACCAGTTTACCCTAGCAGAAATTATTGTTTCTTCTAATTACGACACAATCATGCAAAATGTATCTTTCTATATATTTTAATAACTAAAGACTGTAGACCTGTTAACTTCTTAAATTCATTAATGTAATCTGAATTTGAGCAATTCTAAACCAGAACATGTAACCATTAACATTTTTGGTGCAATAGGGAAAGTAGCTGAAGGGAAGTTTTCGGTCTTTTCCAGCAAGGGAAGAATCTATTCTTCTGAACCAATGTGTTCCTCATGAAGCTACCAATATACACAACCAGCTCATGTACTATGACTGTGAGTTGCTCTGGTCTATTGTCAGATACATTTACTAATTCTGAGGTATATTTAAAGGCCTGAACATGTTGAGATGCATATTATTTACGCAGTTCTCAAGAAAGTCATTTCTGCTCTTCCAACACATTTTGGTCAACGCAAACTAGGAACTGTCTGGCTAACTGGCACACTTTGCTGGGTGATTTGAACAATGATTGAGACAATACAAGCTTGGTAGCTTATGATCTGTGACTGGCTGTTAGAATATTCTCATTTTTCGTGCGTGTGCGCGCGCCTTCTCAAAACAAATGCTCAGTGTTACCGCAACGCTGAGGGACATTTGACTGAGTGTGATGGAATATTGCTAACACTGATTTACGTGGCTGTGGTTTAATTCCTTCTCCTCTGTTCCAGAATGTACCATCCTCACGGCCAACAATACAATTCAAGGGGCTCCAAGGGGTAAGCATGTTCACATTAGACTTCACTTTGACTTGAGCGCCGTGTCACCGTCCGGTAATGTGTCCGCCCTCTGGCTGCTAGCGTTTTGTAATGCTTGTGTTCTGATTTGGAAGACTTTAGATTTTTATTTGAGCATCCGTGATCTAGACAATTCAATTGACAATTCTGACCGTTGTTGTCAGGGACTCAATTATCTTGTTGGTTTCAGTGAAATCCATTTAGCTGGAGGGTTTGTGCCCTAAAGCTGCATCCGCTTAACCCCTGACTGTCTGTGCTGTGAACTGTGAAGAGTTGAACTCTCCAATGTCTAAAGATCTATAAATACTGCCCTGACGGTCCGCAGCTGGGCCCAGAGTACGTGGACCACACACACACACACACACACACACACACACACACACACACCTGAAAGATCTGCTTGTTTCATGCAGGCTCACATTCACATTCATCTCAGATTCCACAGCTCAGATTAGTCTATATTGATAGAGGCAACACACATACACACTCCTAGCAGCGCAGACCACAAAGATCTGCTTGTGTCATGCAAGCCAACATTCAGATTCCTCCGCTTAGATCAGTCTGTATAGATAAGAGGCAACATACAGATAAACACTCTCATACTCTTTGTATACGTCACTGTAAGGAGGTAATGTTAGGGGAACATCAGAAAATAGGCCCAGTGTTTCTACAGATGGTTTGCTATGTGGCATTACTGTTGCATTGAAAAGCTGTTCTCCCCGCCCCAGAGCTACCAGAAGAGTAACATCAATCCCAATTCTTCAACTTCAAATCCTTTAGAATGGTAGAGGGTATTGGTACCATTCTTCATATCTGTCAGTTTCCTGCTCACAGCTGTGGAGAGTACTTGTGTTCTGTAGTTGAAATGTTGTATTTTCATTTATTGATCCGTTTCATGTCAACCTTGCAGCGTATTAAGATCCCAAGGACGGACTGTCCGGATGGATCTCAGAACTTTGACTTCTACTTGTCCAATGTGGGGAAGGACAACCCTCAGGGAAGCTTTGAGTGCATCCAACAGTATGTGTCCAGGTGAGCTCCCTGTGGAACCTCGCTGGGCGTGCTGCACTGGCCATTACTGTTGCTGTTATCTGGAATAATTATCAGTTGGTCCCTGAATGTACAGTTGTTAACCAGTTGTTTGTTGATTTTGCAAATTGGTCTGACTCCAGACAACAAACTGTGCTGTACGACTGACCTTTTCAGCTCAGGGACCCACCACCTGGTGTCCTTGGGAACAGTCCAGGACAAAGTCACCGTGTGTGCCACCAACGACTCCTACCAGGTGACCCGGGAGCGCATGGCGCAGGCGGAGGAGGACAGCCGAAAACGGGGAACCAAAGTCCTCAAGCCTGGGGGCCAGTTCAGAGGCAAGCACCATTGGCTAATCTCTCATCGGCAGGGTCCCACGCTTCCAAATTAGCTTTTGTTTTTCCTGTTTTGCTACCCTTTGTAGAGCAATGATTCTCAAGCCTTTACCCCTGTGAGGTTTTGGCTATATGGCTGAGGCTGCATAGAAAAGCCTCTGAATGTTCAGAATATTCATGTAACAGTTTGGGTAAGTGCAACATCAGTTTTCTGATATCTATGCCATCTCTCACAATGGGTGTAATAACAAAAATGTTGTGTGACAAAGCAGGATTTCAACAATAACTTTCAATAACTTGAAGAGTGGTGTTATTGAATCTTTTTACACGGACCCCATTTTCTTTCCCCCATTTCACTTTTTGTGACTTCTCCATGATCCTTTCTGCAAAGGATAGCTACTGGCTAGCTAACTATATCAGCTGTTGACTACATTACTTCTAACCTACGGTCTTGCTCATGAAGCAGTATTCCTCCTTGTAGGAAAGCAAAGTTGCTAAAATACATACAAATAATTCTTAAAATGTTTGTTCTTATATGGACAGCTGGTACCCATTAAAATAAACTCTGGGTATTGTAGTCTATTGATAATCTTTAAATAAAGTAAAACATTTTGAAATGAAAGTTAATCCAATGATCTTTCTTAGCAAGATGGTTATAGTCCTATGTTTAATAATGAATTTATATTATTCTGTTTTTCAAAGTATGGTAACACACTTTGTGCCGTTTTAGTGTAGGAAACTCTGCTGTATTGACACTATCACATCCTGCAGGCAACTAGCCAGGATGCTATGGCCTTAGCAGGGTCAGTGTTTGGGGAGACTGGGTAGTAGAAAGCCTAGTGGTCGATATAGCATTGTGCTAGTAATTGAAATGTCTCTGGTTCTAATCCCAAAACTGACAAGGTCAAACATCTCGTGCCCTTGAGCAAGGCACTTAACCCTAATTGACCCTGTATGTCTTGATAAAAGTTTCTGCTAGATTAAAATGTAAATGTAATGTAAGACAGCCCAGTTAAGCCCACCTTTCCATTGTTGGTGCCTGACCAAACCCATGGGGTCCAATCTATTAGTAGTCACACAGGGTGTGATAAGAAGGCTGTGTATGACTATATTCCACTGTCAATGCAAACAATACAAGTCATGCACTCTACCAACATGCACTCCATCACACATCAGCACCTGTAAAATGATTGTCTTGATTTTATAATACACTTCAACTGGATTGAGGTCGGGCAAGTAGAAAAGTAGACGTAAATCTCTGACTAATCTAATTTGGCCCGCCACTCTGCTACCATCCTGTCTGACTGGTAAAGATGGAGTGAATTGCATATAAGCCCAATACACACACACACACACACACACACACACACACACACACACACACACACACAATCCGTGAGAGAGTAATATTAAATGGCAATGAAAAATGAGACTGGTATACTTTTATTACATAAGTATTCACCCCCTGAGTCATATTAGAAACAAACACTGTTGGCAGCGATCACATCTGTGAGCCTTTTTGGGTATGTCTCTATAGGCTTTGCCCACTTGGATTGTGCAAATGTTTTTCTCCAGTTAATTCATTCAATTGGCCCCCTTCTAGATGTGGGGAATCATTGATAGACAGATGTTTTTTTGTTTTTTTACCATTAGATTTATAAACCGATTAAAGTCAGCACTAACCTGGCCGCTCAAACTTTCACTGTATTCTTGTAAACTGCTCCAATGTATATTTGGCATTGTTTTTTTTTTTTATTATTGTCTAGTTGAAAGGTGAATTCCTTTCCCATTGTCTGGTGTTAAGCAGATTATGCCTGTGCTTATCTACATCCTGTTCCATTTTATTTAGAAAAATTCCCCAGTCTTCAAGCATACCCTTACCATAGTGCCTTGTTGCTAACAGGATGTGTGTCTCAGAATTTTTACACTGTATTTTCTGTCTGATTCATTTTCGGGTTTTCTTCTGTTACAACCATTGAACTTAGTTGCTGTTTTAATGTCACCATCCTGTCCTGTAGCTCATTTTTGTGGAACTGAATCTGAGTCAGTTTTGATGCTTTATTAATCCCATAATTCGCTTGACCCTGCTTAATGTGATCCTAAATGTTTGATTAGTTGTTTGCGTTCTACCAAAAACTGGCATTCATTATGACAGTTCCTGAAAATGCTGCCTGTTCTTTAAAGTTGAATCAGTGCTTCAAATTCAAGATTGGCTACGGATCTTGGTTTTTGCTGGACCATGTAAGCGGAGCCGGCTAAGAAGAGCGAATGTCTCTTACTGAGTGAGTGACTGATTTGACTACCCCTTGTTAAATAGTGTAGTGGTTAGAGAAGCGGATTTGTGAACTATAGTCCCGAGTTCGTATCTCCTCGCAAGCGAAGCGATGTACGCATTATGAAATATTCCGTATAGACGAAAACTTTGCTGGCTCTTAACTGTTAGTATCTACATTATAGTACGCCTGAAATAAAACTGGTTACGTTTATACTGCGACTGTTTCTGGTGGATTTTCGAAGTACGCATCCATGCATTAGTTTTGGGTCAGGATAGGCAAACACATTTGCTGGCTTAATGTAAAGTAGTTACGTTATAGTAAGCCTTAACTGTATACAGTTATATTGCGACTGCTTCTGGCATGGAAAAGTTCTTCAGTCTTGCTAGCAACTGATCAATTCATATGATTATTCCTAGGAAGTTAGTAGATACTAGTAAGCCTATTACAGGCTAATAAGCTGTTAAAACGGCCAGTGGCAAAAGCAATATAGTTCATAGACACTATGGTGGAGGTAAACTTAATAAGAAACATCAGTTTAACACAATCCTCAATGGAGTCTTGTGACTGCTGAAAACATGTAATGACGTGGCATAGTGGTTCTTATGACTATTCCAGTAACGCGGTTAAAACGGCCAGTGGAAAACACCATACATAGACGCTATTTGTGGTGGAGGTAAACTTAGTAAGAAACATTAGTCAGTTTAACTCTATCAATGTCATTCACGAATGGCCAATTAACTATTAAAATGGCCAGTGGCAAAAGATTTGTTCAGGATATACAGATGCCGGTGGTCAGTATAGACAAGGCTATACTGACACCCGGCTGATGTACTGCTCCGTGGTGTAGTTGTTAACGACACAGCCTTTCAAGTGGGCGAAAGGCTGTGACATTTTCCAGACGGGTCCTCCCTGTAACTCCGGAGGTTTGATGATGTCTCGCTCGGTGTGTATTGGAGTGGAATGAGCATTGACTTAGTCGGGTTCTGCTCAAAAAGGAAACTTGTTGATGTATATCAACATGCATACAATATTGTTTATAGAAAACTGTTTGTGAATCACCAATATGAACAAAACCAGACATGGGAAGCGGTGTGAGTGTGTGCATGGGTCACAGTTCCTACATGTCTGCTGGCCACTTTTCATATTTGGCCTCCTGGCCCTCTTAGAAGAGGACAACCATTTCGCTGCTACCTGGCTAGAGTTAAATTGTAATTGTGCAATAGTCTACAACTACCAAGTAGAATGACAATGCGCCGTCGATGCTCAAACAAGCACACAACCCCTCACTTCACACATACAAACAGCTCTCTCAACCGCACACGCAAAACTATCGCAGGGGTGCTACTGTGGTAATTGAATTAATTACTCAGACAGATTATTTATTTTTTAATTGTCATAGCATGTGCGACATGTCGCACTGTAAAGTCTTGTCAATGAGTAAGCAAGATTTGTTGACCGATTTGCAGAGAAACAAATAGAAAAGTGTTGGAAAGCAACTTAAAAACATCTTCCACCGACACTGAAACGATTCTACTCACCAGTGAAGGTTCTTGTTGACCAGTGAAGGTTCTTGTTGACCAGTGAAGGTTCTTGTTGACCAGTGAAGGTTCTTGTTGACCAGTGAAGGTTCTTGTTGACCAGTGAAGGTTCTTGTTGACCAGTGAAGGTTCTTGTTGACCAGTGAAGGTTCTTGTTGACCAGTGAAGGTTCTTGTTCAATGCAGAGCCCTATGTAGGTTACTGGGTAAACAACATTGTCGGTGAGTTTTTACGCCTTCCAGGTCAGTGGTTGGGTGAAACTGCTGCACACGCCTGTATTTAGCCTTTCGGTGCAGTGAGAGTAACTTGTTGCTAGTGTGAATCGAAAATTGTGCTTGCATTTTATTTTAATAATGTGATGTAAAACTGTAATGGTGTAAAATATGTTGAACGAGAGCTTGAGGAAGGCGTATTTAACTAATACATCTGTATTTTATATAGTTAGGCTCCATAGACTGTGATTTCTTTAGTAATTTGACCCGTGAGCAGATTTTGGCATGGCTAAACAGAAGAGGTGAACAACTCTTTTAGTTAGTACTTTTTCACAATTTTATTTTCTCCCTGACATTTTCAAAACGGCGAGTTTAAAGGGGTGAATTCCACTGTCCAAGGGAAAAGATTGAGAGGATATAAACGGAACCGTTTATTGTTAATATAACTTGAAAATATAACCTCCCTCTGCTGGCCCAGGGCTAAGTTCTCCGTGAGCAGCGAAATAAATACTTGATTTCACAAGCAAAGGCTTCACAAATTTGTTCTCATTCAAATGAATAGTTTCCCCTGATAATGTAACTCTGAATCTGTGTTCCAAATAGGCTTTTTTTTTTTCTGTCATCTTAGGGGCCTGTGTATTACAAAATGTGTCATGTCTGTATTTGTACCTTTAGTGACACACTTTCTATCCAACTGTCCCCACATTTTTTCAGATGCTTCAACACCATCTGCAATTGCTTTCAGGTGCAACACCATCTGCTCACTGCTTTCGGTGAAATTGTCATTACTGGATATGGCTGAAAGTACCGAATCTTGCTATTCTACCTTATGCAAAACACATGACCTACAAGCGCCTTCAATACATTACGCTACATTTTCAAAAAAGATTTGCGAAGTTACATCATTTTGTTTACATCTAAACTTGCTGATATCGATAGCTTGAGACACCACCTTCCGAGGTAGCTTGCGCAACATTTTATTTGCGCGCGCACACAGGTTTTTGCAAGTGTGTCGGCAGTCGTCGGGACTGTATCAAGTTCCTGTGCCTGTGTAATTCCCCGTGTAAATTCACGCTCTGTGGAAATGATTGTCCAAACTAAGCGTTTGTTTATTCTCTGTCAATGTAAACAAGCCCCAAGTCAAACCAACTGTAGCAGTTTAGAGGATTATTTAGTAATGATAATGAATGGGATGTTCACTACAAGTCCATGTGTTTTATTTAGGAATGCATTTTCTGTTACCTGCATTAGTTAATATTGTCTTTTTAATATGGAATTCTTCAGGGCTGTCAGTTTTCACAACAGTAAGCGTATTTTTATCGTTGGAGGGTTATTGTTTTTCTAGGACTCCTTAAGAAAAAATTTAGTTAACTGCAGGAATCTATAAAATCTGTTTGCTCAGAACTTGTAGTCTCACCCCTTCACAAGCTTGAAAAGTCAGTTAACCCTCCTTCGGTCTATTTTCTGCCTGTGGGGATTCATTTGCATCTACGGCCCAGAAGGAAAGTGGGAGGGGAGCAGAAAGGGGTGGAGTTTGGGCATGTAACAGCTGGCTCTGTGGAAGTGCCCTATTAACGTGCAAAATGAGGCCTAACCCTCATTTATCTCGTGTGTTTAGGCTAAGTCAGATAGCTATGTTGGTCTGGTACCCTGTGCAATGTTTGGCATGAATGGGACACCATTGACTTGATGCCAGTTTGTGTTTAGCAGACTGAAGTGAATGGATAAAAACTGGTATTTAAGTGTTGAAGCGATCGTCCTGATCGCAAACCAGCCGGCCTGCTGTGTTGTGTAGAAGTGCTGTGCTTTATTCATCTCCCACTCTTTAAGTCCGGCCTGTTACGTCACCAGTGTGGACAGCGCTGTAGGCAAAGCTGATTAGGAGCTGACGCAGGCTACATTGGTCTCACCAGGCTTTGAGACTGTATTTTGTGCGCTTAGGGATCTCTCTATCAGCATTTGCTCAGTTTAGGGGGCAGTCGAACAGGGAATAACGCTTCTCTTTGACGTTTTCTTTTAATAACCAGCTTTCGAGTCACGTGTGAATTCGTGGAGAACGGTCTAGGCATCCTGACTAGGCAAAAGACTTCTGAGCTGGGGACCAGATTCACTGTAGCCTCATAATCACATGGCCTTCTACATGAGAAACTCAAGTGTCTCCAAATCTTTGAAACGTTGTGCTAGTAGTGTACCTTCAGTGAAAAAGGGGAAAAAGGTCAACGTACATTTCCTGACAGTGACTGTGTAGAGACTGATGCTGACAACATAGCTGCTAGTTAACTGCTGAGTTTGTGTCTGAAACAAATGTATCAAATATAAATGTATTGTGAAATCTGTACGCTCCAGGTGGTTTCAAAATGGTCTCGGCAGAGATTTGGTTTTGGACGGGTCGCCTGTGCTATTCGCTCAGTGTCTCCTTTCCTGCCCCCTCCGTCTTATCTCAGGTAAGAAAGTCCAGATCCGCAAACCGGCCCCATCAGCCCCTGACCCCGTCCCAGAGCGCAAACGCTCGACGCCCATCAACCCGGCCAACACCATACGCAAGTGCCTTGCCAACAACCCTGTGTCTCAGCGGCCTTATCGTGACCGTCTTGTCCACCTACTGGCACTGCGCTCCTACAAGAAGCTGGAGCTGCTGGCCAGGCTACAGCGTGATGGGGTCAGCCAGAAGGACCGCAGCTCTCTTGGGAGCACTCTGCAACAAGTAAGGGCCGGCGTTTGGCCGCCAGCAGGGGGCCGAGCGCTGGAGATTTGCATTATTCCTAATAATGCACTTAAGCTGGTGTCTGTTTGTGGAGAAGCTCTCTATGAGAAGGGAAATGTCCCCAGTAGAACCCCCTCATCCATCTTAGGCATTAGACCACAGAATGTAAATCACTCTGAGACCAGTTCCCTCCAGTACAAAGACCTCTATTCAACACAACACGGCACACAGTGAGAACCAAGCAGCCATACATGATACCCATTAGTCTTACAAAATTTTTCCCAAGGCAAGAAATAAGAAGTAATACCAGCATCTTTATTGCTTTTAACCCCCCCCCCCCCCACACACACACACACACACACACACACACACACACAAATTAATCGGCCTGTGCAATTTTACAGATGGAGGTACTTTGAAAGTATACACTGCTGAGTGCTGGTCTTGTCTGTGTTTACAGGTGGCCAACCTGAACCCCAAAGATAACTCGTACTCCTTAAAGGACTTTGTGTACCGTGAGGTGCAGAGGGACTGGCCTGGCTTCTCTGAGGATGACCGCGGTCAAATCAATGGGATCCTCGCCCGGTAGGTCACAGTACACATTCATTTCCATGCTGATGTTGTGAGAACATCCCTTGTGGAAGGGGACTCTGTGACGGTTCTCCCTTTTGGTCTCCCCTCCATCAGAAAACTGGGCCTCCCCACGGAGGCCCTTTCCTCCAGCAGTTCTCCCAAAGATGGTCAACCAGGTTCCCCACAGGTAACCCCTCACATTTACATTTATAGGAATTAGTGGGTGCCTAAGTTTTGCTTGAAGTAAATGCTAAACCTGGCTAGACACATTTAGAAAATGCCTGAACAAATACCAACATGAAAGCGGACACTCCAAACCTAATGACAGGATCTCCCATGTAAAAGGACATTCAGTTTGAAACTTGGTCCCCATTTTTTTTTTTACTAAGCTCTTAAGGAATCATTGTCTTCATTCACTCTGGATTTCTTTTGATGGCTTTCATGTGGTGTTTCAGAAGTGCCAACCTGAGTTACCGAGTCACTTCACTGACCCCCTGATGCCTAAGAAGCCCCGCATCTCCCATGTCTCCAGCCAAGGGCCCGCCACGGCCCCCGCCCCTATCCCCACCTCGTCCTCAAGAGAGCGCCGCTGCCCCCCAAAAGAGGATGAGGGCCATCACAGCGCCAGCAAGCGCTCGTCTCTCCCGGCTAGCGCCAACGCTACGGCTGGCCTGCCCCTCAGCCAACCCCCGCCTGGCTCCCAGCTGCCCGCTTCCCATCGCCCTGCCCCGTCGCATCAGCCCGGCCCCGGATCCAACTCCAACTCCCCCAGCACGCCCGAGGGCCGCGGCACCCAAGACCTGCCCCTTGACCAGAGCTCCACCTGCCTTGACCCCTCCTCACCAGGCACCACGCCCAGTCCTCCGGGCAGGACCGCTGACCGTGCCGCTATTTCCGCTTCGTCGTCCTCCACCGTTGTCCCGCCTCCCTCGCCTAGCGGCAGTAAAAAGTCCAGTAAGAAGTCAAAGAAGCACAAAGAGAAGGACAGGAAGAAGGAGAAGGAAAGGCGCAAGGAAGGACACGGCAGCACCGTTGCGGGCTGTAACCCCCCAGTGGTGCCGGCGGAGGATGGGCAGAGGCCCAGAAAAAGACACCGCACAGAAGGAGAGGACAGACGAACGCCCGTCATCCCAGCCAAGAGCCCGGTCTGCTCGGATGAAGGTAGCCTCCCGTTATGTTCTGGTTGGCCTCAGCCCTTGAATGTCTTGTTTCATTATTTGTTCTTTTGTTGTTGGGTCGGTTGAACTGTGAGGATCCATGTTACGTGAAGTAGCAAAATGGTGAAATACTCCTCGTGCTTGTGCTTTAGATGAAAGCTCATCTAATGTGAGTTGGTAAAGTAGAATATTGTTCTTGTCTTGACTGTTCTCCAGACACTAAAGAGAGGCCAGTCCACTCCACAGAGCTCTCCTCTACCACTGTTATGCCAGATTACATAAGGTGAGTTCTCTGGGCTCCATTTTCTTTCTTCTCACGATATGTAAAATTGTGTTACACATCGTTAGACATTGTCACATCAGGTGTTTTCTGAGTTGTCTAAATACAGAGACGTCTGGAGAAATTCCCTATGACCTAATCCTCTTGTGGGTGTGGGACTCGGGGCTTCCCCCCCCTAGAGTGCCAGCCTGCTAGTCCTCACCCTTCTGGCAGATGATACCCCCTTTTAACCCTCTCATGTACACCTGAAGGACCCCTGTGTCTGTGCTTACCGCTCACTGACCAGTGCTGCTGTCCACCTACAGTAAGTACACCGCAGTGGCGTCCCTGGACCAGAGGCAGACCTACAAGGACGAATTCAACGCAGAGTATGACGAGTATCGAGTCCTGCATGCCCGTGTGGAGAACATCACCCGTCGCTTCACCCAGCTAGATGCCCAGTGCAGGAGGCTGCAGCCCGGCACCAAGGAATACCAGGTAACATTTTTTTTTTTAACTCACTTTGTATGCAGTTCGTAACATGTCAAAAGTAACACTATGCTGTGGGTACTGGGTCCAATAAATTGAGGTGACTCTGACAGGAACACTGCTCCTGTCAATGAAAGCAATGTTTTAATGTTTTGCAGGAGGTACATGAAGAAGTGTTGCAAGAGTATAAGAAAATGAGACAAGTAAGTAAAATAAATGGTGTGGTTAATAAACCTTTTTAAATGTAGTAGCCATCGCCAACGAGAGTAAAATTGAAGTCTGGCGTCGGATTTGAAGATGTAGTGGGAGAATGCTGTACCATCAAAACATGAGCTTTTCATAATTATTTTCAAGAAACCGATCTGTATTTTTGTCGTATTATCTTAAATCGGCGCTTAAGCTCATGTCTGTGAATTCTCTTGAAAACGGGCAGTAACCGGCATTCGTTTTGGGAGAGCATTGAAAGGTTGCCTTGGCAGGACGTACTAGGTTTCAGGTTCCTGAGACAGACACGTAGAGCAGGGAGCATAGCAGCTCAGGATACAGATGTAGTGAGTAGAACGACAATTGTGTTTCTAGTTTGTCACTTTTTTCATAGTACATTTTGAATGCAAATATATTTTTGGTAGACCCACTGACTGAAAGGGAATCTATATGTTGTATTTCTGTAATCTGTAAAAAAGGAATTCACCATGTTCTGTACCTGTAAGAAAAGGAATCTACTTTTAGCCTGGAGGCTTTCTGCTTATTCTCCACAAGCCATAACCACCTGTGGAGTCTTCGTTTGTCTAAGAACCTATATAGACCACAACTGTCTTGCAAACATTTAATGTAAATAACCTCAATGTATTGATTCACACTAGTAATGAGACACTCCAGCTGTAATGTGTGGCAAAATGCATATGTGCGTGGTGTCTTGGCCAGACCACTGACCTGGAAGGTGTATAAACTCACTGACAATGTTTGCCAGGAAATTAACCTGGCTCTCTCTGTCAAACAAATTCTGTTCCTGGTAATTGTATGATAGTTCTGGTGCCAGTGGAAGATGGACTTCTTGCTTCACAGCCTAATTTTTGTGTCTCTACGAAATCTGGCAACAAATCTTGCATACTCATTTGTACATTAGCATGCTAGAGATTCATGCTGGACACATTATATAAAAGTGAGTTAACCAAAGGTAACTGTGTCTAGTGTGAGTGAGCAATTAATGTAATTGCCTTGATGATTGATTAACTGTATTAGCACTGATTGAAAATCCTGTCCTAACCTGTGTTATGGCTGCCAAGAGAACGATGCCTTCTGTACACTTAAGGGATTATTTTTCTCATTTAGCAGACGCTCATATCCAGATATTGACTTATATTGAGTGCATGCATTTTTACTGCAGAGCATGACAAGGTATAAAACCCACAACCTCGGTTCATTGAGTGCTCTGCTCTGCTAATCGTGCCACAGGAAATGACTGTCAGTCAGTTGTTGAACAGATTGAAATGGCAGTCACAAACAAACCAAAAAAAAAACAACCACCACCGAACAGCTTCCTAAACACTGCTTGCATTGTAACCCGCTACGCAGCCTAATTTATTTGTGTCTGTGTGTGTCACCCTGCAGCATAGTCCGAACTACCAGGAAGAGAAGCAGCGTTGTGAGTACCTGCACAACAAGCTGGCCTACATCAAGCGCCTCATCGCTGACTTTGACCAGCGCCGGGCCCAGTCCTGGAGCTGAAGCGCCAGTTTCAAGAACAGTGTTGATGTGGCCTAAGGAGTAGGCGGAGAAAGGGGGAATCCAACTGGTTTTTATTTATTCAGACTCCGCCCCCCCCCCACCCCCGACTCTGCCGCCACTGCCTCCTCCCCACCCCTTCTGTTTCCTTACTTCCTACCTTCTGATTCCACAGGTTGCACAGTGCAGCCTCTAGAAATCTTCTGATTCTCACTTCCCCCGCCCTAGTTTTCCCCACAAGTGTTTGTCCTGAAGCTCCTCTTGAATGCTACAACACTGGTCTAGAGGGAGTTGCATGTGTGTGGGTCGGGGGGGGGGGAGGGGCAGGGGGGGGGTTGAAATACTTAACTCTTCTAGCTTTTGAAAGACTTTATCCAAAAAAGATGAACAACAAAAAAAGTAAACTTATTTTTTCAAAGCAGAGAAAATATTATACTTACACTTCTATTTAAGTTAAAAAAAAAAAAAAAAAAAGAGGGAGATCTATTTATTTTGGACAGTTAGTATGGAGTGGTCCGCAGATGATTTATTGTTTAAAAAAAAAAATTATGTATCTTTTCCGAAAGCAATGCAAAAAAAACGTGGGCCTTATGTGTTTGACTTTCTGAAGCCATTTTTGCACCTGAGAGTAGGTCCCACGCAGTGTCCCGAAGGGTTTGGTTTTGCGTGAGCTTCCTTAACTGTGAAGTAGAGGCCACATAGAGAACCATCCTCTTCAGACCGTTGAGATCCAATGACCGTGTGCGCGCATTGGTTCCATCGGGGCGGGTTGGGGGGTGGGGGGGGGGGGTGAATTAGCAGCATCGTCCACTGACAATGGGGTGGGGGGGGGGGGTGCTACTCTGAACACCACCATCAGTGTTTGTGCCCTTGGTGCAAAAGGATGCCTTAAGGCGTTAGTTTACACTCTGCAATGTCCAGTCGCTGAGAGTTCTAGGGTTCCCAAGGCAACGCGGAGGAACTACAACCACCTGGCTACAGGTTACAAACACACACCAGCGTGAAGTGTGCGTGCGTGTGTTTGGGGGTGGGTGGGGCAGCGGCTAAGTATGCGAGGTGTCTTTGACGTTGTATGTGGTACTTGTGTCTTGTTTTTCGGAGGTGAGGCAGCGTCATAAGAGGCTACTGAGGTCAAGGGGGTTGGTATGAGTATGATGTGTGTGTGTGTGTGGTGGGTGCCTAGAAAACTGGGAGCAAGAGTTATTTTTTTTTATTTTTTTTTGGGGGGGGGTGCAATTTGAGAAACAAAAAGAAAATAGAAAAAGGAAAAAAGCTGCTACAGTCTTTGTTTGAAAAGCCAGAGCACTCAGGATCAACCTGGCTTTAGTTACATGTTCTTAATGGGGGGGGGGGGGCTGGGGGCTGTTGTAGAGGAGCCAGTCTCTGGATGGACTACAGTGTTGCCTTGGTGGCTTATTTAAAGGAAAACAGGCTGTGGTCTGTTTTTGAGAGGAAAAAAAAAAAAAGACAGCATCCACCAGAGGACTAATCTGTATTACAATGAAAAATGTATTATCTTTTCCTCGATTGTAGTTTTGTCAGTGCTACAGAACTATGGGACTATGAATAGCATTTCTGTTTTAGTTTTTGAATTAAACTCGTGCTGATTTAGTTTGACCGGATGGATGGGTCATAAGGATGAGAATCACCTTCTGAGTCTTTATTTCATGCTATTGTTAATGAAATAGCTCATTTGAGCTCAAGGGAAACATTGTTTACAAACCTATGTTAGAATGTTTGCCAAAAAAATTAAAATAATGTTCTGGTATTCCCAAGGGTCATCCAACTACTGGTTTATTTACAAAACACTAGACACCGATATCGTGAGCAGGATATGAGATGACGTGCTACCTGTAGATATGACATCCGTTCTAGTGCTGGGGGCGGGGGGGGGGGGGGGCTGAAGATGACGCACACTTGCTGCACTATGACGTAATGTAAGATCTCTAATAGACCTCTACTTCAGCTGTCGTTTGATCTGAGCTTTTATTTGAATCTGCCAGTCTCTGCAGCTGACTGACACTTTCCAGAGGTTGTCCCCCTATCAAACAGGAACTGGGCTGTCTTCAGTCGCGATTCAAACTGTTTCCGTGGTAATACATTTCAATTTGAAAGTTAAACTGCCAGGACCGTGAGCTCAAAATATGCTTTGTCGGGATTTGTAAGCATGGGGAAAAAAATGCATACTTAAAGATCCTTGAAGAAAACTGACACTTAACCTGACTCCCCACAGAGTATTACAATACATCGTCCATGCACAGGAAAATGGGCACTTTGTCAAGGCTCAATGGAATATGTTTAGCGGTGGGCCCAGTTGATTGTTTTATTGTTCACTATATTTCCCACAGAAACTATTGCGGTCATTTCCCTGAATTAATTTGTCACCTGGGATTGACCGAATAGCCAAAACATAACACTACGCTGCACCCACCTTCCAGGGTCTGTCTCAATACCCCCTCCTTTTAAAGACCACTGCAGGCGTCTCAGGCCAGCGGCCAGCCAGTGGAGGTCAGAGGATGTTAAAGGCTCTGTTGACACAGGCAGCCTGATTCTGGTACTTATTCCACTAGTTGGTCTTTAGACCGGTCGTCACAGATCCGAATCGGGCTGCCTATGTATACATGGCGTTTGTGACTCAACTGCTGGAAGGAAGCAGGGCTGAGTGAGAAGTGGAGGTGTTGTTTTGTGGAGAGGATGGGGGGGGGGGGCGGGGGGCAGATGTTATAAGGGTCAAAGAAGTGTTATTAGGCACCAATTCATTGTGAAAGACCACTCAGCTGTATGGGTTGTGAAAGTGCTAAACCTGCCCACCTGAAAATGCATTAAATCCGTACAATAAAAGCCAACTTGGTACAACATTGACGATTGTGGACTTTCTTTGGCTGTAATTTTCTTTGCCATACAAAATTACAATGCTGACTCTTAACTATACATGTTATGTAAGGCTACATACCCTGCTCAAAAAAAGTCAGGCAACACTTAAATCACATGTCAGATCTCGATTAACTAAATATATTAAAGGTCAAAATGTTTACTGTACATTGTGTTATTTGTTGAGAACAAAATGATGTGTCAATGGAAACCAAAATCACCATCCAACTGAGGGCTGGAATCAAACTTGCACCGAAAGTCAAAGTAAACAATTGAAATCACAGGCTGTTCCAACTTGTGTGAATGTCATCACGGCAACTCAATGTGATTCAGTAGTGTGTCTGGCCCCCACGTGCCTTTATGCACTCCGGACAACATCTGGGGCATGCTCCTGATGAGATGGTGGATGGTGTCCTGGGGGATCTCCCCCTAGACCTGGATCAGGGCATAAGTGAGCTCCTGGACAGTCTCTGGCGCTACTTAGCGAAGTCAAATGCACTTATACATAATGTCCCAGAGGTTCTCAATTGGATTCAGGTCTGGGGAACATGATGGCCAGTCAATGGCATCAATGCCTTTGTCATCCAGGAACTGCCTACACACTCTGGCCACATGAGGCCAAGCATTGTCCTGCACCAGGAGGAACCCAAGGCCCAGTGCACCAGCGTTTGACTTCACAGCAGTCAGGGTACCGTTGTCTAGCACATGGAAGTCTGTGCGACCCTCCAAGGATATGCCTCCCCAGACCATCGCTGACCAACTGCCAAACCGGTCATGCTGGATGATGTTGCAGCCAGCATAATGTTCACCATGGCGTCTCCAGACTCTTTCACGTCTGTCACGTGCTCAGTGTGAACAAACACTAATCTGAAGAGAACGGAGCGCCAATGGCAGTCCTGACAATTCTGGTGTTCTCTAGTTAATGCCAATTGAGCTGCATGGTGCTGGGCTGTGAGCACAAGGCCCCACTCGAAGATGTTGGACCCTCATGCGACCCTCATGGAGTCTGTTTCTGACAGTTTAGTCAGGAACATGCACACCAGTAGCCCACTATAGGTCATTTTGTAGGACTTGGCAATGCTCCTCCTGTTCCTCCTCACACGTAGGAGTAGATGCCAGTCCTGCTGCTGGGTTGATGCCCTTCAACGGCCATGTCCAGCTCTCCTCGTATGAAAGCCAGTCTCTTGGTATCTCTTCTATGGGGCCACCACCTGCACAACCATTCCCTTTTTGGGGATTGTCTTGCTGTTGCCTTTGCAATGGTGTAACTGTTGTCACTTTCATCTGCACCAAAACAGGTGACCTTGATTCACAATTGCATATGGTTTCTAACTGGACAGATTGATATCCCTGAAGTTTAATTGACTGGTGTTATACTGTGATGATTACATGTTCCCTTAATATTTTTAGTAGTGTATTTTACATGAACAAGTGCCAAAACATCCTGTTTAAAAGTGTCATGAACACTGAATAAACCAACAAAGATATTGAGCTACAGGGCCATCGGAAAGTGTTCATACCCCTGTGCTTTCATCACATTGTTTTCATAGACTACATTTATAATTAAAAATAATATGCTACCAGTCTACATATTACCCTATAATGATAAAACAAAAAAAGATCAATGTCTTTGAATAGTCTAGTCAAAGTCCACACCTCAATCAAATTGAGGATATGTGGAAAGAGTTGAGAATTGTTTGCCAAAGGGTACCCATCCAACTTGACGGCTTTTGATTGATTTTGCAAAGAAGAATGGGCAACAGTTGCTGTGTCCAAATGTGCAAAGCTGATAGATACATATCCGTATAGACCCATGGCTGTAATTGCTGCCAAAGGTGACTACCAAACACTGGCTAAAAGGGGTTAAAACTTCAGCATATTCTTGTTTTTTGTGTATTTATTTAGCACAACTTGTACTTTTTCACTTTGAGATAATGTACTTTGTTTTGATAAGTGGAAAAAACTCCTGATTAAATCCTTCATGCTGTAACACAAAAGTCCAAAGGGGTGAATACTTTTGTGAGTAACTGTAGGTGTAGAGTTCATGGTGCTGTTGATGTTAACAAGAGCCCCAGGACCAGATGCAACTTACCCATAACAATAATCCACCCCCACAGTAGGTATGAGGTTCTTTACTGAATGTGCATCCTTCTTTACATACCAAACCTGCTGTTGTGTGCTTGGTCAAAACGCTGTATTTTTGTTAAATCTCACAATGGATTTGGTGATTCAGTGTAGATGTGGAAACTTGGTGACACCAAGGTGCAACAATGTTCTGTAAGTCCAACTGGGCCTTTGAATTCCAGGGTGTATAGTTCCAATACACATTAACCACTTCAAATATGTTGTTATGCTAAGCATTACAATGACAACATACCAAAAACTCCCTTTTAAAAAAACAGATGTTTTGGCATAACCATACCTCACAACTTTCAACCAATAAGAATTCAGGTTTGAACCACCTGGTTTATAAACAGGTTTACAGCTGTTTTCACTCACTGCCCGATTTATGAAAGTCAATGAGCATTTCTGTGAGTTCTTTGCCACAAATTATTTTATAAACATACCCTTCACCGTGATTAGTGCTGTACTGTTGAATGTATTTGTTATGGGGTGAACAATCTGTCTCTATAGACAGGACCTTTAGACTGCACATCGGTGAACTGGAGATCCCGAAGCTCCATCTGTGCAAAGGTATCCAGATCCTGCACAAGTACACATGGAAAGGGGCATTGTTTGAACAGCTGCAAGCAACGGGGGTTGTACTTGGAAGTTCTGTGCAGTTTTGTGGTCTAGAAAATTGACATAGCGTGGCTTGTATAGGAACAGAAGTGCGAATCTGTTGTTAGGTGACGTTGTCAACTCGAAATCACGCTAAACGGTGAGATAAAATGTATATGGTCAAATGTCCTCTAGGTTCTGACATACACTACGATTTAGGCACTGTTTTATCGTTCAGTACGCATGTCCATGATCTGGGTGAAATCCTAAGAATTTGAGAAAAGGCAGTGTGAGGTTTCACGTACGTGTTGCAGGTCAATAACGTACCATACTTGGTGTTTGGTTCTCTACTTCCATAGGCGCAATGCCCATTAGACCAAAACAGGGAAAACAATGAATGACAAATAAACGCGCGGCAGAGTATTCGGAACAATGTTGTAATGTTAGCACCCATGTTTTAGCGTTGCGGATGGACGTAATAAAAGATTTAGGACAAGAAATTCGGTAAATATAAGCACGTTCAAGTTAATACATTTTGAAAGTCGTGTAATGTAATGTATACCTAGCAAAATAGTGATTGGTCGTTCGTGAACAAACGGCTCTTTTTTGATGAACGCTGGGAACCAAATTGCATTGGTGAAAGGAGCCTTTCAGTAGGCTCCTAATTTGTATGATCAATCAACGACTATTTGTCGATAATATGAATACGTATTAACTCAAGTCTGTGTTTCCGCAATGCAGAATGCATTAATAGTGGGGGGATGCGTCTTTGTATGTTATGTAAAAAAAGCTACACGTCTACTAATCAGTCTACTAATTTCGACAGGTAAAATGTAACCGATTTGAAAGTGCAGTTCACGCACAAACATAATTCTAAACTACTTTTTCGCGTGTAATTTGGCGATTTGCACCTTTTAAAATTGTTTTGGGGTTATTTTACGGATTTTGTACGAGCAGTTTGGTAGCCAAATGAGTCGGCTCTTTTAGGTGAACGGTGCTTATAGAAGAGCCGGCTCACCAAAAAGACTTGGCATGTCCATCTATAGCGTAACTCGGCTCACCCTCATGAAATAAACCGAGTTGGCGTCAATGGATGTCTACCTCCTGTTTATATTTCCTCATCATCCCTTTCATCTGAGGAAGTGATCAAATATTACAAAACACAATCAGTCAAAAATGTAAATAATGTATATAATGCAAAACAAAAAACATTACTTGCATTCACTTGTTATGTTTCACTTGCCTAGCGGGAGTGTTTTAAGTAAATGGTTAAAAAATATGAAATAAATTAATTTTATTAACAAGGAAATAAATTCCACAAATTAACTTTAACGAGAGAATGCAGAGAAGGTTCAAAGCGGTCATCAAGGCAAATGGTGGCTACTTTGAAGAATGTATTTTAATTTAACACTTTGGTTGCTACGTGATTCTGTAAGTGTTATTTCATAATTAGATTTCTACACCATTATTATACAATGTGAAAAGTAGTATAACAAAAAAAAAAATCCCTTGAATGAGCCAGTGTGTACAAGCTTTTGACTGTTATGGTATACCTAACATATTTGTTTTCAAATAAGACCGGCTCTAAAGCAAGTATTGACTGCGTCTTTAAAAGTGGGACGTCCTTGGATGTACAAACCGGTGTACACCCGCGTGTTCTACACAATACGGAAGAAGACCGATCAATCGTTCCAACTGAGCTATTCATTCCCAATTTTCAAGCTAATATTTTTTGCTATTCAACAAAAGTCAAAATGGCACAGGAATTTGTGGAAACTAAGCTTAGGGGAGACAAAGTTACAATATTTCTGAAACCGTCGTGCCCCTATTGCGTGACGGCTAAAGAGGTTTTGTCCAAGTATAAACTAAAAGCGGGGCATTTAGAATTTATTGACATAACTGGACGGAGCGACATGAGTAGTTTACAGGACTACTTTTTGGAGTTAACGGGGGCTCGGACGGTGAGTATCTTAATTCTACACTAGTCATGTCAGAATTATCCCGCGTCAGCTAGTCATATCCATGGTTTAGTGATGGTGGGGAGCGTACCCCCTCCTTCCAACTGTTTTTCCCGAACAAATAGGCCTACCCCCCATCTACACGCCATGATTTATGACTATTGCTTTATCACTGACCTCGCAATTGGTCAGTAAACTCCAGTACTGGTTGCAGCATCAATTCTCTATGGTCTCAGTCATGCCCTGCTAATCCATGGTCTCGTACAGTAAACCGTGGCTTCCTGACCCTAATCTCACTTTTTAGTGTCGCGTTATCGATTTTTTTCTCAATACCCGTTCCATGAACAACAAAGCCCCTCTGCTCCATGGATTAGTAGGCTAAATTTGACTTTTAAGTGAAAACTGGCAACTAACTGGTGTTTCTCCCCCCCCCCCCCCCTCTAAATCTCTAAATACTGCTACCCGTGTCAATCCTGCCTTACTGCTGTACTGTACATATCCAAAATAACTGAACTTCTTCCTTTCTTTTCTGCACTCCATGACCTTGTTTACTGTCCTCCCAAAGCTAATGAATCATTATTCTCTGAACTAGCTGAACCACTCACCATTGCTGTCTCACTACCTCCCTCCCCCGTACTCCTGCTTGATGACATGATTAGCCCTGCCGTTAAAAGGGCTGTTTTAATATTACCCAACATGTGAATTTCCACATCGACACCAATGGTCCCATGGATTGATCTTGTCTGCGCTGTTGGCTTCAACCTAACTCGTAGTTCCCCCTCATAGATCCTCAATTTCTCTGTCCCCTTCTTACCCCATAACACTGGCGAAAACGACACTATTCTTTCCACAACACTGCAGATGTCAACACCCCCTGTCCCTGATTACATCTGCCCTCGCTCTGGACCATGTCCCCAACACACCTGATGAACAAGCTTGACACCCACCCCCCACCCCCCGACCTGTGAGCTCCGTGCATAAACCAGGTTTGCAGCCTCGTGTAATGCTAGTTAATTGGGGTTCACCATCTACACCAAAGCCTAAGACCTTTCCACCTAAAGAGATGCCCTCAGGTCCTCTTCTAATGTTATCGTTAGTTACCGGGAATGTATCTCCAGTTATATGAGCGGAGCCACCTAGAGGGAATGTAACTCCGGTTATATGAGTGGAGCGGAGCCCCCTAGAGGGAATGTAACTCCGGTTATATGAGCAGAGCCACCTAGAATTAATGTAACTCCGGTTATATGAGCGGAGCCCCCTAGAGGGAATGTAATTCCGGTTAAATGAGTGGAGCGGAGCCCCCTAGAGGGAATGCAACTCCGGTTATATGAGTGGAGCGGAGCCCCCTAGAGGGAATGTAACTCCGGTTATATGAGTGGAGCGGAGCCCCCTAGAGGGAATGTAACTCTGGTTATATGAGTGGAGCGGAGCCCCCTAGAGGGAATGTAACTCCGGTTATATGAGTGGAGCGGAGCCCCCTAGAGGGAATGTAACTCCGGTTATATGAGTGGAGCGGAGCCCCCTAGAGGGAATGTAACTCTGGTTATATGAGTGGAGCGGAGCCCCCTAGAGGGAATGTAACTCCGGTTATATGAGTGGAGCGGAGCCCCCTAGAGGGAATGTAACTCTGGTTATATGAGTGGAGCGGAGCCCCCTAGAGGGGCTTCAGCTCCTAGTGGTTTATCCCGCCGAGTTAGTCGCCGTCACTGAAAACGAATTATGCACATGGCTCAGCCAATCGGTGCACGCCTGCCCCTATAAATACCTGAGCATACCATTATACTTCCTCTTGATCATTTCTACAGCCAGGTGGAAAAAAAGAGGGAAGGCAGGGCGTCAGGTCTAGGGGGCTCCGCTCCACTCATATTACCGGAGTTACATTGCCGGTAAACAACGTTATGTGTCGTGGAGCTCCGCCCCCTAGAGGGCTTAGCTCCTGGTGGTTTACCGTGGCGCGAGCGAGCCAGGATATGCTCCCTGCCGGACCCAAATAGAATCCAACATGACTCACAAGGTCAAGTCAAATAAGACTGTCCCCCCCAGCCCTAAAAGCACACAAACTCACCTCAAGACTGCCCAGGCAGGAAGGAGCAAATGAATACAAGGAATGTGTAAACATTATGAGTGAACCTCACTCAAGGCTGTAAAGGAAAAGGCCTAAAATAACCCCAATAGGGAATCAAATCTGGGTTGCGAAATAGAGACGTGGATGTGATTCCGCTAGAGGTGTGAGAGAATAATAACAAGAAAATCTAATTAGGGCCGTAATCAAGAGACGGGATCCCCCAGGTAGAGTGGCAGTCTTTCCCCAATTCACAGCGAGTTCCAGTCGCGTGAAAAGGGACACCACTTGAAAGGTGTGAGCGCCAGCTCTGCTGACGGGGCTAGGGTCAATAGATCGTCCAGGTAGACCAGGTCTCTGATGCCTTGCCTGCGTAACGGCTCCACACACTTGGAGAAGGTGCATGGAGCCAGCGCGTAACCGAAGGGGACTCTCGTGTATTTGTAAGCCCTGCCCTGAAAGGTGAAACAGAAAAACTTCCTGTGTCGAGGAACGATTGGGATGTGGAAGTAAGCATCCTTGAAGTCTATACTCGTGCAAAAGAGAATAGTTTCCAGTAGGCGAGTCCTGGTGAGCATGCGAAACGGCGTGCCCGGCACTTAAGACTACCTGAATTAGCGAGATGTGAGGCTGGAATAGATACACTTGTCTATTCATATTGTAGTCTAAAACACTGGTGGAGAATGCTTTGAGCTGTGCTGAAGAAAAAAGGGAGGAAGTATAGTGGTACGCTCAGGTATTTATAGGGGCAGGCGTGCAGTGATTGGCTAAGCCATGTGCATAATTATTTTTCAGTGACTGCTGCTTACCACTAGGAGCTAAGCCCTCTAGGAGGCGGAGCTCCACAACATATAACAGTAGTTTCAGTATATCAACTCTATGACCCTTCATAATATCTTAATACTGGACCCCCCCCCCCCCCCCCCCCCCCCCCCCCCGGAGACCCCATTGTGGGGTGGTCATTGACAACAGCTGTGATAGTGACAGTCTGCGTTGATAAACGTACTGTATGGCCTTTCTAAATGAGTTGTTGACTGATTGACTTTACTACCCGTTAATACTAGCCATTAAGAGGCCTTCATCTTATCCTACACGCACCATATCCATCAGTTTTTTGTAAAATCAGTACCGAATCAGACTGAGAGCAGAGGTCAAAATTCCTTTACAACAGTCCTATGTAAGCAGATAATTTAACTCTCTTAAATTGTTTAACATAGGTTGAACTGAACAGTTCTCCATTGCGCAAATACCTATCTAGCTTATTTCCGTGAAAATATCTAGCTGAAACAAATAGCCAGTAGAAACAGTGATGCAAGTTCTCTGGGTTGAGCTCAAACCAGACGAGAAGAGGCAGACATATGGAGCAAAAACTGATCATTTCTGAAATATCCTGACCTGAACCAACTGCAAAGCACAGCAAATGTTATTGCACATATCCTCAGGATATTAATTTGTTATTTTTAGGATTGGTCGGTATTTAATTTCTTCACACCGATCCCAGGTCGGTTGCCACCATATGTAAATACGCTCCATATCCCCCATTCCAACTCTTTTTAAAATTGCTTTTAGTTTACATTATGTAAATTATTGCTATACTTTAGCTTTATATATTTCTTAAGTCTTACTACATAGATGTCGTGTGCCATGTCACAATAATTTAATTGTGCAGGATGACGCTGTTTTATTTGGTGCATTTGATAAATGAACTTTGAACGTGAATACATAAGCTGGCATTGGTTGACATCTGACCCAGTCGGAATGCCAATGGGGGGGGGGGGGGGGGGGGGGGGCATTTTTTTTTCCCAGTTTAACTTTCCTTCCTGTATGGACAAATGGTTAGTATTAAATAAAAAGCAAATCCAATGCCGGGCCTGGATTAGCTGAATCTACTGTAGCCTATTAGGTGAAAGTTGTTTAATCTTTAAATTAAAAAACATTTAAATTACAACCCTGTTTCTAAAAAAGTGGGGACGCTTTGTAAAATGGAAGTAAAAACAGAATGTAAAGAAGGCTAAATAATGTAAACCCTATATTCAATAGAAAATAGTGCAAAGACAACATATCAAATGTTGAAACTGTGAAAAGTTATTGTTCTTTGAAAAATATATGCCCAATTTTAATTTGATGCCAGCAACATGTTTCAAAAAAGCCGGGACAGTGGCAACAAATAACTGGAAAAGTTGTGTAATACAAAAACATTACCTGGTGGAAAATCTCACAACTAATTAGGTTAATTGGCAACAGCTCAGTAACATTATTGTGCGTAAAAAGATAATCTCAGAGAGGTACAAGTCTTTCAGATGTAAGATGGGGAGGGGTTCACCACCCTGAAAGTTTTCTCAATATAAATTTGCTAAGAATTTGGTGATCTCATGATCTATGGTACATAATATCATTAAAAGATTCAGAGAATCTGGAGAAATTGCCGAAAAACAATATTGGATGGCTGTGCTCTTCGGGCCCTCAGGCAGAACTACATTAAAAACAGAAACGATTGTGTAGTGGAAATCACTGTGTGGGCTCAGGAACACTTCTGAAAACCATTGTCTGTGAACACAGTTTGTTGCTGGATCCACAAATGCAAATTAAAAGTACCATGCAAAGACCAGATATTAACAAGATCCAGATACCCAGCTGCATTCTATGGGCCCGAGCTCATTTAAGATGGACTGAGGCGAAGTGGAAAACTGTCCTCTGGCCTGACAAATCAAAATGTGATTTTTTTTTTAGGTATAATGGATGTCGCATCCTCCAGGTTAAAAAGGAGAGGTACCATTCGGCGTGTTATCAGTGCACAGTTCAAAAGCTAGCATCCGTGATGGTATGGGGGTGCATCAGTGCACATGGCATGGGTGACATCTCTGAAGGCACCATAAATTCGGAACAATATATACAGGTTTTGGGGCAACAAATGCTGCCATCCACATATTTTTCAGGGAAAGTCTTGGTTATTTCAACAAGACAATACCAAACCACATTCTGCCTGTATTACAACAGCATGGCTCCGTAATAAAATAGTCTGGGTACTAAAATGGCCTGCCTGCAGTCCAGACCAGTCACCCATTGAAAACAATTGGTGCATTATGAAATGAAAAAATACAACTAAGGAGACTCTGAACTGTTGAGCAGCTAAAATCCTATATCAAGCAAGAATGGAAATACATTTCACTTTCAAAACTACAGTAATTGGTCTCCTCAGTTCCCAAATGCTTTAAATGTTGTTGAAATAAAAGGAGATGCAACACAATAATAACAAGAAACCAGGCAAGCCAAGTTCAGCTGGCCTGCAATTGAATGTGTTGATCGTTGCTGCCCTCTCAAGATTCAAACCCAGTTTGCCCATGTTTAAGGCTGTCTTTAACCACTACACCACAGAGCTGGCCATTTGCCGGGTGTCAGTGTAACATATTGACATTATGTAATATTGTCATGCATTAACATCATGTCAATTTTGTTAGACACCATTAACCACCGTGTTAAACTGAGTAATGTTTCTTATTAAGTTTACCTCCACCACAAATAGTATCTATGAACTGCATGACTCTTGCCACAGGACGTTTTAAAAGCTTATTAGCCAGTAATTTGTCACTAGACACCATTACGCATTGTGTTTAACTTTGTAACGTTTCTTATTAGTTTTACCACCACCACAAATAGCATATATTAACTGTATGTCTTTCGCCACTGGCCATTTTAACAACTTATTAGCCATTCGTGAATGACATTGATACAATAACTACTGTTTCAATATAAGTGATGATACCTGACTTTTACTTCAAGTGAAAAGACGAGAGAATTGTGTAGCCAGCGAAGTGTTTGTCTATCCTGAAGAAATCCTAAGACATAATTCGAAAATCCACCAGAAATAGTCACAATATAACAGTAAACTACTGATGGCCATTGTTTTGTGGATATTACACTAGCAGCGCTAACTCAGATTTTGTTTTTCTAAATAAAAGAAAATCAGCCATCGAAAAAATGCTGTCGAACACGGGACCTGTGGTTGCATAGCCCGCATCTCTTACCACTACGCTATTTAACAAGGGGTGGTCGGTCGGTCGGTCGCCCTTCATCAATTGTCTTCATCAAGTAAAGCAGGTAAAAGGTCTGGAGTTGATTCCAAGTGTGGCATTCACATTTGGAAGCTGTTGCTGTGAACCCACAACATGCGGTCAAAGGAGATCTCCGTGGATATGAAACAGGCCATCCTTAGGCTGCAAAAAAAAATCTGAGAGCGATAGCAGGAATATTAGGAGTGGCCAAATAAATAGTTTTTTTTCTCAGATTGTACCAAAGAACGCACTGGTGAGCTCTACCTGGATGTCCATGGAAGACAACAGTGGTGGATGATCGTAGGATCCTTTCCATGGTAAAGAAAAACCCCTACACAACATCCAGTCAAGTGGACACCCCAGGAGGTAAGCATATCATTATCCAAGTCTACCATAAAGAGAAGACTTCACAAGAGCAAATACAGCGGGTTCACCACAAGGTGCAAACTATTCTTAAGCCTCAAGAATAGAAAGGCCTGATTTAAACTTGCTAAAGAATACCTAAAAAAGCCAGGCCAGTTCTGCAACAGCATTCTTTGGACTGATGAAACTAAGATCAACTTGTTACAGAATGATGGGAAGAAAAAAGTATGGAGAAGGCTTGGAACGGCTCATGATCCGAAGCATACTGCATCATCTTGTATTGCGAGAAGTGGAACGTTTCTCCTGTTACTGCGCCTGTTCACGCTTCATTTGAATCCATCTTACAGCTGAATGGGCCTACTCCTACTGTCGTGGCCACTGTCTATCCTCCACCCAAGCCCAGTAATGATTTTATAAACTAATTCAGAGCTTTTCTTACCCATATCTGCTCACTTTCCCCTAACATAATATTGTTGGGGGATTTTAATATACATATGGATAATATCAATAATGCTTATACAAGGGATTTCACATCTTGCCTGGACAGTTTTGGATTGGAGCAACATATCAACTTTCCCACTCACTCCAAATGTCATGTTTTGGACTTGACATGCTTCTCTGGTGTTTCTCCAACTGGTTGTACTGTAGATGATCTTCCCATCTCTGAACACATGTTAC
The DNA here is from genome assembly GCF_011004845.1 of Esox lucius. Taxonomy (NCBI): domain Eukaryota; kingdom Metazoa; phylum Chordata; class Actinopteri; order Esociformes; family Esocidae; genus Esox; species Esox lucius. Next base: position 38,175,487 of record NC_047585.1, on the reverse strand, counting down.
TATCTTTTAATATTAACTGCCAGGTGTCCTCTCCTTCCGTAACAAGGTGTCCTCTAACTTCAATGTCCTCTCTCGTGATATCGACTGCCTCCCCAGTATACTGTTTTCTTTACCCATTCTGCCCCATGTTTTACATCGGAACTACGCCAGATCGAAGTAATAGGTTGTCACTTGGAACGCCTTTACAAGAAATCTAGACTCATTATGCACTAAGAAATGTATAAGGACCACTTTGCTAAATTACAAGGATGCTCTTTCTACAGCCAAATCCACTTATTATGCAGGCTTAATTAGTTCAGGTGAAGGAAACACCAGAGCCCTGTTGTCCTTGGTCAACAACATTTTACGACCACCGGACTCTCTTGGACCTCATCTGTACTCCAATGCCTTTTGCAACTCCCTAATGTCAAAGTTCATAAGATCCACCAGCAACTGACAACTACTACTTCTCACAGTCGGTCTCTCTCAAGTCTCTCAGCCCCTCTTTCTCATGCATTTTTGAGTTTCAAGGTTCCTTCTGTTGCTGAAATATCTGACATTATTCAAAAGTCAAAGCCAACTACCTGTCAGCTAGACCCTTTACCTACCACCCTGGTAAAAGTCTACTAACCCTCTCTCCCCTCCCTAAAAACTACCATTATACATTCTTCTCTCACCTTTGGCACTGTTCCTTCACCTCTACAATCTGCTGCAATAACACCTATACTTAAGAAACCCAGTGCAGACCCCAACAATTTCAATAACCTCTGTCCTATTTCTAACCTGCCTTTTCTATCTAAAATCCTTGAAAAAACAGTTGCATCTCAGGTTCATGCAGACTTTTCTGACAATAACCTCTATGAAGAATTCCAATCTGGCTTCCACCCCTGCCATCGCACTGAAACAGCACTGGTAAAAATCACTAATCTTCTCATGGCAACTGACTCTGGACTATTAACCATTCTCATCCTCCTTGATCTGAGTGCGGCCTTTGACACCATCTCTCATAACATCCTCCTTGACAGACTAGTCTCTATTGGTATAACTGACACACCTTTGGACTGGTTTAAATCCTATCTCTGTGTCCGCACTCAATTCATCCAACTCAGAACTTTCAAATCGCATCCATCTCCTGTTATTACCGGTGTTCCCCAGGGCTCTGTCCATTTCCACTCCTATGCAGATGACATACCTGTCAACTAAACCTAACTCAACCTTCTGTACCTCACTGACCTCCTTCATATCAACATACCCTCCCGTACTCTCAGGTCTTTTTCTATTCCCCTCACTGTACCTCCTGCCCGTCCGACCACTGTGGGGTTTAGAGCGTTCAGCCGCTCTGCCCCTCGTCTCTGGAATTCTCTACCAGCAGACATCCGTAACATCAACCCATTTTCAAAACCTGTCTGAAAACTCATCTTTTCACACTGGCATATCTAACATGATCACTATTCATTTGCTTATAGCAATGTTCTGTTTGTTTTTATTTTTATAGTTATTTTTGTCTTGTATGGTGACCTTGAGTGCTTATGAAAGGCGCCTAAAAATAAAATGCATTATTATTATTACCTGTTGGCAGTCAGATAGCATGGACATGCATGGCTTCCAATGGCACTGGGTCACTAGTATTTATTGATGATGTGACAAAAGACCGAAGCAGCCAGATGATTTCTGAAGTGTATAGGGATACACTGTCTGCCCAGATTCAGCCAAATTCAGCGAAGTTGATTGGACGGCGCTTCTCTTCACAGATGGACAGTGACCCAAAACATACTGCAAAAGCAACCCAGGAGTTTTTTAAGGCAAAGAAATTGAATATTCTGCAATATTCGGCGAAGTCAATCACCTGATCTCAACCCGATTGAGCATGCATTTCATTTGCCGAAGACAAAACTTAAGGCAGAAAGACCCACGAACAAACATCATCTGAAGACCGCTGCAGTAAAGGCCTGGCAAAGGATGATGTGATGACAAAGGAGGAAACCCAGCGTTTGGTGATGTCCAAGTGTCCCAGATTTCAAGCAGTCATTCTCTGCAAAGGATTCTTGACAAACATTTGTCCAATTACATTTGAGCCCCAAAAATAAAGGGAATGCGTATGAAAATGGTTGCAATTCCTAAACATTTCCTACAATATTTTGTTGAAAGTATGCACTTCAATTGCATCTCAGTTGTTTCATTTCAAATTCATTTTGGTGACGTACAGAGTCAAAGTTATGAAAATTGTGTCAGGGTCCAAATATTTCCAGACCTAACTGTACACAAATCACAGTAAACAATTGAAATCGAAGGCTGTTCCGACTTGTGTGAAATGAAATTCACAGAAAGTCATAATACGGCAACTCATAATGTGACTCAGTAGTGTGTATGGCACCCATGTGCCTGTATGCACTCCCGATGTCTGGGCATGCTCCTGATGAGACGGTGGGTGGTGGGTGGGGGATCTCCTCCCAGGCCTGGATCAGGGCATCAGTGAGCTCCTGGACAGTCTGTTTGCGATACTTGGTGGGACGTTATGTATCGGTGCATCCAGAGGTTCTCAATGGGATTCAGGTCTGGGGAACGTGAGGGCCAGTCAATGGCATCAATGCCTTCGTCATCCACGAACTGCCTACACACACTGGCTACATGAGGCCGGGCATTGTCCTGCACCAGGAGGAACCCAGGGTCCACTGCACCAGCGTAAGGTCTGACGATGGATCTGAGGATTTCATCCCGGTATCTAACAGCAGTCAGGGTACCGTTGGCTAGCACGTGGAGGTCTGTGCGGTAGTCTCGCTGTTGCCTCTCCAGTGCACCTGTTGTCATTTTCATTTGCTCCAAAACAGGTGACATTGATTCACCATCACTTTTGCTTCCTAACTGGACAGACTGATATCCCTGAAGTGTAATTGAACACCGGTCATAATGGTTTAAAACTCGGCAGCCCACCTTCTCCACACACTACGTCCTGGCACGTCACCTATATCGTCCATTAACTCTATTTTAGATGAGTGCGTGTTTTCTGGGTTCTGGAGTGGCGTAATGGTCAAAGTAAGTTGCGTCATTGCGGCCGGTAGTTTAAATCCTGGTTATGTAATACCGACAGCTATCAGTGGCTCCCCACCGTCTGGGATATTTGAGGGCGTCGAAAGGGCTGCTTGTTTCGTGGTGCACTAACAACTCCTTGTCGGGCGCTAACAATGGCATTAGCATTTGCATTGTCAAATTGATAGAAGTGGTGTTAAGATGTAATCAATAAATAACGTAATGTAATTTCATTGTTTTTGTGAATTTGATAATTTAGTATTTTAGTGAATATATTTTTGGACCTGGATTTATGAATAAGATAATGTGTCACTCTCATAGGGTATGGCGAAATTGATATCCACCCCACATACTTGTCTTGACAAGAACAGGGAAGGAAAAGCTGTTGGGTGAAGTTCTCTGCTGCTTCGTTCGACCAACTACATGTGGAGTAGTTTAGCTGTCCCCTTCTTAACTTTCCCTTTAAAGGTTTTTTTCTCTTTTTTTTCATTCCGTGTCTGATCCTCCGTCTCAGTAACGACATTCCGTGAACACTGTTTGGCTTGCAGCCCACGGATTCAGTTCATCCAGTCGTATTCTGTTAACTAGCTGTGGAGTGGTGACCCCATAAGGAAGGCAGCGTTAGGCTCACACCGCTGCACGGCTCACCTGTCCTCAAATGAACTGTCAGCTGGCATGGATCCATTACAGTCCATTAAATATGCATACCCTCTGTTACATGGATCATCAACAATGAATAGGGCAGCAGTCATCGGAGATGTACATAAGATCCACCAGCAACTGACGTGATGAATTGAGATGATGAATTTAAATTATTGGATTTTTCTACTTATATGCTGGCCCTTCGCTGGACTCGATGAGGATTTTCATTTGTTATTTAGTAACTCTTAAATTGAAATGTGTTTGTATGTCCTTTAACAAAGACAGTTTCAGCTTTTTCTTGATTTTTCGTGATCCTCTCCTGTGTGTGTAGGTCCCCAGGGTGTTCATCGGAGAGGAATGTGTGGGAGGGGGAAGTGACGTGGCTGAGCTGGACGAGAGTGGGAAGTTGGAGGAGATGCTGCAGTCCATTGGAGCGCTGCAGTGACACAAACACACACTGCCCTGGGTATGTACACACAGACTCACCGTTTTTATACTTCTGGCCTCGTGGGTACTAGAAAACTAAAATCCAAAATCCTCTAACCTTAACCCCAGTAATATAACAATTATGCCTAAACTTAACATAGCCTGAATGCCTAAACCTAACATGTCATGCCTAACCTCATGTTAGGCATTACATAAGTAATGTGAATTCTAACACTACCCCTAATTGTTTAAACCAAAACTTGACTTTGTCCTCAGGACCAGAAGAGGTTAGAAATAACAGATAATTTTTGTAAGGACCTCTGTTCCTAATTCAGTTTGTTAAATCAAACACATAAAAACAGACTGACAGAGGGGAGTAAGCAGCCGGCCTCCAGCCTGGGCCCAGTAGATGGCCCTTGGACCAGAGAACAACACCACCTGCTGGCCACGCTGATTTTCTACAGCAGGGTTTCCCTGGGGGGGGGGGGGTGTTTATGGGTAATTGGATTCTCATTTACAGTTAACCCCCCTCCAAACACAACCACGCACGCGAACAAATAGAAGTTAAGCCACTTAGTTACCCGTTTAACCGTGCGGGCACCTATCAGCCATGTTCTGAAGCATCAGTGCTACGTTGCAGTTAGAGCATCTGACCAGTAACACCGAAAAGAATGAATCCATGTCGTGTCCTTGAGCAAGGCAGTTTACCCAAAATGCTCCCAGGGCACTCGTGGAAGCACAAATGCTCCTTAGAATGGTCTCGGTCCAGTGCAGAACGACAAGCTTGGTTGGACCTCATGACTGACAAACAGTCCATTTCCGTTCCCTTTCACACTAAATAAAGCTGGTAAAACTAATGGCCACTGGATTGAGGCATATAATACCGGTATTGTTGGCATGCTATTAACTAGAGGTTTTAAGCCAATAATCCGACCGTGAATGTTTGGGGAAATATCTTATACAAACTCTGCTGATCTTTTATTTTTAATTTCTAAGAACTTTAATTGTCTAGCAGCTAAGGACATTAACCTAGTCGTGTTGCATTGTCATTTCTCTCTTTCTAACCGATATTTCCATCTCTGTCGATGAAACCACTCCAAAGAGTTTTGTATTTTCAGTAGCAGTAATTACATTTTGGAACGTACTGCGCTCGAAGTGTGAAAACAAGATTGTCAATGTTGTAAGCTATATAATCTAGCACGTTCCTTGTGTCATGTTAATTAATACAGTGAATAGCTCAACATTCTGGGCCATATTAATTGATACGGTGCACAGCCCCTCAAAACAACTAAGATAGTGATCAGTGGGGATTAGAGAGACTACTGGGAAAGGGTTTACCAGCCTGTAGTCCCACCTACACCACTGGGTCTTCATCTGTCTTTGGGAACCCAGGGAAATACACCACCAAGCTGACTACAAATAAAACCAAACCCCACAATTTCTGCGACTGTTACAAACATAAATAATAATCTGTATTAAATGAAAATGGAGACAACAGGTTTAAATAATGTAGACTACAGCATAACCTACAACCTAGTGTAGCCTATTCAGGTCATTAGCTTTCAGAGCTAGAGAGAGTTGGGATAATTCCAATCTAGAAACATATCAAAGAATGTATTGATTGGTTTGTTGGTTTTGTTCCATGTCCAAATAAATATTTTGCGCATGTAGTGATGTTGGAAAGCTGCATCAACACAACCAGGGGGGAAAAAAAACACTCACTACTCATCCAACAACATGTGACTTATTCTCTGACACTGACACCGACACCAACACACACACACACACACACACACACACACACACATGGCTGGGGTGTAATTGATGGTTAGGAACAGTTGACTGATTTATGCATGACCATTAAAGCTGAACTCAAATATTTTCACGAGTGAAAAGGGGTTTCCAGATTTGGACCGGAAAGGACCTGAAGCACTTAAGCTCATTTGTTTGTATTTCTCAAGAGTCATGTGCCAAAGTGCATTGGGAATTATAAGGGAAAAAATTGCTTAAAATATAGCATAAAAACATTGTACGTGCATAGTAAGCGGAACAAACAAACATCAGATGGAAGACGTCTGGTTTTATGTAGATCCTCAGTAAAGATTCAGTAGGCGGTGTGTTCATGTCTTCTAAAATGTCTTTATTCCGTGTGACAACGATCGCTACACACAAACATCCCCCGTGACCTCGGAGCCACCCGACCAAACGCCACACACCCTCTAGTCTCCACATGCTGGGTGCCTTGCACAAGTGAACTACTCCAGACAATACAAAACACAGAACACCCCCTGCTACTGACAGGACACATTACAAAAATAGTTGCAGCACCGTAAAATTATAATCTCATGGCAAAAAAATAAACATTTGAGGTGCGCTCAAACCAGAGGCATAGTTTGGCTAGGATTTCAATTAACTGATCAAAGATGAAGTTAACCTGTGTGTGTGTGTGTGTGTGTGTGTGTGTATGGTCTCCAGGTTCTCCATTGCTGTTAATCATGTGGGCGTTCTCTTATTGAACCTTTAACAGAAGAACCCCAGCAGACTGCCATGTAGGAACACTATATACTCACAGTATGTTGGCCTCGTCCCAAACCCAGCCCTACACATTTCCTGATGACCCACTACAGATATGAGGGGAGGAGCCATTAAGAAGTGTGTAGGGTGTAACGCCTTGGTGTTGATTTGTCACCGGAGGATTGTGTTCAGTGTAGATTAGACACACAGACGTCAACTAAAGACGCACAATCGCCAGTCACGTTCATCCGACAGAACACTCCCAAACGTTCTGGATACGTTCCAAGTCCGTTTGAAACACATTCCAGCACATATGTCCCTTCTGGGCACCCATCCCCATCTTGTGTGTGGCAACTGTCCGTTTTCCTGGGCGACGGTTGTCTGACCGGGCTGTGGTTCGGCCCAGACAGTTGTTTCCTTGTCAGGATTCCCCGGGCCACAGGGACAAGGGCCTCCTTGGACAGACAAAATTGTCATTTCAAGGTCGTAGTTTTCAGCTGCACGATGCCTGAAGAAGTATTCACAGCTCAGAGACCACACTGGTATTGCATAGCAGTATCGGATATGCAGCCCATGTGGCACTCTCTGTTGCACTCTGGTCTTCGATCGAGCGCTGCTGTCGTTTCAAAATCTCCCTCGTTAAACGGATCGCTCATTTCATCCCGAGGACACGAAGCCAAGCATCAGTCCTCAGGGCCGGTACTGCATCACACTCCTGTCACCTCTTGTTGATGTCGTGTTTCGACTGGGCCCCTTTGACCAAAACCCTGTGTGTGTCCTTCCCCTGAGCGGCCCAGCTTTCTGCCACCCCCCCCCACCCCACCACCCCCCCCCCCCCCCCCCCCATTCACTGTCCAATGGAGGCGTTTAAAGTCTGGTTTGTTTGTAAAGTCTTCTCTCGTTCTGTCTCGCCACCTCACCGTGACCTTTGACTCCTTCCTTTCTGTCCTCTGCGTCTCGCCCCACACCTCCCCCTTCTCCCCTCTGCCTCTCACTGTTGCCTCTCCAGGGTGTGGCGGCGGGTGGATGTCACATGACCAGGCAGCGGGACTTCTTGAGTTTGCGTCGGCGCTGCTGATACTCGCTCAGCTCCTGCAGGTAGCCCCTGGACGGCCAGCGTAGTCTCTCCACCTGCTCCCGCTCTTCCTCTATGACGACACACAGCAGAAACACTTCCGTCACCCTCTTCTCCCTCACGCGCACAAACGCACAAGCTGCCTGTTGTTCCTGGTTACCCGTAATCCCCTAAACAAGCACTTGGGTGTGAAGCCGTCGTCAAGCCAACTGCATGCTCTCTCTGATACACCTGTATTTACACCCAAGAGCCGGCCCAGTGTGTGGTATTATTAAGTAGCGCTGTCTAGTCTTTGTATCGTGCGTCAGTACACCAGTGCCCTTCCAGACCCGTCCATTTGAGCGCAAACCTGAACTTGTGTATGCTGTCAACATTGCTAATAGAAATAAACATGTACTCTGCAACTAAACCTGCAACATGTGCTTATTAACCAAATGTGTGCTTTATAAGTCTGTCATGGCCAGTGGAAGCCAAGGCCTGACAGGAATAAGGACAGGTAGATGCTAACAGCTGCTATTTAATGTCATGGGGGCATCCAAGTGCTACATTGAAAGTGTTGTGTTACATATACGCTCAATCCACTATTCCACTACTAATTTGTAACTTTCTTATTAAACCTGTATCAACCTTGAAGTTATCCCCTAACCGGATAAATGTGTTATGCTTACCTTAAGTAATTTAAAGCCAATAACCTATACTACAGCTAGCATCAGCCTTCAGCGGACAACCTTGCAGAGAAAATATCTCCGTTGACTAAATCATGGCGCTTGTAGTTCCAATTCTGGGAAGTGACAGTGACAGTCAGAGGTTTGGACACACCTACTCATTCAAGGGTTTTGTTTTGTTTTCCACATTGTAGAAGGATAGTGAAGACAATGCAACAACACATATGGAAGCATGTGGTGAAAAAGTGTTGAGCAGGTACAATTCATATGTTGATTCTTCAAAGTAGCCACGCATGTTGTCACCTGGAATGCATTTCAATTAATAGGTGCAGCACATTCTCGCGTCCACAGCTTTATCCGATTGATCAATCTGTGATGACATCTATGCTCATTTTGAAGAGGTGCGACAGTTTCATTAATGCGACAGCCTCTTCCCACACTTGAACCGGAGATCTTTTCTGGGAACGTTTCATGAATGAGGGCCAATGTCTTCCCTATTATTCTACAATGTGGAAAATAGTAGAAATAAAGAAATACCCTTGAATTAGTAGGTGTCCAAACTTTAAACTAATATTGTAGGTTTGACCGTCTCGTGTCCGAACCTCTCACCTGATAGCTCCAGGAAGTCGGGCTTGTGGCTGAAGATCAAGTAGTTATTGGCAATGAAGTGGAGGAGCCATACGTACAGCTGCTCTGCATTGTGGCACTGTGGGATAGAGAGGAGGAAGCCCTTTGAGGATGATGTCCTGGGTCACGTTTGAATGTTATTTATTCATCCCTGTGTGTTTTATGAACAGAGGGCTTTGGAAAGGAGAGTCAGCTGTTTTGTAGCTGTTAGGATAATTGTACCTGTAAATTCTAACACCAACAATGACTTCCAAGCAGAAAATCTCATCTTCCAGCTGCATGTGCAATATGCACAGAGTCATATGCTCTGCTATCTTTGCCTAAGGAGCTTTTTTAACCAATGACCTGAAAGATAAGTGTGAAACGCTTCACAGCTTAGGGTGCAAGTGGCTTTAAAACAAAAATCCTCTTAAGTTCGTCGTGTAATTTATAAAAAATATTACACGATCATTTCTCTCATCAGCCCTAATGGTTGTAAAAGTGTGTGTGTGTGCGTTAGGTCTAACTATACTCATGGGGACCAAATGTCCCCATGAGTATAGTTAAACCAGAAAAGATTTGACTCATGGGGACCTTTTGCCATTTGGTGAGTGGAAAGTTATGTGGTGGATGCCAATGGTATAATCTCCTCTTTGTCAGTTCAAATAAGGAAAGGATGGTTGGTATTTTATTGGGATCCCCATTTTCCTTTCCGCAGTACAAGCCCAACTGGATTCATAGTAACATACTGTACAAAGTTAGCAACACAGGTACTAGGTTGCAGTTATACTAGTACAACTGCTCAGAGGATATCAGTACTCTTTGAACATATTAAAGTATTTTTGTTCTTCAGAAGCGACATCAAAATAATAGGCACCACTAAGGATTCAAGTGAGGTCAGAAATGTGTGCAATCACCAAGTCGCTGTGGATGAGGACATCTACTAAATCACAGAAATGTGTGCAATCACCATGTTGCTGTGGATGAGGACATCTGCTAAATCACAGAAATGGATGCAATCACCAAATCGCTGTGGATGAAGAAATCTGCTAAATCACAGAAATGGATGCAATCACCAAATCGCTCTGGATGAAGAAATCTGCTAAATCACAGAAATGTGGTCTGCTGCTTCCCCATGATCCAACCAAACTCCCTCCACTACCAAACTCCCTGGCACTTATGGAAGACCTGCCGCTGGCAGAATCCACATTTCTTGTTTTTAAAGGGCCTTTGACATTCACTGTGATGAAGCGCTATATAAAATAGATGTATAATTCATAAGGGTTAACTGCCTTGCTCAGGAACAAACCAGAGGTTGCTTTCACCTGCCAGGCCCTCTGCCACGCCTCGGCAGCTAGAACTGCGAGGCGGACGGGATTCAGAACCGAACACGCAGAGAATAACGGATGGGAGTCCATGGCTTTAACCCCTCAGCCTCCTCTTGTCGCCCGGAAAGGAGTGTCGAGAGGATGAGGGCTTTGATTGACAAACCAAACGCTTTCATACACTCACCTTAGCCCTGCGGAGTAGGCGGATGACGCTGATGCCCGTGGACGCCAGCTCACGGCTGGGCATGCTCTGGAGGTAGGCGCACACGCACACCTCGCACAGGTGCTGCAGCCGCTTCACCTGGTACATCTCGGCGCAGACGAGCACGGCCATGGCCTGCAACACACTGGCTGGACGCACACACAGATAGCAAGCAAGTTTATTTATTTAGCACAATTCATACATCGCAGCAATTCAATGTGCTTTGCAAGGAAAACTATATGAAAACAATAACATAAAAACAAATACTCAAATGAAAACATCAAAGCAAATGAATACATCATAATAATAGAAAAATACAATAAGAAAAAGATTAAAAGTGGGAAGCTATAAGGTCAACGATTAAAAGTGGGAAGCTAAAGGCTAACGATTAAAAGTGGGAAGCTATAAGGCTAACGATTAAAAGTGGGAAGCTATAAGGCTAACGATTAAAAGTGGGAAGCTATAAGGCTAAACAGTGTGGTTAAGTGAGACGCTGTCAAACAAGACACAGCGAGACGCCATCAAACAAGCTGAGGCCTCGTCTGAACTGTGGCTGATTTACTGCCCCCCCCCCCCCCCCCGATTTATTTAAGAGTGGTGACCACAGTGTCTTTCACACTCAGGGCCCCTGCATGAACACACGCCACAGTCTCAGCAGTACGATCAGCCGCATCCCAACACACAGGTGTGAAACAAACCAACGGAAAGACAACATCACACACTCACAAACACACACACTCACATACATTCTCACAAACACACTCTCACAAACACAGGCACTAGTGCTGCCTATCATTCTCCTGTCAGTGTGTCCACTCCAATTGCTCTTGATCTTTTCCCAGCCTGTCAAGCATTTTGGGGAAAGTGTCGGTGAAATTGCTCTGGGCAGTAAGTTTGTATAACAGCTGAGAGTGTACATGCACTTGCATTCCCAGCCTCTACTGAGGATCACAGAGGACCCCAGCGTGTTGACTGACAGCTTGCAAACAGAAATACACCACATAGAACCCGCGGCTCACCGTCTAATCCGTGAGAAAGTGTGATCTATTTTTCACATGTCTATCGAGACTTTAAGATTCAGTTGCTCCAGCACCTGCTGAATGACACCTGCTCCCTTGGGAATCGGCTGATCACAGTGAGGACGTACAGTGGGGAGAACAAGTATTTGATACACTGCCAATTTTATTGCATGACATAAGTATTTGATCACCTACCAACCAGTGGAATTCCAGCTCTCACAGACCTGTTAGTTTTTCTTTAAGAAGCCCTCCTGTTCTCCACTCATTACCTGTATTAACTGCACCTGTTTGAACTTGTTATCTGTATAAAAGACACCTGTCCACACACAGACTCCAACCTCTCCACAATGGCCAAGACCAGAGAGCTGTGTAAGGACATCAGGGATAAAATTGTAGACCTGCACAAAGCTGGGATGGGCTACAGGACAATAGGCAAGCAGCAATTATTAGAAAATGGAAGAAGTTCAAGATGACAGTCAATATCCCTCGGTCTGGGGCTCCATGCAAGATCTCACCTCGTGGGGCATCAATGATCATGAGGAAGGCGAGGGATCTGCCTAGAACTACACGGCAGGACCTGGTCAATGACCTGAAGAGAGCTGGGACCACAGTCTCAAAGAAAACCATTAGTAACAAACTACGCTGTCATGGATTAAAATCGCACGCAAGGTCCGTCTGAAGTTTGCCAATGACCATCTGGATGATCCAGAGGAGGAATGGGAGAAGATCATGTGGTCTGATGAGACAAAAATAGAGCTTTTTGGTCTAAACTCTGGAGGTGGAAACATCATTCTTTGGGGATGCTTTTCTGCAAAGGGGACAGGACGACTGCACCGTATTGAGGGGAGGATGAATGGGGCCATGTATCACGAGATCTTAAGAGCATTGAAGATGGGTCGTGGCTGGGTCTTCCAGCATGACAAAAACCCGAAACACACAGCCAGGGCAACTAAGGAGTGGCTCCGTAAGAAGCATCTCAAGGTCCTGGAGTGGCCTAGCCAGTCTCCAGACCTGAACCCAATAGAAAATCATTGGAGGGAGCTGAAAGTCTGTATTGCCCAGTGACAGCCCCGAAACCTGAAGGATCTGGAGAAGGTCTGTATGGAGGAGTGGGTCAAAATCCCTGCTGCAGTGTGTGCAAACCTGGTCAAGAACTACAGGAAACGTATGATCTCTGTAATTGCAAACAAAGGTTTCTGTACCAAATATTAAGTTTTGCTTTTCTGATGTATCAAATACTTATGTCACGCAATAAAATTCTAATTAATTACTTAAAAATCATGCCATGTGATTTTCTGGATTTTTGTTTTAGATTCCGTCACTCGCAGTTGAAGAGTACCAATGATACAAATTACAGACCTCTACATGCTTTGTAAGTGGGAAAACCTGCAAAATCGGCAGTGTATCAAATACTTGTTCTCCCCATTGTAAGTTAGCGGAGTGCTTAAGGTAAGTTAGAGCGATGTGGGACGAGTTAAAGCCTGCGTGTCCTGGGCTTGTCCAGGGTCTGACATCCGTGTGTGATACTTTTCTTGCCCTCGAAATCCTTCCTTCATCCGTCCTGCTTTATCTGATTTACATTATTAGAAAAAGGGGGTCCATGGACCTTAGAGTGGGACCCTGGGAATGTAGGAATCAAGGACAGAGGAAGGAAGGATTTGACTCCTACCAATGGTAATGTCTCTTTGACAAAGCAGTCTAAAGGCCATATCCGCTTCGGGTGCCCAGGCTATACTACGCCTGTTTTTGTTCCAGCCCTGCAGCGTGCAGTGGACCCACCGGGACAGCAGGTGTCAGTGTAAAGGTACTCCAGGAAGGAGAGGAAGGTGTCGGAGGAGACGCCGTGGATCGGCACCACACGACTCCGTGCCTCTGCGTATTTCCCACTGAACATGGCCGCCATGACATCGCAGCGAGCCACCAGGACCGCTCTGTGAGCTGGTAACACACTCCCTGAAACGCACAGATAAATGAAACACACACACACACAGATTAATGAAACACACACACAGATTAACGCTGAGGAGAGAAAGTGTGGTTCAGGTAAAGAAATGTTAGCATAATGTCCTTGACATCCACCTTGTTGGGCAAAGGATTCCAGTCTCTCATTATAGAGCTGAGGATAATAGTTACAGCTGGATTCTGTTTCTGGCACTTTCTGCCTTCATATTACAGTCATCACTCAGTTACCTTTACAGAATGATACGTTCATACAGATGGAGAAGGCGTAATGAATCTACAGCTGTCATGGTTACGACTCTGCACTTCCAGGGACCGGTCATTTCAATTAACCCAGAGGTTATCAGTGCTATAAAGCAAGACATAATGGTTGTCTTTACTTCTTTTCCTGTGATGAGGCATTGTGGGAATCTCCACAGTTTGGCGCATTGAAACATTCGAAGAAAGTACTGCAAAGTATCTGCAGTGTCAGAGGCCTTGATTCCTTTCATTACATGGTTTATTGGAGGTGACTGCTGATGAACTGGGAGCTTGGTGTCACCCTTTAAGAAAGGCGTTTTGAAAACGTCAGCATCCATCTTTAAAAACACTATCATTTTATTTAAGTAATGCAGTAATTCGGGCGCATTTCCATACCATGGCGCAGGGATCCAAGCTGCTGCCCCCAATGCACTGCTGCAGCGTAAGTTCGAATCCGACCCTTTCAGCAAAAGAGAGTGGGATTCGAACCAACCAGCTTAGCTACACAGGTATCAGATTGTTGTTAACATTGTAGCTTTAACAGAGAAAATCTAATAATAATTCTAAATCGGCCCTTTCAGCACTGTGACTATAGCGGTTAAGATATTTTTTTTTTAACACTTTTTGCATAATTATCTCTGGTCACATGAAGTGCCCTGAATTATGTTGACAGCATTTTTATGAAATGCACCCGCCTCCCTGAGGGGCCCTAATAAGGGAATCAGTTAATGAAGCGGGATAAGAAAGGTGACCTTCTGGTGGTGTGTGTACTTGCCTTGCACCATGAAGATGACATCAGAGTACAGAGGAGAGTTAAAGAGGTTGACCAAAGACTGAGGACCAAGCTGGGCAGCACGGGCATTGGGTGTGTCCCTGGGGAGCTACACACACACACACACGCATGCACGCACGCACGCACGAGCAATCAAACACAAACAGCATGGATTACTGTTGGTATTCAGCGTGACCGCCTTGCGTTCCACCTCCCTCACGGCGAACACACATCCCGTCTAACAGTCTGTCAGCAGCCGCCGGCTCCACGGTCTCCACCCTCCTTGCCAAAACCGCCTCGATGGAGCGAACGCAGAAACAGACTGCCAGTCAGGCTCCCGTCCAGAGCAGTCTGCGCGTCACACTCATTTTCTTAATTATGCTGCATTTGGTTATGTAACATCGCTCGCACAGTGAATATAGCATGAGCACTGCCGCTTCCGAGTCAATGAATCATTGATTTTCGGCTGCTGATTCAAATCCATGTAGACGGACTGGAACAAAACGTGTACGTTGTACGGAGGAACGCTCCACGCTAGTAACAACAAATCGTGGGAGTTGTATGGAGACGTTACATTTCACGTTGGATGGAATTGAAGCAGAAAGAACTCAACTGTGGTCACCAGACCCAGTTATGACACTGCTCGCCACACGTCTCCTGGTGAAGAAAACCCGCATCTCATTCTCGTGGCTCACTCTTGACCAACTCAATCGGTCCATGTACTTGACCAGAGACAAATATATTGTGCGATATTTTGTGATATCGTGCTATATACATATATACTTACAGTATGTGTGTGCAAGTGTTATTCTTTGTGTGTGTGCGTGTGTGAGTCACCTTGTCTCTGCCCAGGAAGGAGCGGATTCGGTCCATGAGTTGAACCACGGCCAGAGAGTTCTTCAGCTTCTCCCCCACGGCCTCCTGGAGGTGCTCCCACTCCCACGCCCCTGGGTCACACCAGAACCACAGGCACACAAACACTCATATATACCACAGAAATGCACTTCTACACAAACACTCATGTATACCACAGAAATGCACTTCTACACAAACACTCATGTATACCACAGAAATGCACTTCTACACAAACACTCATGTATACCACAGAAACGCACTTCCACACTAACACTCTAATACTTGTATACAGTATGTCACAGAAACAGATACTTCTACACAGCGATGTGCACAGGTTGATGGAGTATAAGTGACAAAGGCACACCCAAAGACAGGCTTACTTATAACCGATGTTAGTTACAGAGGCACAGAAATGACATCCCAGTCAGGCTGACCTGTAACCATTCTAACAGCAGGGAAAAGGGTACAATGTTTATGCCTCTGTAACGTCCCCACTCATCATTTGGCCCGATTCACCACGGAAGCATTAATAACGTAGAAGTCTTTAGAAACGTACATATTCAACGACTTATTTTCAGTGGAAGTGACATTAAAAATGTAAAATCTATGAATTTTAAAAGGGCACAGATTAGTCTAAAAACACCGTAACCAAATAGTCAACTGTAACATACAGTATATAAACTGTACATGTTAAACGTTTAAAACATCTTAGTGCATTTGCGTCTTTATGGGTGAACTGTATAATTTAAAACACTGCAGGAGTGCAGAGAAAACTGAAAATGTGTTATTGTTCAAACACTTTTGGATCTCGCTTTATAGTAAAAAAAAACAGACATTTTAATACTCATATACTCAGAAATACCAGAGAAACAGATATTCAAATAAACCACATAATACTTATTGTTTTGCTTAACACAGAAACTCAAATATAGAGACCAACCTAACAGACAGACAAAATGTGGAAATATTGTACATACACCAATGCAAATACAAAGATGAAAGAGCCCCAGAGTTGCATATTTATGAGTCACACTCATGCAGAAATACGCCACGGTAGCCTCGTTTTCAGAATCAGTGTGAAAGCTAAACCACCGATTGTGACTTGGGATCCCAAGGACAAAGGAGAAAAACAGACATCTCTTTTCACTGGCAATTTTTCTTGAAATCGTTCATCGACTCCACTTCAGCGAGCCTTGAAGCTTGAAGGGGAGGGTGAATGAATGCGCAGATTACTGCAGCAGACAGGAAGCGCTGACTTATAGGCCAACATGAGGATTAATTCACACCCAGAACTTGTTAATATCCCACGAACACCTAACTCGGTAGATTCATTTCCAAGCTGTGGCGTTAAGTCGTCTCACAGGAAATTCACTGTTCAGATCTCCTCCGATACACAATGGTAGTTTGACTCATGGAAAAGGGGAGTTAGTTTGGTTGACAATGCAGTGTAGGTGGCGGCTAGAATCCTATCCGTACCTCCTCTAGTCATCCCATAGGTGCCCTATATAGCACACTTCATGTCTTAGATAAATCACCTGCAGTAAAGGAACAATTTAAGTTCATCGTTTTGACCGCTTCAACCAGATCATTACTTCCCATCCGTTGGCATTATGACAAAGCATTAAGTGAGCTGTTCCAGGTATGCTTACGCTGGATTCTTTAACATTCTTCGTAGCACTTTTAAGCAGTACATTGCTGCATATCTACATTATAAAGAGCACCTTTAAAACATAGGTTTCAGTGTTCCCACCAGAAGTTGTACACAGAGGCACATGTTTGGAAAGGGTACACTAGTATCACACACACAGCACACACACACACACACACACACACAGCCCCTGTGACAAACTCTGTTACGCAACAGCATTCCAAGCAAAGAGACAGGGTCGCAAAGCATTAAAATCACAGAGGCAAAATCACTGCTGCTGAAAACGTGCATGGCACACATTTACAACTGTTATGTCGAGCGGTAGCCATGGCGAAACATCAACTGATCTTCACTGGTCACTCACGGTCAGTAAAACCAGCTGTGCCTCACTTAGACAGGAGCTCACCGGAGCAGAGCAGTGACACGTCAAAACCTCATCTGCTTTACATCTGATATGTCTTAAGGAGCTCCTGCCCATCTAATTACAATTATGGAGCGCCTGCACATCTTATTTCTATTATGGAGCGCCTGCACATCTTATTTCTATTATGGAGCGCCTGCACATCTTATTTCTATTATGGAGCGCCTGCACATCTTATTCCTATTATGGAGCGCCTGCACATCTTATTCCTATTATGGAGCGCCTGCACATCTTATTCCTATTATGGAGCGCCTGCACATCTTATTCCTATTATGGAGCGCCTGTACATCTTATTCCTATTATGAAGCGCCTGCACATCTTATTACTATTATGGAGCGCCTGCACATCTTATTCCCATTATGGAGCGCCTGCACTTACATGTTAACAATAGCAGCTCGTACAGTATTTCTGTCCAAACAGCCCTGCATATAAGACAGATGTACACAGCTCTAATATAAAAAAAAAGCATACTGCAGACATAAACACACATCATGCCAGATATTCTGGATATTCCCAAATGGAGATTGTGATACAGGAGCATATTTATATTCTCCACAGCAAGAACAAATTATCTTGGTCTCCTTCTGTCTTTTCTCAGGCACACATACTCCATGTCCTCCCTGTAACTCTCCCTGTCTTACCCAATCCACATCCTCTCTCACACACACACACACACACACACACAGACACACACAGACATACACACGTACTATGCTCAGCCAGTCACTCTTCCTCACATGCACATAAAGGTTGTTGCCGTGAATCACAGCCTGCCAAGCTGAGTACTACATTGAAAACGGCCCATAATAGATCAGGATAGCTACACACAAACACGCACACACACACACACACTCGAGCCTACAGATTGTGCTGTGGCGGTAGGTTTCATACAGTAATCCAGAATTATCAACCTTAAATGATTTCACCCACCAAAAGCAGACGACATTACTTCGTTTAGCAACAACCTCTGTCTCTGCCTATGCTCCGCGTGCTTGAAGCATTTACCAGTTAAACAAATCTTTTCCCTCTTTCTCCGGTAACTCTAAATGCCGGCTTTTTCAGAGGCAGTGGCGCCTGAACTGGTAGTTTACCTCTGTAAAGGAACATGAGTGTCTCCCACAGACACAGGCACAGCAGAGGGTCCTTCACCACCAAGCGGGACAGTCGTCCGGTCAGGTGCCCGTCGGGCCGGGACCCATCCTCCATGCCGAGGCCCCCGTCCCAGGTGGAGAGCAGCGACGGGGGGCCTCCATCGCCCCGGCAGGCGCAGCGCGAGACGGGCCTCTCCCTGGCCTTGGGGCCCAGCAGCAGCTGTCTGAAGTAGGGACTGACGGCGCAGAGCACGGCGGCATGTCCCCAGCCCAGCTCCTTCCCGGAGTCCCCGGAGTAGAAGGCCACGTCGGCGAACTGGACTCCGCGCTCCAGAAGCCACTGCAGGTCCTGAGAGAAGCTGGACTCCTCCACTCGGATGGGGGGAAGGCGGGCTTGAGGGATGGGTTCAGGGGAGGAGGGGGAGGAGGAGATGAAAGGGAACAGATGAGGGTAATGTTGTAATGAGGATGGTGAACACGGAATGAAAATAGGAAGAGTTAAGACACAACTACTACCAGACTGGTCTTGGTACTGTATAAAAACCTACAACTACCACCAGACTGGTCTTGGTACTGTATAAAAACCTACAACTACCACCAGACTGGTCTTGGTACTGTATAAAAACCTACAACTACCACCAGACTGGTCTTGGTACTGTATAAAAACCTACAACTTCCACCAGATTGGTCTTGGTACTGTATAAAAACCTACAACTACCACCAGACTGGTCTTGGTACTACCAGGTGACCCCGCCCCCTACACGTATGCATCCACTTTTCAGAAGCAATGATTAGTGAAGTAACTAAAGGTTTGAATAAATCAGTGTCAGTCTCTACATCATTATAGTGTGCGGGGGCGGGCGCTCAGCTAGTTGGCCGTGGGAGGGGGAGATGACGCAAACGTCGGGCGTATTAATGAACGGTAAACGTGGGGGGGGCGTGACAGCCTAGGGGCTCTCTACGCCGTTAGGGCGCGTATGTCACTGTCCTGTTATCATTCTATTTCTGCTTCCTCCACCTCATCACGGTTTTATGGCCACTATACAGAGGCCCCACTGTCCAGGAATCGGAGGCACTTCATATTTAATGGACGGCGCGCTATAAAGGGAGACAGTTAGGCAGAGCTGGATGGCCACCAGCCAAGTCGGCGCGCGTCCACTTTGGCCACGCTGCTCCCAGCTGTCAATCACAGCCAATCAGACGTAATGGTTAAAGTATGCCTATGGTGGCCAAACCCTGAGCTCTGTGTCTGTGTAACTGAACACTGAGAGAAATGTTAGTGACGTATTGGACCTGTGCAATGCATCTCTCTAGGCAAGCGCTTCGCGCAGCAAGGGGGGGGGGGGGGGGGCGACTCTGACCTCGCCGCCACTTGGGTGAGGCATGGCAAACGATTTGTGCCACAACACTTGTATTCATCAGCTGTCAGGTAGGTGAGTAGTGATATATGAGGGGGGTGATTAGGTGGCCCTGATGGAAATATAGAGACGTTGGGAATGTTGCCATGACACCAGGGTTTACACTCCTGCTCGTGGTAAGTTCCGTGAGATCTTTAGTGACTGCAAACGGTGAGGACGTCCGTTAAATGTCCTGGAATAAAAGAACTAGGACTGAACCTCCTGGATTCAGGGGCTGATACGGAAGTGAACTGTGGATTTTGGTAATGCAACGAATGTTTGAACTCGGTATTGAGAGAATGAAACTAACGTTTCACTCAGATTGCTAGTCCCAAAATGTGATTTGCATTTCAAGCTTAGATAATGTGACAATGTTTCAACCGAAATAATATGATGATCTTCAGGTTATTTGCGTACTGTTGCACCATCACGCAAGTCAATAGAAGATCTTGTCGGGCGAAGCAGTGAGCTTTCAGTTATTTTCTTTGATTTATTTGTCAGCTCCCGTGGCACGTTTGAGTATGCAAAATACTCTCTCTTAAAAATTCCAAATTAAGCTTGTGCTAAAAATACTGCTGATGTTCACTGCTTAGATCTCACAGACATTAGATCCATGCTAAATACACCCCTAGAAAACAAGGTATATATTACATAGGGACAACTGTAAACATTCAGATATTTGACAATTCTACTGCACGTCTGTGTTCTCGGTTGGTTGGAATGTTGTTTTTGAATGTACTTCAAAACATCTAGTGACATGTTTTACAACTGCTGCATGTGCAGAGAAAAGTACAAGAGGTACACTGAGAAAAAGCAAAGGTGAATCTTGTATACAAAGGCATTATTTAAAGGGTCGCCTTTTCTGGTGTTGCAGTTTCTCACCTGGCTGTTCTAAATGAGGGGGGCGAGGCTCGTTCAGCTTGTAGCCCCGCCTTTTTTCAGGACGCTCTTTGGCCTTCTGCTTCAAACACTGAATCATAAAGTACTCCAGCTGAAACGATACACAAAAACACACTGGTTAGGATAAACACACACTCTTAAGGTTAGGTTCTGGCATAATTGCAAAGTGTTGTAATAAATCCTGCCACCCTTTGCATCTCCAGTGGGCTGTATTTATGCAGGGCTTTACCAATGCTAATGAGGAAAGGAGAGCAGAAAAGAAGCCCCCCGGCCAATGATTTCCTAACCTGGCCCGGCAAGCGCAATTGCCATTAACATCACTCTACCATCTGCATAATGAACAATGAACGGCAGATCACAGATGCTGACACTCACCACGCTGCCGAAGTAGCGCCCCACAAACACGTGGTTGAGCGAGGGCAGCTCCAGGTAAGTGGCCCCAAGGTCCCTGGAGAGCTGCAGGCCCTCACTGTGGGGCACACAGCTGCTCCAGTCAGACGCACACAGGGGGCACGTGCAGGGGGGGCCCTCGTCTAGACAGCGAGGGGACATGACACAGTTGAGTGAGACTAGACACAATGCACCTCCTCTAGACATACATTGGTAGAGAGCGTTGGGCCAAGAAAGGCCTTTGGTTCTATTCCCCAACCTGACAAGGGAATAAAATACAATAAGTCAAGGTGCCCCTGAGCAAGGCAAATATGCCTAATGTCCAAGTTTTGATTTAGGTTTTTTGTATCTCTTATCAATTAATTCTGATTTATCTGCATTATGATGGCCATTTTGACTTATATTGAGATTTATTTGGTCCTTGTGTAGTCAGACACCAGCAACTGACTCCAAATGCAAACACAAAGCCTAGAACCAGGACTAGACATTGACAGGTCTCTTGTGTAACACACAAATTATGCAAACACATCTGCCTAATCAGAGACCGCTATGAAACCATATCTCCAAATAAATGTGGTCACATTAAATGGGGAAGACATACAAATTGTGCTGGTATTTCTAAATGGTTCATCCAATATGGATGAAAATAAATGCTTTAACCCCCAGTGACACTGTATAATTTCAAATCCCAAATGTTGGAGTACAGAGCCAAAACAACAATGCCACTGTCCAAATACTTATGGATATAAACTAGAAAAATCCAACAAGATTAACATTGCATTTACCACCAAACTGTAGAGAGCATGCTGAAAGCAAAAGTAATGACAATTAATGGGGAATGGGTAGAGGCAAAGAGACAGAAATATAGTCAGAAAGAGACAGACAAAGAGAGTCAGAAATAGAGGCCGACAAAAAAAAAGACAGAAAGTGAGAGAGTGGGGTGATGGTATAAGTTCCAAACGCGAGGAATGTATCGCTCTACTAAATAAAAATACTGGTAAAAAAAGGTAAACGCAAAACCGTCTGTGTGGATGTGTGTGCACGTTTACGTGCGTGTGTTTGTGATGTGGGGCTGCAATGATTCTGCCCTCGGTCTACCATCCAAGAAAACAGCACAACGGCAGACTGCTGTCACCCTCCACACCGTCCACAGCTGTAGCACCGACAGGCAGCAACAAAACCTTCCTGTCAGCTATACCGCCATCCCACATGCTGCCTCTGTCACCGCCGAAGACTTATCAAATACCATCACCGTCAGCAGTGAAGCTGGGCGAGATCTTTAAGCATCACACTGAGCAAAAAATAAATAAGCCATCAACATGGTTGTTTTTTTTACACCACTGAAATGAAGGACACAGCGCTTTGGTGCTATTTTCACAAATGCATGGTGCATTGTCAAAACTCGGCACAATACGTTCAACATCCGTTGGGGCAAAAAGAAAAATAAGTGTTCAGATATAGGCTAATTATAACTCTGTAATCACATTAAATCAATTAAATGAACCGTAGGTTTTTTATCAACGTTTAATTTAAATGTCCTCATGGCTCATGCACCAGACATGGAAAAAACATTTTGTCGGCATGATGAATTCAAGGCTGACAGGTCTGTAATGACATGGCATGAGAAAAGTCTGATCACGGGGATGACATCATTGACCCTGAACTGTTAGATTTGTTTTTTACATTTACCGTATAATCATGCTTTATATGTTTTCACCTTAGAAACATACTTGTTCATTAAGCTATTCTAAAATTCCGAAATGGATAAACCAATTCTATCTACGGGTTTACTTTATGGTTAGGTAACCTTTCAGTAATTTTATGTAACATTGAAAAGGGGGGGGCGTACAATGTTGTTTGTTTTACTTAGTCACTTCAAAATGCGCTTAAGAGTTCTGGAACTGTATTTATCGAGGAAATATTACTGTGTGTGTGTCTTGGTTTGGTCCTTGCCGACATCTTTTCCTGCATCACATTATGTTTGGTTTGTTTGTTGTTTTAGCCATGGAGAGACACAATACTTTGACCAAAAGCCTGGGGCCAATTTGAGATTTAATCATAAGATGAGCATCATCCTTAAAACCCAGAGAACAAGACAAATCCCTTCCTTCAGCCATTTCCTTGTTCCTACACAAGATGGACACAAAACAGCAAGGGAGAGGTTTTTAGATAATATTAGATGAGTTTCCTTTTTATTGCATTCTAACAGCAGATGTCAGGTGACAAATTTACTTGGAAGACAACATATTATGACACCCTAACATTAAATTAATGTTAGGGTTTTTATACAGAAAGAAAACAACCAACTAATTACAAGACTGCTTAGCAAACATTCCCTGTTCTACTTTCTAACTAAACTACTTTTAGGGTGAGAAATCATCCAACATCAAATGGTAAAATTGGGAAATCCAATTTTAGTAGGTCAGTTTAGCTCATTGCCCTCTACTGAACAATAAACAGAATGAGGGTTTGTCATGTCTCTCTCTACCTACAGTGGATATAAAAAGTCTACACACCCCTGTTGAAATGCCATTTTTCTGTGATGTTAAAGAATGAGATAAAGATACATCATGTCAGAACTTTTTCCACTTTTAATGTAACCTATAATGTGAACAATTCAATTGAAAAACAACAAAAGTATGACACAATAGAGACATTACCAAGAACTGGACGTCCCTCCACAATTGATGAAAAGACCAGAAGAAAACTGGACAGGGAGGCTTCCAAGAGGCCTACAGCAACATTAAAGGAACTGCAGGAATTTCTGGCAAGTACTGGCTGTGTGCTACATGTGACAACAATCTCCCGTATTCTTCATATGAATGAGCTATGGGGTAGGGTGGCAAGACGGAAACCTTTTCTTACAAAGAAAAACATCCAAGCCCGGCTGAAGTTTGCAAAAACAAACTTCAAGTCTCCCAAAAGCACGTGAGAAAATGTGTTATGGTCTGATGAAATCAAGGTTAAACTTTTTGGCCATGATTCCAAACGGTATGTTTGGCGCAAAAACAACACTGCACATCATCCAAAGAACACCATACCCACTGTGAAGCATGGTGGTTGCAGCATCATGCTTTGGGGCTGTTTTTCTTCAGTTGGAACCCGGGGCCTTAGTCAGGGTGGAGGGAATTATGAACAGTTCCAAATACCAGGCAATTTTGGCACAAAACCTTCAGGCGTCCATTAGAAAGCTGAAGATGAAGTTCACCTTTCAGCATGACAATGACCCAAAGCACATATCCAAATCCACCAAAGCATGGCTTCACCAGAAGAAGATTAACGTATCAGAATGCCCCAGCCAGAGCACAGACCTGAATCCAATTGAACATCTGTGGGGTGATCTGACGGCTGTGCAAAGGAGATGTCCTCGCAATCTAACAGATTTGGAGCGCTTTTGCAAAGAAGAGTGGGCAAATATTGCCATGTCAAGGTTTGCCATGCTAATAGACTCCTACCCAAAAAGACTGAGTGCTGTAATAAAATCAAAAGGTGCTTTTAAAAAGTATTAGTTTAAGGGTGTGCACACTTATGCAACCAGGTTATTGTGATTTAAAAAAATAATAAAAAATTCTCCTTCAAAGATTTCAGTTTGTTTTTCAAATGAATTGTTCAAGTTAAAGGTCACATTAAAGGTGGAAAACATTCTGACATGATTTGTCTCATTCTTTTACATCACAAAAACATTTTAACGGGGGGGTGTAGACATTGTATATCCACTGTATGTTGTCACAAATAAAGAGGGATTCCTGCATGTTCAGAAACACCCACTTCCAGCAGTATTTGTAATAGTTATTTGATTGAAGGTGTATTCCTTACCTGAAGCAGCTGATATTTAAAGGCAATATTGGTTCAGCAAGGAGGCCTAGTGGTTAAGGCATCTGACTAGGGTCCAAATGGTCCCTGATTCCAATCCCCCTACTGCCAAGATGAACGCTATATTGTTTTGTCCCTGAGAAAAACAGTTAACCCTAATTGCTGTTTGTCCCCCTGTAATATTCCCCTCAGTTTGTTGCTATAAATAAGAACTGGTTCTGGATCTTGTCCGGTTAAAGACTGGTAAAAAACAAATTATCCTACTCTGGGCTCCCCATGATTGTCTCTCCGGAAAACAAAGTTTTGAATCCGTCCCTGTTTTGGTTTTGATTGTCAGGGATTTCTCTATAAACTTCCATTGGTTTGAGCGACATGTTTATGTTTGTTTGGCGGCAAATGTAATACTGTTACGGGGTTGGTGAGTGCATGGCAATGAAAAACACAGCACGAAAAGAAACCACGCAACACAATAACATCCTGTTGTGGTCAGGAACAGCCCAACGGGATCTTACCGTTCAGACGAGCCCCCACGGCCACGAGAATGACGGGAACACCCCAGTGACGTAGCAGGGGGCGGAGTCTGGGGGCGTATCCGTTGCGCACCTGCTGGAAGGCCAGCTTGTCGTTGACCGAATACTTGATGACCAGTATGTCAGCCTGCTCCAGAACACTCCGCACACTGGCCCAGTCACTGTCCAGCAGATCCTGTCCACACACACAAATAATACTCATTAGACCGGGCCTGTTTCCCGGACCCATTTGAAACCTCCTGGACTGAAAATAAACTTCCAGTTGAGACTCACAAATAAGCCTTCATCACGCCTTGGTTCAAATATTATTTGAAATAATATGAACAGACACTAAATGGTTGTTCGTTGACAAAAGACCTGAAACAGTAACAAATAACAATATCATTAAGGATGTCGTCTGGTCTGTCTTTTAAACCCCTTTGAGATGATGTGGTTAGGTTTGTTCCAGTGCCCTGGCTGAAGACAGTTACGGTGGGTTGTGGGTTGCATCCCAAAGGCACACATCACACTTACGACAGGCTCGTAAACATGGAGCTGGCAGAGTGACTCACTCCTTTACCATTACAATGTTCTTGGAACAAAACAAACGCCTTTCTTCCCCGCACGCATATCGGAACGCTTCGGCTCAGTATAATCTCTGTCTTTCTAATAAAATGTATTAAGAATACAAAAAAGATCAATTGGGGAGACGGCAAAGCTCTGGAAAGGGGCTGGGGAAGATCTAAACTGTTTAAGCGACAACGATGGTAGCAGACCGCCAGCACAGACCGCCAGCACAGACCACACACACGCTGTAAACTCTGTCTGGGGGGGGGTTATGAAAGGGATCGGACGTCACTGCCTTTCTAGCTGTCGGTGTTTTACCACTCGAAAACCTCTTATCACTGTAAGACTTGTGAACGTCATTTGGAGTAGTCAACCTCCTGACCCCCCCCCCCCCACACACACACACACACACACACACTCACCCAGCTGGGGCAGTCCTGCACCACCACAGTGACATCTCCGAACACGCGGGACGTGTACTCCATAAATGCCGGGTTGGACAGGCTGCTCTCATCAGGCCCTCCAGCCACGGCGCCATGACCCAAGTAGCTCCACAGCAGGCCCCCCTGGAGTTGGCCCTGACCCATGGCCTCTTCCCCAGGCCCCACTCCTCCAGGGCACTCGCTGCCCAGCGCAACAATATGAATTGACCTGTAAGCGAAGCACATCATTAGGGGGACACACAGACAAAGCCAGACCCAATGAGAACCTAAACAAGCAGAGAGGAGCTGACAGAATCTCGTTGCTGCCCAGTTAAGCTATGGTGCTTTGTCTTCTCAATCCGGTGTGGGATTCAGCATAGGAGGCAATGTGTCATTTAGGGGGAATTAGGGGAGAGAGGAGGTTTAGCGTGTCTCTCTAATGCTGTGCCTGAGAGGAATGTAGCAAGGAGGGAATTAAGAAGTGCATTTTCTACATGGTTATCAATGGGAATGCATTACATTCTGTCATTGAGCCATACGGAACGACACTAACAGTCGACCTGCAACGGAATGTTGTAATTTAGAAAATACTTGGTCGAGAATTGCATTTGTCATTATTACTCGCATTGCTCATGTTATTATTATCTATATTATAATGCCTAATGGTACTATCATAAATTAGCATTAGACAATTATTTTTTGCTTTTTTATAAAACATACCGCTGCAACTGCAAGCAACGCGAAAGGACGACTGTTCTTAACATAATTTCAGGAGGAGCAGCGAGCAACTTACATGATCACCACGGTTTTCCGTTAGTCAATGACTAGGAGCACGTTCTCCCCTGGAGCGTTTTCACATGAGTCCGCAGTGAGAGGATATTCCGCAACGAATCTCGGTTATGGGAACGCTATATCCGTAGCTAGCTCAACGCGATCACGGTTGGAGAGTTTCATAATCCTGTATATTTCATTGTTGTTGTTCATTTATAAAAGCAAAACCACCTAGAGTGTAGTCTAACCTAACATCCTGTCCGCATAGAGACGCTGCAGACTGACGGGCAAGAAAGTAAACACCTCTCGGATCCAGCTGGTGACATGCGACAATGCGCTAAAAAAGAAACAAGTTGTCAATCGGTAATAAAGAACACACATAAAAAAGCGCACACAAAACGACGCTGAAAAAGCTTCTCGATATTCCACTGGTTTATGCCAACGCTTAATCCAATGAAAATGTATGTCACCGTTTAAAACCGTACCCTGGGCAGAGGTAGAAAAGTGGGGAGATAATGTACAGTGGGGGAGAGAGACTGGCAAAGAGCAACAGACCGTGCTGCTGGATTGAGTGTACGCGCCTGACTCAGCAGCAAACACTAGCCACACGTGCGCGCGCAGCAGCACATATCCACATCCACAAATTACGTGCAGTGACAATTGTATTATGTCCTTAACTCAATAGTTCTACGGCTGTCCTGGCAAATATTTTCTCCACAGTAAAAACTAAAAACTCGCCAGTTGCTTGACCTAATCTTATTTATTCTGATTTGTCCAGCTCCCATTCATGAATGAAAGGGGTGGAGTTTCCAAACATGGTCTTACATCTGTATTATTCCGTAGCTGTGGACACAAACTAAATTCAAACAACAGAAAATAAATTAAGGAGGAATTATAGTCAACACGTGACACGTGGACAAATGGACAAAAATTGGACTGCTCAAATCTCACTATCGTCCGCACAACATTGCGTCTCATAGCTAAGCAATTTGTTAAACCTTAATGAATACGGCGCATTATCTCTCCACATTAAGCTACAGTAGCTGCAGTCGTGACATGATTGTCAAGAGGACCGCAAAGACCCTATATTACATAGACCGAGTCGTGGTGCAACGATAATGAGCTGACAACCGAGCAGTGTTGAATCGAACTAATGTGCTTATTAAGCAGTGGAATTATTGGTGTTAGGATTAATGCGGTGTGATAATGTAGTGAGTTCTAATGAGGTATCTGCTGTACAGTCAGCCTGCTTTGGGCAAACTGCAAACAAGAAGAGGTCAGAGGAGGGTGAAGCGTAACAATGGATTTCGGCTTGTACTGGGGTGAAAACATAGAAGTACCCCTGACATTCACTCCAGTGGTTGCAAGTTGGAAACCATCTAGAGGATATTAATTTTCTTATAACCATACCTCAAACCTTAACCTAAGTACTGTGATATCTAACCTTAATCCTAACCTTTTAGTTTTCTAACCTTAAATTAAACTTAAACTCTAAACTTAAACCTAGTACTTTAATGCCAACCCCTAAAATAATATTTTTTGTTTTCTAACTTTGACCTGAGCCATAACCTCATTACTGAGATACCTAACCTAACCTTAAATCTAATCAAACGTTTAATCTAATTCGTAACATATTATACGTTTTGGCAGCGCATTGTAATGTACCCTAAAGTAACAACATATCATTCTTAATCGGCTGTCACAGATTTACAAATAATTAGTTACATATTCTTGTGAAACCATGTTCACTGAAACATTCAGAAATTATTTTGGTCTT
Organism: Esox lucius; assembly: GCF_011004845.1. NCBI lineage: Eukaryota > Metazoa > Chordata > Actinopteri > Esociformes > Esocidae > Esox > Esox lucius. The sequence goes on along the minus strand of NC_047585.1, from coordinate 38,146,472 downwards.
GTTCTCAATTTGTCTCACACTTTGTAAAGTCTAAAAAACATTTGCAAAACTGCTATCAAAACTACTATTTGTGGTCTTATCCCATTTTTAATCAAATAGGTCTTCACATTTCATAGATGTAACAAAAAAGTTGCTAAATTTATTTTCTATGGGTCTCAGATAAAAGGGCGGTGAAATTTGGCTCAGAAAAGATGGCCTTTTCTCTAGCGAATCCAGTGGGTCGGGGCCTGCATGCTCAATTGTTGTTGTTTGCCAGGGAATTTGCTGTCTTCACAAAGCGTTTTTGCTAGCGTATCTTGATCTACGACTCTCCTGAACCTGCGCAGGAGTTGTTGCAATGAGGCAAAGTTATGATTTTGTATTGGATTTAACAAAATTGGGAGGGAAGAAACCTTTTCTGCTGACCACAATGCATTCCAGTTTAGGGCTGGTCTGGTGTGCTCCTTCACAGTACCATTTCCTGATTGCTTTTGCACATACACATTACATCCCATCAGAACATTTCTGAAGTCATTTAAATAAAATAAAAGATTCAGCAGATCATTTAAAAAAAAAATTGGGCAAACATTGAATTCCAGTCGAGGCTTAAGTAAAGAAAAACAGATATTATAATATAGACTGTCAGTGCAGTGGCTGAAAATGTTCTCAGATGGATGTAACTGACACAGGCATGTCCACTCGAGATCCAAATTCAGCCTCTTTGTTTATATTGCAATGACAATCCACATGGAGTTATTATTACTAGGTGTTCCAGTGGCCCCTGCATGGTCCAACCCCTCTGAGGTACTTATAGTCCGGGCCTATGAAAGAGATGATGTGTCACGGAAGCCCTAACGGGTGGTTTGGGGTTAAAAGCCTCCCTGGGTTAAACGCTCTCCTCTGTAATTCTCCACCAAACCTCCAAATGAAGCCACATTTTATTTCCACACATTCCTTGGTGAACACTATTCTTGTTCATCTAGAAAATGTTGTTGAATCTTCTCAACTGAGCAAGTAATTCAAATTTGAATTTAGATCTCTAAATAGATTTTTGATATGTCATTAGGAAGGCCTTAGGCTAGGTAATCTTCTTGTTCAGAAAATAAAATCTTCCTTTTTTATAGCAATTGTGAGGGCTGGGTTCAGCTGCGTGTTTTTGTTTTTGTTACGTTGTTTCTGTGCTGTCGTGATTGTAGCCTGCTTTCCTGTATTAGTCTTCAGTAGTTTCACCTGTGTTTCTGTTCATCCGCCTCCTCTCTGGTCCTATTTAGTTCAGTCCTGTGTGTAGTGTCCTTTGTGAGGTATTGTGAGGTGTTTTTGCCACTCTGCTGAGCCCTCTCTCGTTAAATTAAAATATTCATAAAAAGTTATTCGATATTTTAATAAATGTTATATGTAATATTTTGCCTTTGGATATATTCACATTAGAGACAAGCAGTCCCCACTCCAGGACGAAATGACTTAGGGGGCTTTTTTTTTAAATCAATTTCTAATTCATATACCATTTGCAGTCTTCATAGGGAAACAAAAACAAATTCTATTTCACAGGGGGGAACAGATGTATCTCGGGGGCCAATGCTCGGCTTTGTGGAATGTGCAATATCACTGTTAAAACTGGGTTTGTTTACTCAATTAGATACAGCTATCAATACTGAATTCATTTCAATGGTATAGACAACACTGATAGAATGGTTTTGACACCTACATATGGAATTCATCTTAATACCCCCTGGGACATTTTAGCCTATAGGGAGGGCGTTTTGTCTTTCCCTATTGGGTAAAACACCTCCTTTACATTGTTTGGTATTTGGTTGAGTTCCAAAAGTATAGAATCATTTTGCCCACATTCTTTTCCCTAAATGCTTTTATCTGACTTAGTCGAAATGTACATATCAAAATCTGATCAAACTTCGTTTTTATATGAGTAAATACAGATTTCCCCTAAAAATGCCTTGCAGGCCGTTTTCCCCCCAGTAACCCTATAGCCCCAAGGTGTTTTTGAATAAAGCTGGATTAGTAGGCCACAGGTCTTCACAATAAGCTTGCCTATTTTAAAGAATAGGGGCCGGTTGCACCAAAAAAAGATGGTCTTAAATGCTAGGTTTTGTGTAGCTACGTCCGATGTTGTGATTAGAAATTACACCTGTTGCACCAAATAAAAACAGTAATAGCTAGTAATAGCTAAGTCCGCTCTAAGCAATCCACGTTCATGAGATCAGGAGATACCTGGTGGTAGTTGCTAGGGAGTGCTATTTGCTTAGTTAAAATGTGTTTCCATAAGTGACAAATACAGGAGAGCTAGCTAATTTATTAGGTGCGGTTAAGACAAAGAAAAGAAAAATGAACTCTTCAGACTCAGAAATTGGGAAAACCTTAGAGCTGTACAGTAAACATTGTGAAATCCTTACATCTGAATTCAATAGCACCACTTCAGATAGAAAGAAAAATAATGTCTGGAAGCATATAGCTAACTGATGGAGGAAATGAGGAGAGTAGGAAGCTTAGGTGTGACAATGGAAGAGGAACAAAATAAATGAAAATACCTAATGTTAAGAGCTAGAAAAGAGGCAGGTGCTCTGGAAAAACCCATCTATTGGAGGTGGTCCTGCTTTTAAATGCTGCCTTACTGTAACGTAATACTTACTATACTTGGATCAGATTCCCCTGCATTTATAGGACTGGAAGGTGTGTGACAGTACAGCATTGCTTCATTCATCCACCCAGTGTCATGACAGAGATGGTATTGATGAATGCTCAGGATCAGCTTCCAGTAACAGCATCCTATTAGTGGAGATTAATAATGAAGGTGAAACATGTAACCATGTACAGTGGATATAAAAGGTCTACACACCTGTGTTAAAATGCTAGGTTCTTGTGATGTAAAAGAATGAAACAAAGATAAATCATGTCAGAACCACTATTAATGTGACCTATAATGTCAACAATTCAACTGAAAAACAAACTGAAATCTTTGAGGGGGGAAAATGAAAAATAAAAACCTTACACTGGTTGCATAAGTGTGCACACCCTCTTATAACTGGGGATGTGGCTGTGTTCAGAATTAACCAATCACATTCAAACTCATGTTAAATAGAAGTCATTACACACCTGCCATCATGTAAAGTGACTCTGATTAATCATAAGCTAAAGTTCAACTATTCTAGTAGGATTTTCCTGACATTTTCTTAGTTGCATCTCAGAGCAAAAGCCATGGTCAGCAGAGAGCTTCCAAAGCATCAGAGGGATTTCATTGTTGAAAGATATCAGTCAGGAGAAGGGTACAAAATAATTTCCAAAGCATAAGATATACCATGGAACACAGTCATCATCAAGTGGAGAGAATATGGCACAACAGAGACATTACCAAGAACTGGACATCCCTCCAAAATTGATGGAAAGATGAGAAGAAAACTGGACAGGGAGGCTTCCAAGAGGCCAAGAGCAACATTAAAGGAACTGCAGGAATTTCTGGCAGGTACTGGCTGTGTGCTACATGTGACAACAATCTCCCATATTCTTCATAAGAATGGGCTATGGGGTAGGGTGGCAAGATGGAAGCCTTTTCTTACAAAGAAAAACATCCAAGCCTGGCTGAAACATCAGGTCTCCCAAAAGCATGTGGGAAAAATGTGTTATGGTCTGATGAAATCAAGGCTGAACTTTATGGCCATAATTCCAGGTATGTTTGGTGGAAAAACAACACTGCACATCACCCAAAGAACACCATACCTACAGTGAAGCATGGTGGTGGCAGCATCATGCTTTGGGGCTGTTTTTCTTCAGCTGGAATCGGGGCCTTAGTCAGGGTGGAGGGAATTATGAACAGTTCCAAATACCAGGCAATTTTGGCACAAAACCTTAAAGCGTCCGTTAGAAAGCTGAAGATAAAGAGGAAGTTCACCTTTCAGCATGACAACGACCCAAAGCACACATCCAAATCCACAATAATATGGCTTCACCAGAAGAAGATTAATGCCCCAGCCAGAGCCCAGACCTGAATCCAATTGAACATCTATGAGGTGATCTGAAGAGGGCTGTGCACAAGAAATGTCCTCGCAATCTGACAGATATGGAGAGCTTTTGCAAAGAAGAGTGGGCAAATATTGCCATGTCAAGATGTGCCATGCTAATAGACTCCTACCCAAAAAGAATGAGTGCTGTAATAAAATCAAAAGGTGCTCAACAAAGTATTAGTTTAAGGGTGTGCACACTTATGCAACCACGTTATTGTGGATTTTTTGTTTTTTATTTTCACCCCTCAAAGATTTCAGTTTGTTTTTCAAATGAATTGTTCACGTTTTAGGTCACATTAAAGGTGGAAAAATGTCTGACATGATTTATCTTTGTCTCATTCTTTTACATCACAAGAACCTAGCATTTTAACAGGGGTGTGTAGACTTTTTATATCCACTGTATATTATCTGCAGGATATTTAAAGACACTGCTTTCTATACCAAACAAGTTTTTCACTGAATTATAAATTAGCATAGACCTATTGGCCCTTATGTTATTATTTCAACATTTGTTATATTTTAGACATCAAATCAACAAGCACGGCCAGAACACAGAGTCAGATTACTCTGGGCAAAGTGACAAGACCTGCTGAATGAAACACAACTGACGCTCACAGAGAAGTAGATGCAAAGTTTGGATCTCAAGACCGAGAAACTGAGAGTGCAGAAAGAAAGAATAGAGCTTGAGAAAAATACATTTTATTTAGTGATATGGTTCCTTAAGTTTAGAGATATGCAGCAGCAGATCATTGTGGAGCAAGAGAGCGGGACATGCACTAATCTGAAGCAAATAAAAAGACATACAAAACTGTAGACTACATTGAAGCCTATTGAATGTGAATTCCCAAAACATTATGTTTATAATAACATTCAGTGTAATTTCAATCACAGAAATGTTTAGCCTACTCTAGAAACAAGGAGGTTTTAAAAAACTAAAATAAGCTCAAGAGAGTATATAATTATAGACTTCACATATTTTGGCAACACACAGCAGCAAAATGCAGCTGTTCACCACACATCAAAATTAGCAATCCCAGTGGATGCAGGAGGCTGACCTCGAGCAGGAGGGAGCATGGAACCAAACTTTGCCAGGACCAGGAGCTACTGGGAGGGTTCAAGCATCTCAGCTGTGGTCCAATAAGCCCAGCTCCACAGTGAGGGATTCCATAGAATGAGGAGACAGAGAACATGGGAGCTGCTATGATCTCTCCCCCAGGCTCTGTTGAAAGACATATGCCCACCTAACCCAGTCAAGTGGTAAAATCCACATGAATTGCAATCACAACATTTCTTCTGCTTCATGGTCACTGGGTGAAAGCCATGGTGTATGAGATCGTGTTCCATGGGTATGACATCACAAACCTTTTTAATTTCTGGTTTACAATAGCAATAAGGAATCTCAGGGTTTAGGCCTTTTGTATTTGGCCAGTATACCACAGTTGTGCTGTGGTGTGGTGCCTATGAATAGCACATAGTGGTATATTTGCCATGTAGTATACCACACACGCCAAGACCTATTGCTTAATAAGGCTACGACAAATATGCATTAGAGGACACTTGTAGACTAGGTGCATAGATTGATCAACTTGATTTGAGTCATTGGGCTGTTTTACCAATCCACACGTCACGAACAACAAAGACTTTAATGTTGCCTAAAAGCACTGAATGTAGCCTACTTAATCCCCCTCAACACCACTGAGACATAGACAATAGGCTGTCATATCTAGACCAACAGAAAATAAGCCAAAAACACTAGGTTTATAAAATACAAAGTCACTGAAGTCTTTTTCTCTTGGGTAGACTTAAAAATGCATTGTTGTAGATTTTCTATAATGTCAGTCAGTAGTTGTGATGGTGACAAGACAAAACATGGCCCCATTTTCTGTGTATTATGTCATCCAGCTGTGTACTATATGATGTTGTATGTTCTGACCTGTAAAATAGAATTTAGTGTGTGAGATCCTCTGAATAAGATGACATAACATGATAGACTAAAACACAGAAAAATTATAGATTTGTATTTAAGCACAACTGCAAGTATTATTGTAAGATACACCTAAGTCACTATGTGACTGCTTTTGATGGTTGATTGTATGCTTTCATGTTGATTTGTGGGTTAGTGTGTTGAATTGGATGGGTGTGTTGAAATGTTGGTCAGTGTGTTGAATTGTGAGTTGGTGTTTTGATATTTGGGTTGGTGTGTTGAATTGGGGGTGTGTTTTGAAATGTTGGTCAATCTGTTGAATTGTGGGTTAGTGTGTTGAATTGTGTGTTGGTGTGTTGAAATGTGTGTTGGTGTGTTTGCAATGTTTTATTTGTTTTTGAAAAACATTATGTATACAGTTAACACTAAATTAAGGTACGACTTTTCATGGAATTTATTAAATGAAACCATTACCACACAAATATAATACGCTCACATCTAATTGGCAGTGTTTAGACTAAGTAAAGTCACGTACTGCCTTTAGCATTTTCATGTGAGAGATCTGATTGGCCGCTCAAGACTAGGAATAAAATGTCCAAACATCAGGGATGACATAATTACTTAACTGCCCTTTGAATACCAGCTAACTTGAGAAAAACCCCAACTGTATTTTAATAGAACGACATCCTCTCCCCGTTTCTTTTCCTCCTTCTCCTTCCCTTCACGTCAGAGCAAATGAAGGCGAGCAGAAAGCCGTGTAGCCCGTCACGCCATCAGGATGTTCTGGCCTTCGAATTCTTTTTGGCATCTTCGGCCTCAAACCTCTCCCTCTCAATTCTGCCCTTCTCTCCTTGGAAGTAGTCAGAGTCAATAAAACGGGGAACACATGAAAGTGTGACGTAGACGTCCCCATTGATCTCTGTCACTGTGTGGATTCGCTGCTTGATGCCCTTGGAGTGCCACGTGGGCGCGGCCTCAGGGGCCTGGGGCTTCTTGGCACTGTAGATGCCTTCCCCGTCGGCCAGGGAGATCTTGTACTTGTGCTTCGGACACACTATGCACAGTTTGCCGTCAAACTCCTGCGAGAAGAACCACAGTTGTTTTAAGATTCGACCGAATGTTGTGGTGGGCAGGTGGTGATTGCGTATCATCTCTCGGTGCGTTCATTCCAACCAGGGGCCATTGTTAGAGGCAGAGACTTGGAAAGGTGTTCATGGATGTTGACTTGGAAACACCACATAGTAAGGAAACCAATTACTTATTTGCTGAAACAGTCGACTACACAAGCAACTGGAGCAACCAGAGTAATCAGTAACAGCCCCAAATAAATACATTTCTATAGATGAAGATTATGTCACTGACCTCTATGTCTCCATTTTGCAATGGTCCCCCGGCATCTGTCCAAATAAAAGAAAACCAAAGTATTGCAGTACAAGCCAAAATGTTCACGGCACTGTTAAACTTTGCTGACTGGACACCCCATATCTGTGTTATGTGGAAACATTTTCCATTGATAGCAAAGTAAATAGCTCCCTAAGTGCATTTATCTAATTGGACTTATAGTACTTTTTACACGCATAAACAATGTCTACTGAAAACTTGTTTGTCAGATTTTTCCAAACCAGCTCAGATCTGTTTGTGCTTTTTTACCTTTTTTACCTTAACTTCTATATCATTGTTCACCAAAGAAAAGCATGTTTTCACCTTGCTCAGTGTGTTCTGTTTGTGATTTGATCAAGATCCAGTCAGTATCTAATCAATGTTTTTGTGTTTGAAAAATTTTCTCTACACACTCTAAACACTTTATGACCAGATTTCCTTATCCTTCCTGTGTGGACGTTATTTGACAGATATTCACTTAAAATGTATGTATTTGAATAAGAAGTCAATGGCCGAAATACCACGGCTAAGACAATTTCTTTAAGCACAAAGCATCATGGAGTGCCTGGACACTGGACTTAGCTGTGGTATATTTGCAAAATCCCAAACACCCAAGATGCATTATTGCCATTATAAATTGGTTTGCCAACATAATTAGAGCAGTAAAAAGGGATGTGATGTCGCACACATGGTATAAGGTCTCATATTGTGATTTTATATTTTGTTTATGTTTTTATATATATATTGAAGAAAACAGAAACATTAGATCACAGTATGATCACAATGCCTATTTCAATTGTAAACATCTGTCTATAAATGTGGGTGAATAATGTGAACAAGATCAGGACAAAGGATACATGTTAGCACCAGCATATGTGTGTTAGCACCAGCATACACATGTCAGGTGCAGCATACACATGTTAGCACCAGCATACACATAGCACCACATAGTACGCAGGGCTGCTGGCATACTGTAGGAGTAGTAAATGGCAAGAGCGCACCCACAGCTCTGGGAAATCTTAAAACCCAGGAAGGAGTATTTCTACTTACGGTAACAGTGGAAGTCCATAGCATAGAAGGTTCCTTGGTGATGGATCACAAGCACATCCCTGCCCTCAAGGGTCCTGAAAGACCGTTTGGCTTTTATCAGATCCTCCTTCCTGCCCACCAAGTGAGGACCTGCTGTAGGCTTTAGCCTCTCTGCACTCTCCTCCATGGAAGTACTGATACTCTAAACACTGCTTACATAAAGTAAAGACACTTTTAGCATAGCTTTCAACTGTCCATACAGAGTGTAAAACAAAATATAGTGCCAGTTTAATATTTAACGGGTGTGTACTCGTACAAACACCATTAAATATTGAATTGGCACTATAAAATGACAGAAAATGTTTTAGCCTAAAAAGCAGAGGCAACATATTAACTATTTGATTTCTCTTCTAAGCATATCTTCTAAGCGTTCATCATTGCAAAAGACCCTGAAGTATTTTATGTATTACTGACCGGAATAACGAGCGTGTCATTTCAAGTTGAATAACTTCTGAGAGGACATAAATAGTAAGTGCAGAAGGAGCTTGTGCCACATGTCTAATGCCCTCTGGCAAATACATTGTCATGTAAGAAAGTTGCATATTTAATGCCGCAAAAATGGTAATCGCTTGGTGCTGTTTAAATAATATAGGCCAGTCTGGATACACACCCATATTGAGTTGAATAATAGAACACAATAGAATATTCAGATTATCCTCAATTAAGATTGTTTCAATTAAATTTAAAAAATCTTCTCTCAATTTCTTTCTCTCTCTCTTTTCTCTTCTTTCTTTCCCTCTTTCTTTTTTAGACATCTCCTTTCTGTTTAAGACAGCAGTCCCTCTGAACCCAAGAGAAGGGGGATGCTGAGAATTATAAATCCCACCTGATTCATCTTACATGGTTGTAAGATGAACCAGGTATGGCTATATTCACTATGCGAAGTGACAGAGAATCATGAAATATTTTGTCTTTTGTCTCTGTTCTCCCAACTGTGAAGTGTCACTCCCTTTGCGTAGTGAATAAATAGAAACAATTGATGTTGCCCCATTAACAGAGTACACTGCACAATGAAATGTCAGTCAGAACCAATGCAGAATTGTTACAAGGATCCCATTTGACAACCTTCTCGTTCACAAATTACCAATTCATATTCCCTATCTCAAAGTAAGGCTAACGTTTTGTAATTTTGTGTTTTCTTTTTACCTTTGCAGCAGCTTGTTCCTCTCTCTTGCTGAAGTTGAAATGATCTCATTTTAGATGTACCCAGGGGCATCATAGAATAAGGAGGTGCCACATCACTATCTCTAGCCTCCGCCTCATTTCAGTTAGCCCTATCTACCCATCTTAATCTCTGGAGTGGGCATGCAGTTTTTATCTCTGCAAAACACAAGGTGGATTCACATAGATGGACCAGGATGTTCTCTGTAATATACACTTTATGTAATTAAAAATAAGAAATATTAATCAGTATTATTTACCTAAATGCTACATTGTTTTGAGTGCCTGTGTGAATTACAAAGCCATACCTACTAAAGACTGCATAATACAAATACAAATATAATCTGAAAGGAAGTGCAATTAAAAGTGTGATTTGAAAAATGTATAATAGTTCCTCACTATAATGATTGAAATAGCACTGACATTTTCATAATTATAATTTAGCCCTTTTTAAGAAAATTGCCTGAAAATAATGACAGGAATTTACTGGAATTACCTGTCATTACGTTACTATGTAATCATTCTGATTATAATAAATCAATGAAAGACCGCCTGGTGTTTCATCATTTGGGTAAAGGGGTGGGGATGGGCTCTAAAATGTCATATTCAAGCATTCAGGGTATCATATCGTCCAAATTGTTTCATAATGCACACACAATCCGACTAAGCAAAGGAGGATCATGGAAGTAAATGGTTAAAATAATGTATCGTAATCATTTGACAAAACATGTTTTATTGTTCATGTATTAACACATTTTGTTATGTATTTATTCCATTTTTTTTTATTTTATTTAATGCAATGGTGAACTTCGGAGAGCGGACCTTTCTGTTAGTGTTCACTTTGAACACTCCGGAATCCTTTTTCAGAGGACTTTGATTCATCCAATTGAAACGCAAGAACGAACAAAATCTTCTACGTTCATAGAAAACAGTCCGGCGTTTCTTTAACGCGTGACAGTCAACATCTGTTCTTCTCTGCAGTGTATTAATTGAGTCATTTAAAAGTAAGTGTAGTTAATGGATACAACATCTGGTCGACAAACGTTTGAGAAGCTCTTGAGTACTAGTGAGCTATAATTCACTTCGATACTACACTCCTTCAAGATTTTTGCAGTAATGCTGTCCTAGCTATCACAGAGTTAGCCTTTACTGGAAGGTTATTGTATGTTGGATTGCATTAATAACAAATAAAGAGCAAACGAATGCTACACATCAACCGGAGGGTGGAATACATTGTTGACCACTTATGGTCATGGCTACAAAACTGTGGGGAAATATTTTTGGGTTTATTTGGGGATACCGTTCAAATCCTGAAATTGTATTTAGCTTGCTGCAGGCTATGCTAGCACGTATAAAAGTTCACTGTATGTGTAGTAACCACCAACTGTTGCTCTAGTACTAGTATCAGTTTTAGTAGACAATGATTAACCTACCATACCATCAAATTAATGTGTGCTTTACAACTACAGGCCGACGTACTTCAATAACAAAACTATCATGCAGTGTCATGAAGTAAATCGTTATAAAATTGAAGCGTGAGTGATGATTTACGCATATTATCCTAGGATGTCACAGAACAGTATTATCACAATAAATAGACGTGCTGATATGATATGTATTGCAATTCTCACCATCGTGGTACATAATACGTTTATGTTGTAAAAAGCCTGTTCCATTTCACCCCAAATATGCTGTAATTAAATGAGGTCCTCTCAAGTAAACTAAACAGGGATTTTTCAGACCGGGCTATGTTTTTCCACCCCACGGTTGTCCAGTGTTGGTGATTGCTTACCCACTGGAGTTGCATTTTAGTTTTTAGCTAATAGGATTGGAGCATGTGTGTTTGTCTGCTTTAAATGTCCATCGCTGACAAGGACTGAGTTGTAAGCTTTTGTATGCCATTCAGCGCACTACTGCTGTATGGTCTTTATTTGCCTTCGTAGGTCCTGTCTGTTATTTGGCCCAGTTCTTGTCATTCTTTGACCTCCCTTGTCCACAAGTTGTTTTTGCCCACAGGACTGCCACTGACTGGATGTTTTTCAAGGTAAACTAGCACAGTTGTGCTTGAAAAACCCAGGAGGGTGGTTTGTCATGAAAGCTATAGGGCTGAAAACGATTTGTCAAAATATAGCATATTTTCTGCACTGAATATTATCAGATCACATTCAACTAAATGTCATATTAGGTTAAAGGCAACCTGACTGAACAAACAAGATTTTTTATATTAATTTAATAGATTCAAGAAAGTTATGCAACACCAAATTTCTTCTGTATGAAAAAGTTACTTTTTTTTTTACCTCACCAGTGACCTTTAACACCAATGACTCCTAAAGTTCCCTTGTAGTTATTCAGATCAGTTTCTCATAGTACAGTGAAGGAAATGTTGCCTCTACGCAGAACTGCTGTAACGCTGACATTTGTGGGTTTTCGAGCATGAAAGATTTTTTTATTTTTTTTCTCGTCCTGCCACAACATCTTAATGGAGTTTGATTCTTGATTTTGAATTGGCCATTGCACAACTTCACAAGTCTGTTCTTAAATGTTTCAGATCATCTTCTTGCATGACCAAGCTGTGCTTTAGCTTTAAGCTCACAGACAGATGTACAGATATTCTCCTGTAGAATACAAAGCAGAATTCACAGTTCCTTAGATGATATAGTCCAGGTCCTGATGTAGAAAAGCATCCCAAGAAAGGTGTTTTAACCCTTTTCACAAAGATACATCAACAGCTGTTTTCAACAGGTGTTAGGGAATTTATTTGGATTGTGATATGACGTGGCTTTGTAACCTGGGTGCTGGACAACTGCCAAAATACCGTTTAAATTAAAAACAGTACATGTTCATTCATCTTCATGAATGTGGATGTATTTTTTACGTGAGGGGGTAATCGCTTTGTCTGTTTTTAGCAGGTAATGGCGTTGCGCGCGTGCGGATTCCTCGTGTTTCGTCGGCTAGCACAGCCCACATCTCCAGGCGTCATCGAGTACCTCCTCCTACAGACGTCGTATGGTCAGCACCACTGGACCCCGCCCAAAGGTAGAGCGCATATCCGTGGCGTATTCACGTTCATACTCCACGTCTGTTATAACAGGCATGACATAATTCTTATGTGGCCTTAAATGGGCTATTTAGTGTCAGGCGACACATTTTAGTAGTTCACCTTTGGTTGAGGTCTATCCTTTGTCAACAGTCTCCTTGTTAAAGTTTACAATGTCAAAATAGAAATTAAAGATAAAATACATGGACTAAATTACAGTACCAGATAACTGCAAAATCAAATAACATTTTATTTGTCACATTTCATCAATAAAAGTTGTCAAATAACTGTGAAATGCAGTCAATAAATACAATTCGAAAATAGTATACTGCCTAATGAATTTGCTGTACTTTTTCTAATAGCAATTTATCCCACTTCTCAACAGCAATCTGCTCTAATTAATTTAATGTTTGGTAGGTGTTCTCCACCAAAGGCGGTTTTCAACTCTTTAGATACCCAGTTTGCTGATTTCTTTTGAAGGATGGGGGTCTTTTATAAGGGTAACAATCCCATTAAAACATTACAAACAATCCGGAATGGCTAAGAGGAGAAAGGTGTGAGTGTTTAAGAAGGGCCAGTAAAGAGTCCATGTCTGAATCCCATCCAAATCACATTGGAAGAGCTAAAACAGCAGCTGGTAGGGGGCACCACTCAAAAACAGAAGCAATTTGCTTTTGAAAAGTAAACCGTATTGGCAGTAGGAAGATGTACCAAGCTCCTTGGCTACAAGAGGCATTTATTGTCAGTAGGGCTGCACGATTAATCAAATTATAATCGAAATTGCAATATTGACATGTGCAATATCAAAACTTTTACTCGATTTATATTCAGTTTTATATCACTATGATCTCTATTTTAAAGTGAGATCATCTACACTGTTTACACCATGTTTGAAAATCGCAAATCATAACCATACGGTTATGAATCCCAATTTATTTGACAAATATCGCAATTACGTAATTGCAATATTTGTCAAATAAATTGTGATTAAATTTTTTATCCAAATCATGCAAGCCTAATTTGCAGTTATTTGATTGAAAGCGGTTCAACAAAGTAATAGTTTGGGATGTCTAATTTCTATATTATTTCCCCCCCCACAATTAAAATAGTAAATGTGTGCAGGTCCCATTGTGTGGTGGTACAAGCACGTGTGCGCAAACAAGGAGCCCAAAGGTCACACCCCGTCTTAACCATTTCCACTTTCCCTTCCTAGTTTGTCTCCCCATTTTGAAATGCGTCTGAATAAAGGAAAAATGCCCTAAGATATTTATAATTGGTTAACTCATGTTGAAAAATAGGGGATTATTTAAGAAAACTGTTCACTTATTATATAAGTTTCTTTAAAAGGTAAAATAACATTTAAAAACAAAAAATTCTCACACCACCCAAACTCCTCTATGTTTTCTCAGGCGAGGCCCCTATCCTCATTGTAACTAACCCTTGCACGGGCAATACCTGGTTTGTGGGTATGATTTCCATGGGGGACAGTACCCAAAACAAAAAAGCATGCCCTCACTACTCAAAGTAGGACCATAGTGTCTGCTAATTGTTGCCCTCAATCCAGGATCCCAGCTATACTTAGCATGATCAGTCTGTTTGGTTCCTTCATTGTCTACAGAAACCATTAGGAATAAGACTGAAATAAAGACTTGGTATACAGGACCCCACTTTTTCAGATAATGATACTTATTGTATGTGTGCATTGTTTGTTTCCTATCTGCCTTGAGAAGCCTTTTTATAGTCCTAATACCATAATGCATGTCCCAATAAACATTTGGATACGGATTAATGCGCACTTTGAACTTAGACCACTATCATTCCTGATAACTAAGAACTGCCTTTTTTGTGTTGTGATGTCTCTAGGTTTTGATATCTTATTATTTTTTTCTTGTGTTACAAAATGTAAGCACCCAGTCTGTCTACATCTGTCAGTTTTTGTTTTGTTGCTTTTAAGAAAACATCTGAAACAAAAAAGACCCAAAACACAATCATGGGTTGTTACCCACCAGTGAAAGATTACTGCAGTTGAACGCGCCATAACAAATGGTTTGTTTCTGATTGGTCAAGTCCAGGTAGTCCCTTCCCATTTCAGTCAGATTTAATTTGTTTCGATGCCAAATTAACACAACCCTCGTCTCTAGGCCACGTGGACCCAGGGGAGGATGACCTCACCACCGCTCTGAGGGAGACACAGGAGGAGGCGGGCCTGGGGGCGGAGCACCTGCAGGTGCTGGACGGCTTCCTCCAGGAGCTGCACTACACCGTGAAAGGGCGGCCCAAGGATGTGTTGTACTGGCTGGCAGAGCTCAGGGACCCCAAGACCGAGGTTACCCTGTCAGCGGAACACCAGGACTACCGCTGGGCCAGGCTGGAGGAGGCCTGCTCCCTGGCCCAGTACAAAGACCTGCAGGACACCCTGAGGGCAGCACAGCGACACCTAGACTCACAGCAGGAGAAAAACGGACAAGGACTAAGCTAAGAATTATGCAGAGCAAAGCTGCGTTTAAACAGCCATGGGTGGATCACTTGAAGAACGGAAACAGAGTTTGTAACCGTGTCCCTTATCCCTTGGTTATTGCCCTCAGATGCACAATGACTAATGGCCATTCTGACGTTTTCTGGGGGGAAAAGTGAAATATAAACAAATTGCAGAGTATTTCCAAATAAGTGTGTGTTCCACATGTTGGTCATACATTAAAATCCATTACATTTTTCTTTCACATGTATCCTAATATGGGTGATAAGGAATTAGGTCTGTGGTGGAAATATGTCTTCAGGGTTCTCCACTGCACTTTTTTATATTATATATATATATATATAAATAAATAAATAAATATACACAGACACACACACACAGAGCTAGCTCCGGAAAACATTAAGAGACCATCGCACATTTTTCTTTCCTTTCCAAAAAAGTCGAAAAGGAAGGTTTTGAGTGAGGAACAGAAGTGTTTCAGTAGTCTCTTAATTTTAACCCTTCTGTTCCTCACTCAAAACCTTCCTTTTCGACTTTTTTGGAAAGGAAAGAAAAAGGTGCAGTGGTCTTTTGATTTTTTCTGGAGCTGTATACATACACACACACACACACGTATATACACCCATCAATCCATCATCTTCCGCTTATCCGGGGCCGGGTCGCGGGGGCAGCAGTCTAAGCTGAGATGCCCAGACTTCCCTCTCCCCAGACACTTCCTCCAGCTCTTCCGGGGGGACACCGAGGCGTTCCCAGGCCAGCCGGGAGACATAGTCCCTCCAGCGTGTCCTAGGTCTTCCCCGGGGTCTCCTCCCGGTGGGACGGGACAGGAACACCTTCCCGGGAAGGCGTTCCGGAGGCATCCGAAACAGATGCCCAAGCCACCTCAGCTGACCCCTCTCGATGTGGAGGAGCAGCGGCTCTACTCTGAGCTCCTCCCGGGTGACCGAGCTTCTCACCCTAAGGGATCGCCCAGCCACCCTGCGGAGAAAGCTCATTTCGGCCGCCTGTATCCGGGATCTTGTCCTTTTGGTCATGACCCAAAGCTCATGACCATAGGTGAGAGTAGGAACGTAGATTGACCGGTAAATCGAGAGCTTCACTTTGCGGCTCAGCTCTTTCTTCACCACGACGTATATACACACACATCCAAATATTTTGGTGTCTGACAAGGAAGCTGCCACCATTTTGGTGTTTGACAAGCAAGTTGCCACCAAATTAACATCAGAAAAGGCAAGTCTCTGTATTTTACTATGACCGCCACTGTATTTAGGCAGTGGCCAAATCATTCAACAGAAAGAGAAGGGCTAGGATTCATTCCAACCAGCCAATTTAATGTTTATGTAGTGTAATTATTTGCATATATTCATCCGGTCAGCCCACACACTTTTCATTCAAGAAAGTGAAAACAACCTTGTAGAAGAGCTACCAATCATTCGGTTTTTTGTAAACCACCACAGCAGTGTCCTATGGTTCCATTTTTAACTCTGGATTTTTGGTTATGGGCGTGAAAATATTTCACGGTAGTATACACTTGTTTACTAAGCATGTGACAAAATAGTACATTTTATTTGCTGCTGGCAACAACGTCAATCACCACTATGTGGAGACAGAAACAAGCTATATTTCACAGGAGGTCCACATTGACGTCCTTTAGCAGATGCTCTTATCCAGAAACACTTATTTGCCGTTTCATACCCCCCTTACATGCCAGTCGAACCCGCAACCTTCGGGTCGCAAGCACCATGCTCTGACCCAGTGAGCTATAACCGATATAGGACGCGACAACCAAGTGAGGTCCGCACGGAGGTTCAGTCTCAGGCCAGTCTCCATATCATGGAGCCAGTGGCTCATTTGATGCTTGAGAAATCAGGTTTTAAGACAGTAGTTTATCTTAATTTAAATTAGCAGCTCAATATCCAATAGGCCCTCGTTATGAAACCACTGAGGGAAATAAATTCAAGAAAAGCCATGGTGCATTGACCCAATTCAAGTACGAGTCCAATATGTTTCTCAAAGTTGAGAAAGGTGAAAATCATTTTGTAAATTCGACTTGAGACAGAAAAACGAACAAAAAAATTAATTTCCGCAACTCCCACGGTTACTTGAGTTGCACAACAGACGTTTCGATCTAAATGGGATCTTCGTCAGGTCACACACATCCCGTAAAACACATAAATAATCTTAGTGAAAATGTTAGTGTAATTTAAAGTGAATGTAAGGAGTTCAATAACATGCCCAGAGCAGAGTTGGTACGCTACTTTGTGATTTTTGTACCTACACGTCAAAATACCGCTAAGGGAAGTAGCCCACACTGACATCTCTAAAAGGGACAGCTAAAGCATGATTGTATTCTCAATGCTGACAGTAATTTCCTGAATAAAATTGTTTATTGGTTGTTTGATGGAACCCCCACAAAACCTGTTCCACGACTTTCTGAATCTAAATCTAAAGCTGACCTTCACTACTGCTAGATTTATTGACATCAATACCATATTACTGATCTATACAGGAATCCCACCGATAGCATCACGCTTTTAAGTGATCGTTTCTACCCTATTCGATAATCTCATTATAGAACAGTCTCAATTAGCCAGTTCAAACGTAACCGCATAATGTTGCATGGACACAGCTTACAACAATGTACAGTTTTGACGGATAGATTCCGGTAGAGAGATATCCTGAGGAGTGCCTATCAGCTGCTGAGCGCGTCACGTATATCAGCCAATCCGATAGCATAAACACTCCATGCGCAAAACCACGGACTCCAGGACACCTGCGTCGTGGAATACTCTAGATATTGACGTGAAAAAAATAATTAACGCTGGCACATCGTCATCTCTGACTCGAGATGGTGTACATTCTTTAAAGATCCACAAACAGTCGTTTTTGGAGACAATTAAATTTAAAGGACACTTTACTAAAAGCAAACCTTCCCTCACCACCCACAGCTCGACATTTCAGAAGTAATATTCCAGATGGAATTTGCATGTGTACGTTGGCAGATATCAAAATTAAAAGCAAAATCTCCTGCAACGTCATTTATTTAGGTGCCCATTTAGAAACTACGCGCTGAGCGATAAAAACAAGGATCACAGAAACAGTTAAAGGAACAATGATATCAAGTCTGCTGTGCACTTGTTCCAGGAATAGCACAACCGTTCTTCCCTCCACTACCTGGGAATCGAACATGCGACATTACCCTCCTGATGCCTTTTGTTGAGATTTCCTCCAAGGCGTCTCCAGAACTAGGCATTATAACATTCTAAAAATAGTTCTCTTCACAGGTGGCTGTCATTCATGTCATGGCAATTTACCTTTCATGTACTCTAATAGTATCGCTATTGACCAATCAATTTCCGTACCTCTATCGTCGCTATAACACGCAGCTGATGGAAGAATCGCAAGCATGCAGTATCTTCGCTGCTTTAGACTTCTGCAATGTTCATGTTATTTCTATTTACTAATTTGCATACATAATTGGGAGTATTCACTAATTGGTTGAACACTTTCTAAACATAGATTATTTATGTAGGTGTTTTACTGGATATGCATGACCTAACAAAGATACCATTTGGATCGAAACGTCTGTTTTTGTGAATAAATTCACCATGGGAGCATACCAGAGTTGCAGACACTACCTGCGCAGTACCTGCGCAGTATGATCACGTCAGATCAGTTTACCATGCTTTGGGTCTGTAATTATAGTTGCAGGTAGGATGCTTTGGAACCTATTCATAACGACCATGTCTACGAGTTACTTCCTTTCCTTCAAAAATATTTGCCATCGGTTTTCCTGTCTCAAAGAACAACAGATGCTTTCTAGGCTACAGAAATTAGTTAATTGGCAACTGGCACCACTGATAACAGATGAGCTTGTTTGAAGACATTTTAGGCAATTCTGTCCATTCCACAGCATTTTTAGAATATAAATTTTATAGGTGACATTTGCATCCTCGCAACACAATAGGAAGAGAAAATGAAATGAAACAAACTACAAAGGAAAACCGCATCATCCACATCACTGGCTGTGGACAGCAGTTATTTTTTTTGTCCAAACATGATAATTCTCAGCCTCAGAGGGTTAAGCGCCTTAAAACACTGGTACACACCCACACACAAAAACACAAAATACACTCATACACACACACAATGAGAAAAACTGTCCACAACTGTCAACATTTGCAACACTGTAGAGTCTGACAGCTTGGCATGTGGTCCTTCTAATTTTGGCCTAGGAATCAGGACCAGATAAAAGCCATTTTAACACCCTCCCTGTCAAGACACAGAAGGCAAAGGTCAGTGAGCACGGGAACAGCTGTGTCTCAATACTCTTCAATGGTTTGCTTCAAAGTGGAGATGTATTCCATAGAAATAAAATGAGAATGATTTTATGCCATCATTGACGTGAATGGGGAGGCCTGTTGTATTTCTATATTTCTATGATGTACCCACTTCTTTCAATGATCAGTGACCACTAATGATGAATAAAAGGGGGGATGGGGGTGCCATTTTAGAGCATTTCAACATAGTCCAACCTCCGGTCGTTGACATTTGTCCAGTGGCTGAGGAGTCGAATCCATTTGTGATCCCTTGGTCAAGTCATTGTTTTTTTTTTTTTCATGATTTGAACCCAGTTCCAGTGAGGGCATCAGTTCAAAAGAGCACGGAGGTTCTGTTGGGTCTTCCTCAGCCGGACATGTCATATCTCCCCCTTGTAGTTCTTAAAAACAACAAATGATAGTCAACATGTATCCAGAACTGTTTGATGGTTGTGGCGTCACTGCGGCCATGAAACACAATTTCCTTGGCATAAAATCCAGGCAGGGACCCTCATCGTGTGAGTGCATGGTGGAACAGGTCCTGTGCTCCACAGAAAAGGTCATGTTAAAACACGCATGGTGACTGCAGGTCTAAAGAGCAAGGTTGGCTTGACTGGGATGTTACCTCGTTTCCACAACTTTAGCGTTGCAGCTCAGGGCCAACAAAATGCAGAAAAAATAACAACAATAAATGCAATGTTGCATGTGCTCAGTCACAGCTCAACAAAAATCGACTTTTCTGGCTGATATATGTCGTCGACAACTCAATGTACTCTTTTGGCTATATGTGCTAACTAACAATGGATAATGCCTTTTTGGCATGTGTAAATAGTTGATTAAAATACATAATTCCCACATACACATTCAACTTTCTTCCCGCATTGTCCAACTGTCTTGCTTGCATACTTTAACTTCAGGAGAGACAATTAACTTCCAAGAAATCATATCAGCTCTGTGCGATGAGAAGACTTGTCTGTTTTTTGTGAAACACTGCTGTTGGAAAAACGGGCAAACAACTGCAATGAGATTGGGAAAAAATAAGCAACTTAACAACTGAATCCATGAAAGAAGTGGGGAGAAAGACAGACAAGGGATTGATAGTGCTGTTGGAGAGTTGAAGTTCTTTCTGTAAACACAAACATACCACAAAACAACAACAATACCCCCATCAAAACAATAAAGCAGAGGAGCACTTTGAGTAGGAGTTCTCTCCAGGGACGAAGTAGCAAAAAAAAAAAAACAGGTGGGTAAACACTGAATGAGTGCGTGCCAAGGCTAACGTCGCTTTCCAGGCAGCGTGCCGTTCATCCTCCACTACATCCCTGGTTCGATCCCAGCCAGAGTCAATGGAGGCCCTGAGGTTTGGAGGCAAGGGAAGGATGGATAGAGGCCGGAGGAGGAAAGATGGAGAGAAAAGGAGGAAGGATACAACACTCCAGGTTCTGTTCAGGTGCAGGTCTTCTCTCAGCGCCCCGTAATCAGTTCCAATCACAAACGAACACGGCAGCGCAAAGGTTGGCTGCGGAAAAGCCAAAACAGGCATTTCTTTTTCGGGCAACTGCAGTTTTCTGCCATTAGGTGCCTAATGAGTGATTTAACAGGCGTGAGCTGAAGGTGGGGTCGGTTAAGGGCACAGGTTGTTATTGTAGGTTCAAGTTGACCGCCATAACAGTAGGCAAACACACATACAGGACAGCGGAGACCGAATGGCAGACGACGAGGCAATTGGGGGGGGGGGGGGGGCATGTGGGGGGGGCACAGGAGGGACAACCTGATGACTCCGCCAGATGGACCAACAAAACACAGGTTAAGCCGTCCTAAAAGACAGACAGACAAAGCCAGATACCCAGATGGATGGACAGTCACCCACCCAGCCAACAGTTGAATACGAGACACGGCCAAAGTGTAAAGGGACCCAGAGGTGACCAGGTTTGGAGAATTTGTTTAAAAAAAAATAAGAAAAGTTACTTAAGCCCAGAACATCCTTAAAAGAAAATACATTTAATGAAATGATTAAACGTAGCGCGCTGGTGAACAGAACTGAAAGCCAATTCATACTTCAGCTGCTACAGTACCAGTCCAGTTAGCGGCATTCTTGTCATATGTAGCTCCATTCCTGGATCCACTGCAGATATTACACTAGATTTTAGAAAACAAGGCAGACATTATCTGCACATTGAAAAGCAAACTCCCGCGGGATTTTACATTGGCTCGTGTTCTATCGTCAGACCAGGGATGAAAGCGCTAGCTACATGATCATCCCGGAAGGAAATCAAAACCATGCAGCAATGTACGACTTGAAGGAAAACTGTAAAATTTTCCAAATCAATCTTTATGCGAATAAAATGTTTTAATTTTAAACTATTATAGTTACTGAAATGGCCTCATACTGAAATCTACTCTGATGAATTTGGTCCTATTTGTGCAGTTAGATTAATATCAATGTACTAGGTGTAGGTGTATTTGTTTTATGGGTGTTCAAGGCTTAACAGATTCAGTAGAGGGCTTGGCTGTGGCAGGGTGGGGGGGCGACGCATTTGGGTGTCCAACGTGATCAAGAGTCCTCGTTCCCAGAATCTTCCTGGTCGTCGTTATAGCAACGAGTAGTGAGCCCTCCTTCTCCCCCGCTGGTCACCCCCGCCTCTCCCCCTGACTCCAAGTCGCTTTCCTCCTCCTCTTCGTCCTCTTCCTCCTCCTCCTCCATGTCGTCGTCGTAGAGGTCGTCGTAGAGCAGGTCAGAGCTGCTGTCCTGCGAGGGAACGCGCGTCTGGACGCAGTACTCTGCTAGCGTGGTGGGAACCTTGACGCCGTCACGCTCCGCGTCCGCCACAGTTGACACCACCTGCTTCCTGTGGGGAGGGGTTTGAGAGGCTCTAATGGTTTAGTTTGCTCTGCGTGTGTGTGTGTGTGTGTGTGCTCGTGCGCGCTTTCTTCCTACCTGATAATTTCGGCGTATTCTTTGTCCTTGCCCTTGCTGTCCCTCCACTTGCGGAACATAACCGAGGCGTCCACGTTGGCCGGTGAAAAGGTATTGGGCTCGTTCAGGAGGGAGATAACACTCAGCAAGATGGTCCTGTAAACACAAACACACAGTACGGTTGGAGGCACCCCTTCAAATAATAGCAGTGAATGACTACTATAAGTAATATTGTCTTTCATTTTGAAATTACACAGTAATTAGCGAGGTCAGATTGGTATTCCTACCACAGATTCAACAAAGAGAGGAAGTCACTGGTAGATGGGCAACAAAACAAAATGTTTAAGTATTTCTTTAAGCCTCGGTCCAAATGATGATAATTATTAAACCACCTAGTCGTCAAGGATACACTTGCTCTTCTGAACTGAGCGGCAGGACCGGAAGGGTTAGGGTTAACCCTAACCAGGACCGGAAGGGTTAACCCTAACCCTAACCAGGACCGGAAGGGTTAACCCTAACCTAACCAGGACCGGAAGGGTTAACCCTAACCTAACCAGGACCGGAAGGGTTAACCCTAACCTAACCAGGACCGGAAGGGTTAACCCTAACCAGGACCGGAAGGGTTAACCCTAACCTAACCAGGACCGGAAGGGAACCGATGAGAGGATGCCATTGGTGAATTTTAGAAAACAACGGCAGGTTTATTTGCTGTGTTGGATGAAAACTGGGAACGGGTTCACCGTATTGTCATGACTCCACCATAATGACCCATGCACCCAAGTGAAAAGAAAGAAATATTTACCAAAACATGCTACACACACACACACACACAAGGCACTAACTTCATAACACCAATGTCACCTAAATGCAAACACTTTGGGTGGGACAAATCATACACACACACACGAATGGTTATACATGAAAAAGAAGTAATCAAAGATTTCCAAACTTTAACTCAGCAATTCCTGGCAAGGTTTGACCCCTAAAGATGTTAAGGGCTTAATTACACAACACTTTCAACATCATTTATATTCTGACGACATAGCGCGCGTGACATTATTCAACATGACGACATAGTTCAAACAAGTAACACCACAAATGACAATAACACTGAAACAATGTATTCAACAAACCCACAACATTTTCTTTTTCAGAAAAATAAACTTCACCCATAACTACAATGCCAGGTGTTGCTCATATGACAGCAGAGAACTTTTAGTCTACGATTTGCCCTTCTATGGGAAGTCAACACTCTTTGCAGATCTTTTTCTTCCAGCTCTGCTCACTCGCACGCAAATGAAAGGACCTACGGTTCCTAACAGAAGCAAAAAAGGCCTTTTGTCAGATTGAAAAGGTATGAGCTCCCTACTAAGTCACATCCGCTAAATGACTTCTATGTAAAAAAAAAACATTTCCCACTTGTGCCATTGCTAAAGAAAATTTGTGGTGCAGCAGTTAATCTGGCAGGCTTCAAGTTGTCCCATGTAGACCATGTAACGGAAAAGTGCATTAAATCCAAAGGGGGCAGTGTGTGCTGCTATGCCAACCAAAGTTGGTGCCGTGATGTCACTACACGGTCTAAATCCTGCTCTGAAAGACCCAGAACCTGTTTCCATCCACAGGTTGCCATTTTAACCACACCAGCCTTAAACAAGATCTCCTCAGATACAAGCGAGCAACTAGAAAAATGACCAATGTACATGTTATAATCCTGAACGGAATTAGCAGCACTATTAAAGGCGCAGAACACACCAAGTTTCAGAACATGTGATACTCAAACTCATCCCTTCATGCAGACAAACTTAACACTGCAAAACATAAAGGTGCAGAAATTAAATGAGAAGGCCAAAGGGGAACAAAAGAACTGCCTTGACATACATTGCCAATATGACTGTACATGACTAGAATGACCGAGAGGTTGTTGTTGAAAGCATCCTCACCTTTAGCTGTTGAGTTAGCGTTTCCAACCTATGTGGAATTCGTTGAGCTATGGCAATGTTGTTCCCTCCCAAATTATAGTGTTATTAGGCAAAGCAAGGAAAGTGAATTTCATAACATTTGTAATTTTTATTGAAATGTTCTGCTGTTATTGGTAAGTAACCGAACCAGCTAGCTTCTCGTGACTTAGTCCACCTTTATTTGCATAAATAATTGCAAATTCTTAAATGAAGTTGATCCGTCCATACACAGAAAACCTTGCTGGAGGTTACTTCCTCACAGCACCAAGTAATGTGAACATACTTCATTTCCTTGAGTGGTTGGGTTATCGGAGCTGACTTCCTGTATAACAGCAGTAGTGCCTCATGACTTCCCCCTGTGGCTCCATTAGACGCTACTTCCTCTCGGGGTGCTTGGTTAAACACACATTCAGCACTTCCCAACTGCCCCAGGGGTACAGAAAGTGTCTCATCGCCTGACGTGTCTAATCCTTTTGGCACTTTCTCTGCTGTTAGGGACTGTCTATTTTTGCACTCCACACTTTAAAGCGTTGACCTTGGAAACTGAGGCGTTACGATGACATTTCATCTCCCCCAAAGACTTTGAAGGAAGTAAAGAGAAAGTATTTTTCTGCCTGTGCACTCATTTGTGCATAAACTGTAAACGGTCACTGTTTTTTTTTTTTTTTTAGTGTTGGTTAAGCTTGTTCCAGTGAACCAAACCAAGCACAGATTTAAGAACTTAAAAAGTGCTGAGCAGCGAGTGTTGAGTGATGTTTTCTGAGGTACCTGACGTTCTGCGTCGGGTTCCACCTCTCCGACGGGAGTTCCCCACTCTGGGGATCGTCGACGGGAGGGTGGAGGATGGAGATGCACACGTCGCCGTTCTGGTGGAACAACGACAAGTCAACCGCGCCCATTACACGCCCGAACGCAAGCGCCGCGACAAGCAAATGGAACTGGTCTCAACTCTTACCTCGTAGATGTTGGGATGCCACATCTTGGTGAGGAACCGGAAGGTCGGTGGGGAGTATGGGTAGTCGATGGGGAACTTGATGTGAGACTGACAGACACAGAATTGCCCAACAGTTTCCAGTATATTTAATCAAATGCATAAGAGAGAGAGAGAGAGAGAGAGAGAGAGAGAGAGAGAGAGAGAGCTTGGTTTATGTGCCATTATAATGCTGTCACAGCCATTCATCTGAACACGACTATACTGCCTCCCACCAATGTATGTCACCCACTGTGTAAACAAACCCCCATTTAGAAGAGAAACCAAAGAGAAGTGTGAGAACATTCTGTCCGGTAGGCCCCACCGTTTTGGGGAGAGGCGCCGCTCTACTTCCATTCAGATGGCATTGTCTACCTTTCGCAACACTCTCTGTGCAGACATGACAAGGTTGGTGTCAGCTTACGTCCGATACCCTCCTTGAGGCTAACACAAAGCCAGAAACAACCGGCATGCAACGCTATATCAGCAAAATCAACTGATTGTCAACTGGATTCTTAGTTGAAAAGATGTCACATGACCAGAACATGAAATCCTTTTCTTAGAGGAAATTGCTGTCATTCGTTGGTCCTTTAAGGCCAGCAGACTCCAACCAGATAAATACATACCATTTGTGGTTGTTAAAAATAGGTTCCTTTTTTAAACCCTGTATAACCTGAATTTTATCCACTAAGAATCCACATGCACTAGTCCAGACCTGGGCTCTCTCCCACCAGACTCCTGGGGAGAGGAGTGGCAGACCAGCCACACTGAATAGGTCACTCAGGGGAAAAGGAGAAGAGTCTCATCATGCCCTCCTCTCTTTCTCTCTGCGCTGAGGTGTCATTTATATCCATCCACAGCTAAAAATAGTGGTCTGGAGCCTAACGCTCACTCCAAGGGGGAAGACGGCAGTTTAAGGAGTCAGAGAGAGAGAAAGGAGAGGCGCAGCAAATAGACCCACACAAACCTACCCGCCACTACCCAACAGAGACCCACGACTGACCCTCCACCCCCACCACAGACGACTTACCTTAAAGTAGCCTCCTTCATACAGTGTGTTGGGGGGGCCAAAGATGGCCACCTCCCAGTTGTAGAGGTCCGACTCTTCTACTAGGCCGATGCGGAAGCCCTCCACTGGCTGCTCCTGCAGGGACTTGAGCTCCATCATCAGGGCCTTCTGGGAACTGGGCGTTGAATGGTGGGCCATGGCTATCCCACTTTTGACACCAGTAGGCGTATAAAGAAAGGGTGTATGGGGGAAGAGGGAGAAGACAAAGGGATGTTTGTTTGTTCGGTTCAATTTAAAAAAAAAAAAAAAAAAAACAAGCTCACTCAAAACTTCTCACAGACGTCCCCCTAGTAGGTTGGATTTGCCTTACATTGAAACAACTAATGACTAGGCCTTGTCGGCG
Source organism: Esox lucius (assembly GCF_011004845.1). NCBI lineage: Eukaryota > Metazoa > Chordata > Actinopteri > Esociformes > Esocidae > Esox > Esox lucius. The sequence continues at coordinate 38,119,837 of NC_047585.1, read as the reverse complement.
TACTGACTACAATATCTACACATAAGCATAGCAAAAGGCACACATTTATAAGGGAGGCTGTTAACTCTTCAGACATATGGAGTAATATCATAATTTAACTTTGAATAGGTCTTTAGTAAGAGTTGCACGCAGTTCTGACTACAGATAGAGCAATGATAAGACAGGCAAATGTTAACATCACGAACTCAAAGCAGAACAAACTATGTATGCTGTAAACAAAGCCTGGGAATGACTACAACGATTAGGCCTTTGAAACTCAAATGGATAAAAAAAATTAATGAAACACGAATTACCTCTATCCGCGCAGCGTTTACTACCTTGTAAGGGTTTTAATGGGCTAAGGCGAGCTATTTGTTTTGTAACTGTAGAAGCATAAACAGTGAAATCATTCGCACATGTCAAGTTTAACGTTGACAGTACTGTTTTATCTTGACTAGGCGACAGGAACACAGCACAATGTTGTCCTCGCGTTGTATTTTTCTTCTTTGTGCTACTGTTGGCATATAGCGTGGGGGCATACACAACAACGTTACGACACTCTTTGATACATTCTTGGGTCCAAAACTCTATTCACGAATTGCTCTCGCTGACATTTTCACTGTCTCCCCTGGTAATAGCCCCCGTTCGGACAGTCTCTCAGCTGATCCGCTGGTTGTTTATGTTTGTTTATCTGCTCTTTGGCACTCGAACTTCTCCCCACGTCAGCTCAACCCCCACCGAGTAACTTGAAAAAACGAAACAGCCTTCTGTCTCCACAGCATTTCCTCCACCGCCACGTCGAGAGGGTTGCAATTTATCGAGCTAACTTTCGTGGAAAAGGCAGTCCGTGCAAGCTTTGTACTTAGGAACTACACTGAATTTTATCGATTTCTATTTTCACCCTATCGATGCTTCCGGCTATCATTGCGCGTGTCTGCCTGTCCAGTACGTACTTGCGTAACTAGACTCACGTCTTACGTGCGCGGTCCTCTCAGTTCTATGTGCACGATTATCTTGTTTGGCACGTCTTGTGATTTAATGACAACTTCATTATTTGAAATAGTTATAACGTAATTAAAATCTGTCGTTTTTCCTCGTATAGTTGATGGGCATAGGATCCGGGATGGTTTGGCATCCGGTTCAATGAAAAGCTCTACCCAGGCTGAGACAACGGTTTATTCCCCACATTTACAGGATGGATAGTGTAGGCCTATAGTGGTGAAGTCGAATAATGGACATAGTAGGGTAAAGGATTAAAGAAGTGATGCGCACAAAACTGGACTGTGACATTTGGATTTCAGGGCCTACTCAAACAAAACAATTATAGTTCGGACTTTGTTCTGCTCCTGTGTTGTCATGTTTTATGGCGTATGTGAACCCCAGAAAGAGTAGCTGAAGCTTTTGGATGTAACTAATTGGGATACTAATACAAACCTAAATTATTTTCCACATGTTAAAATAGGTGTAGTTGTGTATATATTGCATTAGCTAAACAATGCAATGAAAGGATTACTTGCATCCTGGCTAAAGCTATCACGATGCGGCATGGGTAGCAGTACACATGCACAGAGGTTTCACAAATAAAAATTAATTTAATCCAGAAACACTCACAAGCAGCACAGCCGTAGACTTATGGAAAATAACCAACGAAAAACACCAGCAGGAGGAACATAAATAGGGACTAGAAAAGGGGTTAACGAGACACAGGTGAAAGCAATACACTAAGGAGATTGAACATAGAAACAGGAAAACTAGAACCAAAACACACAGAACATAGAAACAGAATGACCGGCACGACACAGGCTGTGGCCGTATGTTACAAAAGCTCTCCTCACAAACAATGCAACTATTTGTTTATCTTATAAACCGCTTTTTACAAGACAAATGGTCACAAAGTGTTAATTTAGCCTAAAACGTTAATGAGCAAGCAATGCAACGTTGAAGCACAGTGACTAGGTAGTAAGAACATCTCCCTAGAAAGGCAGGAACCTAGGAAGCCAATTAGAGTGTAAAGTATAAAAGTTTTCATCCATTTGGCCAGAGAATATGATACAAACTAATAAACTGTGTATAACAAAATTATGTGAATTTGCTGGCCCACTCTAGTCTTGGCACGTTAGCTGTACCAACTAGAATATGTTAAATTATTAGATTATTATGGATAAGAGCAGGATCATTTTTATTTGTCAAATTAGCAGCCTCACAAAAATCCTCACGATACCAGAAATATACACCATTTATTAAAAAGTACCATCAAGCTTATCATCGAGAACTTTCCCCACCCTGTGAAGTTCCACATAACTGAGTTACTCATCTGTACCTTAATAAACTGCACATCACCAGAGTCCTAGAAAATGAAGAGCACATATTTCATCAGGTGGCAGCAAGTTTCCATTGACATAAAGGCAATTCAAGCAATTAAGTGTACACAAAGGCATTTCCAACCAAAAAGTTGGTTCCTGACAAATAGTGTAAAAGTCTGCTCTTGCAGGGGAAACGTATGTGGGAGTTGGCTTTTCGTAGCAGCATTCAAAAACAGTGACAGCGGGTGGGTATAGAGGGTGAACCACGTAAGATCATCGGGAGAAAATGTACATTTTAGTTTGCATTTCATAAGTGTTCAGTGGTCAAGACAAAAAAAGCTATTTGACCAGGTGGGCCACAGACAGGGACAGCTAGGGGTCATCAGTCCAGTAGTCATCAGGTTTGGGACCAGTGCAATTATTATTATTAGAGGTAACATACCTAATGTCAACAGGCCACCAGATAAGACACAGAAAAGGACAGGCTGAAATTAGCCCCCCGGGCATGTATTATTGCAACATACACTGATCAGCCATAACGTTATGACCACTGGTAGGTAAAGTGAATAACAATTTCCTTATCATGGCACCTGTCAGTGGGTGGGATATATTAGGCAGCGAGTGAACATTCTGTCCTCAAAGTTGATGTGTTAGAAGCAGGAAAAATGGGCAAGTAACCAACAGTTTAATATTTAACTGACAGTTTGCTAATGACTCATAATTGTATCCTAATTTAGTAACTTGGTGTTTGGTAATGAAGGGCCTACTTTGCCTCAGCAACACTGACTCAACGACAAGTTATTCATAAGAAGACAACTGATGGCACCTTTATTCATAGCAACTGTTTTCTAAGTAATTAATCATTTGACCTGTTAATCCTAAATATAATTTAAAAATTGTGTCTGGCAGTCATACATGCAATGTTATGCAAAATCATGATCCTGCTAAACAGTTACTTCAATTAGGGTACAATCATTTAGCAATCAATTATTTATTTATCAATCATTGGACACCTATTTGGAAGTTGAACACAAACATTTTAGCACTTTGTCAATTTTTTTTTAATGTTTTGACTTTAAATGTAGCCAGAAACATAACAAGAAAGTAGAAACAGAACTTGTCAAGGAGTTTTAACCCAACTCCATCCACTGAATCTATTGAGAACCTCAGAATATTGGTATAGACAAACACATTAATAATGTAGTAAGAACATTTACATGTCCAATAGAGATTTTCTGTTCTGATGTCAACAAGTCTGGGCATATTACTGAGTAGGCACCAATCAGAGGCAGCATTTTTATGATGTCATCATGTAGACTTGTCACAAAGTATGTTACAGTATTTTTAAACTAGAAAACACAAAAGACTAAATTATTTTGATACAAAATACGGAGCCATTTTCATCAACCCTATCAAATATAAATTACAAAATCCTATTTTGTTTTTGAAAAATGTATTTGAAATACATGTATCATAAATACTGCCCATCCCTGCCAAGCATTACTTGGGATGTAACCTGGCCAAATACATCCTACTACATGGGGTATAACCTGGCCAAATACATCTTACTACATGGGGTGTAACCTGGCCAAATACATCCTACTACATGGGGTGTAACCTGTCCAAATACATCCTATTACGTGGGGTGTAACCTGGCCAAATACATTCTATTACGTGGGGTGTAACCTGGCCAAATACATCCTACTACATGGGGTATAACCTGGCCAAATACATCTTACTACATGGGGTGTAACCTGGCCAAATACATCCTACTACATGGGGTGTAACCTGTCCAAATACATCCTATTACGTGGGGTGTAACCTGGCCAAATACATTATATTACATGGGGTGTAACCTGTCCAAATACATCCTACTACATGGGGTGTAACCTGGCCAAATACATCCTATTACATGGGGTGTAACCTGGCCAAATACATCCTATTACGTGGGGTGTAACCTGGCCAAAAACCTCCTATTACGTGGGGTGTAACCTGGCCAAATACATCCTATTACATGGGGTGTAACCTGGCCAAATACATCCTATTACGTGGGGTGTAACCTGGCCAAAAACCTCCTATTACATGGGGTGTAACCTGGCCAAATACATCCTATTACGTGGGGTGTAACCTGGCCAAAAACCTCCTATTACGTGGGGTGTAACCTGGCCAAATACATCCTATTACATGGGGTGTAACCTGGCCAAAAACATCCTATTACGTGGGGTGTAACCTGGCCAAAAACCTCCTATTACATGGGGTGTAACCTGGCCAAAAACCTCCTATTACGTGGGGTGTAACCTGGCCAAATACATCCTATTACATGGGGTGTAACCTGGCCAAATACATCCTATTACGTGGGGTGTAACCTGGCCAAAAACCTCCTATTACGTGGGGTGTAACCTGGCCAAATACATCCTATTACATGGGGTGTAACCTGGCCAAATACATCCTATTACATGGGGTGTAACCTGGCCAAAAACATTCTATTACGTGGGGTGTAACCTGGCCACATATATCCTACTATATTGGGTATAACCTACCCAAATGGTGGCGCAATATACAAGATTCTATTTCAAAAGCTAACCCTCGCCTTCTAGATTTGGCAACAAACTAAAATGAGGGTGACAGAAATATAATTTGTGTGGCTCCCTGGCTTGATTGACTGAATGCATGACTGAGCTGCTCAGGAAAGATTTCAAACAGTTATGTTAATTTCGTTATCCTGCCTATTGAACCAGACAACGCTTGTATATTGGTTTGATTGTCGTCTGCTTACATAGTTTTTTTGGGGGGGATTTATAATTACATTAGAATTTATAATGACATTAGAATTTATAATTACATTAGAATTTATAGTTACATTACGATTTATAATTAAATTTTACACAATGCAGTTGATGTAGATTATTGAATTTTGTCAAGATAAAAATGTATTTATATTTTCATAATTGAGGCTTCTTTAAATGTTTGCATTGTAACATAAGAACATTTCCATAACACATCTGCGGCAATGGTGGAATGATAGTGCTTTCCCACATTTACCCGCCAAATAATAAACACTTGCTGAAAGGAGCCACTGAAGGGTGTTATTATCCCCAGCACCCTTGATCATGTTCACTTGCTCAGCTTTGGGATATGGCCAAATCATGATATTCATGTGAAACTGCAAATGCGGGGCCCAGGATTAAGTGGAGGAGGAGGGGGCCATTTTGGATCAGAATGAAATAAACGTATTGAATGTGTTGGTGATAGACACACAATAACTATATAGGTGTCTGTCATGGTTAAAGACTTGGCCCTGTCTGATCATTTCTGTGTCTGAATCACTGATCACCCCGGATGTTCAAGTAAACTCTGTTTCTGTTAAGACAAGGTACATTAATGAGAGGACCAATGTTCAGTTTATGGAAGCCATAGCTATCTCTCCAACAGTAAATGCTGAGTCAGTAGATGTACTCCTGGATAATTTCTAGGCCAAAATATTGAATGTCATGAATCGTGTTGCACCGGTAAAGGTAAAGAAAACTATGAGTAAACAGTAAACTCCATGGGGGACCACCATGATGGTAAGCGCCCTGAAAAGAGAATGTAGGAAAGCAGAGCGAAGGTGGAGGAAAACTAAACTTCAAAATCACTATGACAAACAAAGCCTTTGTAGCTTCAACTATCCGTTACGCAGGGCCAAACAGCAACATTTTTCACAGAATGATCAACAAGAATATCAGAAATACCCGCAACTCTATTTGACATGGTCGACAAGCTTACAAGCCCCCTAAAGCAGATAGCACCAGAACTCATGTCCACTGTGAAATGTAATGAATTTACATGTTTCTTTAGTGATAAAATTGAAAGTATTAGACGGACCCTCAGAACTACAGTCTAACAATGACACTGTCCAATTCCTACGACAACCAAGACATAACTCGGTTATTATGTCAAAATATAATGCAATTGATCAAAAATCCCTAGAATAAACAGTTCAACATCTTAAAGCTTCCAGATGTTGTCTTGACACATTGCCATCAGACGTTTTTAAAAATTTTTTTAACTCTATAACAATGGATATACAGCAAATAGTTAATAGTGCTCTGCAATCAGACATTTTCCAAATGTCTCTAAAAACAGCTGCCATTAAGCCCCTATTAAAAAAGAGAACACTGGATGCATCTATAATGAACAACTATAGACCTGTATCAAATCTCCCTTTTATAGCCAAGATCATTGAGAAGGTTGTCTTCAATAAACTTAGCAGTTTTGTGAACTCAAGCGGTCTCTTAGACAAATTTCAGTCAGGCTTCCGACTTCACCACAGTACTGAAACGGCCCTGATAAAAGTTTTAAATTATATATGGCTGAATACTGATTCAGACAAAGTAACAGTTCTGGTTCTATTAGATCTCAGTGCAGTATTTGACACTGAAGATCATAAAAAACTTCTAGATAGGCTGGAAAATTGGGTAGAACTCTCCGTGACAGTCTTTAATTGGTTCAGTTCTTATCTAGATGGCCGGAGTTACTTTGTCACCATTGGTAATCATGAATCTGATAGGGAGGCTATGACGTTCAGAGTTCCACAGGGATCAGTTCTCAGACCGCTTCTGTTCAATCTCTATATGCTACCTCTGGGCCAAATTCTACAGAAAAAATACATGAACTACCATAGCTAGATGATATTCAAATATATATGGCTCTTGAACCGTATGAAAACAGTTCAATAGACTCTCTGTGTCACTGTATAGAGCACACAAATACCTGGATGAACCAACATTGTCTACAACTAAACCAAGATAAAACTCAGATTATTGTGTTTGGCAACAAAAATAAAAGAACTAGTATTAGTAAAGAGCTGGATTCTCTGGCCCTTAAAACCAAGGATCAAGTGCGTAACTGTAACGATCCCAGCTTGAGGGGACTGTTCCGCTTCGTGTTTTCTGTTCGTCCTTGACATGTCTTGTCCTTGTATGGTCTTTCCTGTTCTTGTTTCAGTAAATCAGTATATTCCTTTCACCTGTGTTTAGACCCCACCTGTTTCTGTTCTCCTAGTTAGTCTGTGTATTTAGTTCAACCATTTTCTCTCTGTCGGTCATTGTGGGAATGTGCGTGTCGTGTTTCTGTGTCCCTGATTCCTGATTCCTGAGACCATTTGTGCCCGACACTCTGTTTTCTTTGCTTTTGTGTTTATTAAAAGACGCCTCAATCTCTTTCTTTGAGCGTGACAGTAGTCTTGGTGTTCTGATAGATACAGACCTCACATTTAACAGTCATATCAAAGCGGTCACCAAAACAGCATTCTACCATCTTAAAAATATAGCCAGAATCAAGGGCTTGGTGTCCCAAAAAGACCAAGAGAAGCTCATCCATGCTTTTATCTCTAGTAGGGTTGACTACTGTAATGGCCTCTTTACTGGACTCCCCAAAAAGACTGTAAAACAGCTGCAGCTCATTCAGAATGCTACTGCTAGAATGTTAACCAGGACCAAGAGAACAGAGCACATCACTCCGGTTCTTACATTTTTGCACTGGCTTCCAGTCAGTTACAGAATAGATTTTAAAGTGGTGTTTTTAGTGTATAAATCACTGAATGGTCTAGGCCCTGAATACATGTTTGAAGAATATAAACTGAGCAGGGCTCTTATATCCATGAACTCAGGTCAGCTAGAAGAACCCAGAGTCCAAACTAAACATGGTCAAGCGCGTTTAGCAGTTATGCTGCACACAACTGGAATAAACTACCAGAAGATCTTAGGCATGCCCCAAACGTATACATTTTTAAATCCAGGTTAAAAACACTTATCTTTTTCACGTGCCACTGACAGAGCACTTAAACTTAACCACACTGTTTAGCCTTACAGCTTTTATAGCTTCCTAGGTTTTTATCCCGTTTTATTGGACTTATTTTATGTTTTATCTGTTTTTAAGCTATTGTATTAAAGACATGATTATTATGATGTATTTTATATTTCTTTCTTTGATTTATTTAGTTATGTTTCTTTTACCAATCATTTTCTGTAATGCAAGTGCTGGTGCTATCAGAGGAATAACCTCAGTGTAAATGTAACAATCTGCAGATGACGGATAATGCAAGTTCTTGTGCTGCTGTTTAGACATCAATGTAGGGTGTTATCTCACAAAAGGACTGACGAGTTCATCTGAGCGCTGGAGCGCGAGAATTGAGATACTGGGGTGGTTCAGTATACAGTTATGGTAACTGTAATTCATTGTGGATGAATATAAAATGCATGTACAGCCATGGCATAAAAGTCCCCCTGGAGACAGTCCCCCTGGAGACAGTCCCCCTGGAGACAGTCAAGTAAGACATTGATGCAAAGATTTTCTCACAAAGGGACTGACGGGTTCATCCTAGCCTTGGAATGCGAGGATTGAGATACTGCGGTGTTGAAGTTCATGTACAGTCATCGTAAAGCTCATTGAATTGCTTCTATGTACGAATTGTGCTATATAAATTAAATTGCTTGCTAAGTTAAGTCATTTTTAAAACAATCCCTCTTGACTGACAGGAGGGCACACATTTCGCGGGTGGCTGACAGAAACAGTGCCCTCTGGTTTTTGTTTAATGAAAATCTACTCCAGAAGGGGACAGAGATTTTGTCAGTTACTGGCAGAAAACGATGCCTTCTTGATAACTGAATCAACATCTAGTACAGAATGGAATAAACCCATTCAATGTGTTGGTGAAAATGATACACAACAACAGTGTAGGTTTAGAACTTATTGGAACCATCCCTCTTGATTCTGACAGAAATTATGCTCCCTTGTTTGTTGAATCATAATCTATTCTAGAATGACATGAAACACTTGAATGTGTTGGGGAGAGAGTGACACACTAACTGCATAAGTTTAGTATTTTTTTAAACAACCCCACTTGATTGACAGAGTGGCACTGATTTCCCTGGTGGCTGACAGAAACGGTTCCCTCTTGTTTATTGAATGAAAATCTGCTATGCATATCTATGGAACAATCCCAATCAAATGTGTAGTTTGGTTGGTAGAGCATGGTTCTTGCCATATAGATGGTGGGTTTGATTCCCACATGGGACAGTATACATTTTGCCATTTTTGGAAAATTACATCTTGTTTTACCAGGGGACACAGATTTCCCCTGTGACATAAGATTATTTCTGCTCAAATGAGCAGTGGCAGACGGTGGCAAGCAAAATCTCTCTTCCATGTTCTAGTTACAAAAATGTAACAATTCACTCAATTTATTTTTAAGTGAGAAGCACGCACTTAATAGTTTAGGGAATCCTTGTGCCATCCTTGTGCGATTTTGTTATTTTTAAAATATCAAAATCGTTTTGACAGCTGCTGTAAGATGGTTTACCAAATGTGAAAGTAAATCGAGTGTTAAATGTGCTGTTGCTGTGATTCAAATAAAATGTGTGAGCAGATCCGAGATATCCCTTTTAATTAATTAAAACAGAATTTTCTTAATGATTTAGTTGTTATTGGGGCGTACTGAAATGAGTGCTGCACGTGACCTCCCGTCACAATTGAGAATTTAAAAGTGACATTTTGCTTATTTTATTATACTACTCATTTTATATCTTTTTATTTAATTCATACTTTTATGTTTTTATTAGCAACACCATGCAGCACCATGACATCAAGTGATAAAAGGGATTTTCTTCAGTGTAGCCCAAGATAATATTATTTTCAAGACATGTGAGTGGCATATAAACAAAAGTGAGCCTTCCCTTCCCATTTAAACAGAGAGAACCCCGCATAGTGTTTGTTTATCCGGAGATATGTCGTCATGACATGAAAACGTGACATCAAACAGGAACTATAGAAAGAAAGGCGGACAAATCAAGATGGCGTTCCACGATGAGGCAGGAAAGAGGTTTCGATTCCAGTAAAACGTATTGCTTGAGAAAGTTTAAATGTGCATTTGTGGGGAGGTGTAAATACGTTTTTGGAGAAGCTAGACGGCGCAGATACTGGTAAGAGATTTAAGAAAGATGTAATTTCTATTTTCTTTCAGGGGCGGTGGCAGAGAGGGAGTGAACGAGACAGTACAGTCACTAACTGTGTGGTAGGCCACCAAACTAGCTAACAAGCGACTGGGCTACCCTACAGTATATAACTAGTTAGTTAGCAACGATGTGGACTTCGGCACTTATTGTACTCACAGCAACTATCTATCTGGTTACATAGTTATCGATTTTCATATTTGTCAGACTATTGACGTAAGGCCAATTACCAAACCTTTACGTGTCGGTTATTTCGTGTCACACTTAACGTTTGCGAGCTAGCTATCCAACTCTGCAATAGTTAGCTACAGTCAAGTAGCTACTGTTTACAGTCAGTAGCTAACTAATTCGTAGATGAAATATTCGTTTGCTAACTCGCCTGGCTGTCTACGTCGCCGTCCTTGTTACATTGTAATAATGTTTCTTCTTTTGGCTTATTAGTCTTTAAGTTACTTGTCAGGTGTTTTCTGAGCGCCCAGCCCCCCTCGCATTGATCGAATAAATCATGAAATATGTGATTCGGCTGACAGCTAACGTTAAGCTAGCTAGTGACAGACTAGTAGTTAGCTGTCAAATAGTTGGTAGCAGTAATTCCTTAATTTTGTCTCCATCTTCGATCGCTAACTACGTTTTCTGTTAATGTCTTTATATATTGCATATTTGTAATTAATTATCTAGCAATTTAAACATGTAGCTACTCTTCTTAACCTCTGAAGTAGATGAGTCATGCAAGTGTGTGTCGTTCATATGAAATTAGGGCAATTCCACGGTTTAATAATGACACTGTCGAGCCAAGTCGGAGTATGCTGCTTGGATATCAACCGCTACGCTATGTGATCAAGTGTATATTAGTAAAACTACTTTCACTCCTGTAACTAGTACCTCTACCGATTTCTGCATGGCAGCTAGAATAGACCGCAACGACAATAGCTATTTTTTCTAATCTCTTGTTCGTGTAGTTGCGGGAGGTTTCATAGTCTGACAGAAAAGTGAATTACCTGGTACTGTAACAGCAAAAACACATCTCGTCAACTCGGCTTTTAGATAATCTCTGTGGACTCTACCTACCGTCTACGGGGTTCATTTATTGGTTTCGGTTTGACATACCTTCTCATGTATTCTTTAGAAATATTTGAGTCTGTGTCACCCCATTAACGTGGAATTGCAAAGGCAAATAACATGGCAATTTGTGACCTAACTTTCAGTTTCATGTCTCACACACGTATTAGCAGAGATTACTTTTGATGTAGCAAAAGGCTTGTGGTTTGACCCCTGGACCTTTTAAATTAATTAGTAAAGCAACTCAGTACTTTTATGGTGTCATTTGTTATTTGGACAAATAATCCAGAAGCATATTTTTCATCCCAGTGGCCATTTCACTTGGACATCTGTAATGCTAAAGCTTGTTTGCATGTTGCTAAAGCAGCGTTCAGCAATGGCTCAAGTCAAATCTGAAACAATACAGCGTTTGTATTCATAATACCTGTGATTGTAGTGCTGCGTGAACAAGAATGGACAGATTGCTGGTTTGTGAATTCTTGTGGAATCAGCGGAAGCAAATAGCGTTTGATCAGAGACAACTCATCAGAAGAGAAAGAGGAACCTCCTAACACTATGACAGATATTGTTGTGGGGGGGGGGGGGGGTGGTGTGTAACAGATTTTCTTGGTCTGAAAGCCTAGGCTGTTCCCTGGAAGTTTTGAGAGGGCTGACAGAACATTGCTACTCTAGCTACTCTCTCGCCACCTGACTGATTTCCCATAGTCCGAGATGTTATGTTGTTATGGGGTTACTCTAAGTGGAGATTTTCTTCTTTCACCCTTCCATCTCGTTTGGATTTCATGCTGTCACTCATGCTTAATACTCTACTGCATTCATACTCTGTTTATTAGGTATACTGCTATTCTCCTACAGACAGTGAGTCACATGCCTGTGACTTACAATATAAAGCAAACCAAGCAGACAGACTTGAAGGGTTTTGTCACTGTTAGGCTGGTCATTAGTATGGTGAAAAAAAGTGAAGCAATTTTGGTATGATCTTTTGTGCCAGTCCCGTCAGTTTCAGACACAACAACACATCTAGTCAGTGGCAGTCATGCGGGTGACATTTGATGTCAAAGTTGAGAACAAGAGGAAGTGGCTTTAGTGGGCATGCAGATACAAACAAAGGACAATTTAGAGGTTTAAAAATTCTGCCTGGCGTGACGATTCTTGGTTCAGTTCTCTAAACTGGCCTGCACAGTCCAAAGACCTCCACCCGATTAAAGGATCTTTGGGATGAGATTGAATAGCATCATGAATGTACTGCCAATCAGACTAAAGCAACTGCATGATGATGTTGGATCAACATCCCTGTGGCATGTTCCAGACACCTTGTAGAATCCATGCCTTGAAGAATTCTGGCTGTTCCCCAAGAATTCCATCTTATTTCGGTAAAGGGGTCCGACACTAGTAGATGCTAGTTAGCAGGCCACTGAGTGGGCATCACCACCAGTTACACTTTTGTATGTACTATACAAAATCCAGACACACGTTCATGTCAATTGATAAGTGTATCCGAACTGTTGCCTGGTAGTGTATTCTTAAACTGTATTTTTAATGGCTTTGCTTGTTCCACTGGTCTAGACTTTCCATAGTGCCAAAGTCAAACTTTGACACCAAGATCTTGCCCTCTTTTCTTTCCGAAATAGCGTTCTGTTTCTGAGCCACTCCGATCTCCCAAAGATACTCTTCCACCTCAATGACATGGAGCTGCTGTTCCTCCTGGGGAAACCCAGCCCGCTCTATGACCTCTGTGATCTTTCTGTCACAATGTACCACTCAGTGTTGCGCGGAGAACTTGTCCCTAAACAACACCCTGTCCTGTTTGTCAGAATGAGAACAGGGACTCGTTCCTGGTTCATGCTGTGCAGCATCCATAGAGTATGACCTTTCCTCACTGAGGAGGCTCCATGTGGTTACTAAACTGGCTTGGCTCCCCGCTTGTTCAGGCAAGCCCTGCTCCAGTTAGCATACAGAGCTTCTTTCTCCACTCCCGTTTCTATGTCTTTTTATTTATTTTAAAGGGGAGTGGACACTCTCCTTACTTGTCTTATTTTTTTAAGGCTTTTTATTGAAATTGGGCTTCACAGGGAGACGGTGAAGTGGAGCCGTAGGGTTAACAGCAGAGATGGGTCTTGATCCCATGTCTCTGGGCACATTTATTTGTTAAATGTAATAATATCCTAATGGATCTGGATGTGATGGAAAATAATTGGTAATTTCTTAGCTTTAGAACCTTGAATATTCAGCATGTTTTGTTCAGTCTCCAAAAAAAGCTTGTTCATTTCTTGAGACAGTTATTATTTTTTTTAAACATGCTAACGTTTTTGGATTATATGAAGTGTCATTGCATTTTTTTTGTCTATTCTCTGAGTTATTTAATTAGTGGTTGCGCTGAAATGCGAAGTCGTTCACGCCTGAGACATCCATCTCATTTATAAGCCCTGCATGTGTGTTTTACAGACTCTAAATGGCTGCGAGGAAGTCTGATATCCACAACAATGGTGAGTGTGTCTTCAGCCCTTCAGCCTGGCATTTTATTCTCAACCCATTTGCATGATGTCTGGTTATTGAGGCCTTGTCAACCTGTTTTTCCAGGACCCGTCAGTTACCTTGATGATGTTCCCTTCAAAATCAATGAGAAGTTTCGCTGCCCTGCCAAAGTGGGGCTTCCTGTTGGCTTCTGCTTACCGGACTGTGGGTCTGTGCTCACCAACCTTCAGGTAAGTCTTCGTTTTCTCTTCTGGAAGTCTTCCATTTTCTGGGGGGGCGGAGTCTGAAGAATGGGTCATTTGAACCTGGGTTGCATATATAATGTGAAACTCATTGTCGTGAAGAGGTTGTGTGATGGTTTCACTCTGACGTTGTCTTCTCACTAACAAGTCTTCCTTGCCGTCTCGTCTCCGGCCCCTGCAGTATGACTTCTCCCTGGAGAGGCGGAGCGTGCGCTGGGGAGCAGAGCTGGCCGAGGCCAGGGCGGCCGAGGTCCGGGCTGAGCAGGCGGCCAGGGCGGAGGTAGAGGGCAGGGCGCAGTCGCCCCCTGCCCAGGACCACGACGGGGGCTCGGCTGACGGGGGGCGAAAGCGACGCCCCGCCGAAGAGCAAGAAACCCTTCCGCCTGCGATGAACCCACTGATGGCCGGCCTGCGCCACAACGCCATCCTCACCCCACTGCCGGCGCCTGCCAGGCAGAACGCGCCCAGCGTCCCGGTGCCACAGTACCTGAACCTGGCAGACTTTGAGCGTGAGGAGGACCCCTTTGACAAGCTCGAGCTGAAGACACTAGACGACAGGGAGGAACTGCGCAACATCCTCCAGAGCCAGCCACAGCAGCCCCCGCAGTCAGTCTCCCCCCCGGAGGCGCCCCAGCCCAGGCCGGCGTCCCGAGGCGGCACACCCCCGCCCCAGGTCCCTGCCACCGGCCCCCCGGCCAAGACGGGCTTCGCCCACAAACCCAACGGGCTGGTGACCCTGTTGGACTTGGACAAAGTGGGGGGTCTTGTCCTGGGACGGACGATGGACCCCGACCGGCCCTGCAACATCCGCTCTCTCACCTTCCCCAAGCTGTCTGACCCCGGGGACTCGCCGCGTGACCCCATGTGTCCGGTCCCGGCACCGCGTAGCCTCGCCAATGGCAGCCCGCCGGCACCGCAGTACAAGGCAGAGGAGACGCCGGTTCACATTCTGCAAACCCATAATGGGGCACCAAAGCAGGTTGGCAACCGTGCCGTTTTAGTGGACCCAGCTTAGTTTGAATTACAAGACACGTTGCCCAATTCTTTTAATTTCCTGAGTGGCCTAGGAAGTTTCTGGACCAGGGGGGAGCGAGCTACAAAAACACCCTTTCTTCTCCTGTCTTTTTCTTCCTAGGTAGATGCAGGCCGCCCACGTCTCCCGTGTGGCGGGGAGCTGCTGAGCCTTTCCCCCAGTGAACGGCAGTGTGTGGAGACCATTGTGGCCATGGGCTACTCCTATGAAGGGGTCCTGCGGGCCATGCAGAAGAGGGGCCAGAACGTGGAGCAGGTGCGCCCCTCTGCTGTGCGTCCTCCAGGCCACGGCTGTCTAGGTCCCATTTCAAAATAGAGATCTGTTATAAAGAAAGTGTGTGTGGTGTGTGTGTGTGTGTGAGAACTATATAACAAAAATGGGCCTTAACTCTGGTTGCATGCGAGGGTTGACTGATGGGCACTTTCTGTTCCTGTCCCCATTCTAGAGAAGGCCTTTTTTTTTTTTTTTGCCTTACATTTTAGGCCTGTGGAAAAGGTTACAATTATTGTTAGGCATTACTGGTTTAGGGTTAGTAGAAGTTGGATTTTTGATGTTCATCCAACTTTGGTGTCCCAATTTAAGCTGTGAA
This sequence comes from Esox lucius, assembly GCF_011004845.1. Classification (NCBI taxonomy): domain Eukaryota; kingdom Metazoa; phylum Chordata; class Actinopteri; order Esociformes; family Esocidae; genus Esox; species Esox lucius. The sequence goes on along the minus strand of NC_047585.1, from coordinate 38,104,166 downwards.
CATTGGTGTGTGTGTGCTTGGTATTGCAGAAAGAAGGTTTAACAACTTCAGGGTCTCCTAACCCCCCCCCCCCCCCCCTAAACTAAATGGTAGTATTCAACAGTACGTCACACTTGTAGTGGTAGGCTCAAAATATAGCCAATTTATTAAATTCATGATGACAAAGCACTGAGTTTTAGATATTTTATTTGTAGCTGTAACTTTGTGGGAGCAAAAAAAACAGGATAAGATCATAAGAACTAGTAGGTAGCGGGTTTAGTTCAGAGAATTTGTTGCTATGGTTTCTGATTAGGCTATAAAGCCCCTCTGGTGCCTGCCTTTTGTGATCATGTGTGAGTTCACATCATGTAGCTTTTGAAGTCTAGCAGGTAGCAAAATGAAGAGGGTGGTTGTGAATAAATGACTTACATTTATCCTGTGTTTTATTGTCTCAACACCATCCACCAAGTTGCTTTAATGCATCAACACTGACAGCATTACACAGGGTTATTACAGTTGTACTGCTAGGGGCTTGTTAACAGTGAATATACATTTGCTAACATTATAATGACACACAGTGGTAGTTGTTAAGTCATTATTGGCTTCTTTGTTACTTGTGACACCACCTACCAAAAACAATCTGGTCTTGAACTAGAAAACGACACTTCCAGCTCAGCCATGTTTGTAATTCTGTGACTCAGGTTCTGGAGTACCTGTTTATCCACACGCGTCTTTGTGAGCGGGGATTTGATCCCAGTGCTGTAGAGGAATGCTTGGACATGTACCAGTGCTCTGAAGACAAGGTGAGTCCACCGTAGTTTCATCTCCGTCACACGGACTGATTTGTGTTTAGCAGACGCAGATATGCCAGTCACGATTAGTCAGCTATTGCTTTGACTCATCTTGAGAGGCTTACTGGTGGGGATTCACTTCCTATTTTCACAGAATTTGGATATACCAAATAATGTGTAGCTCTCCTCACGGTCATTAAGATTTTTTTCCCCCTAAACAATAGGTTTAAACTATAACGATAAAAAACGGCCCATGACAGGAGTTCCCAGTTACATGTTCTGAATGGTTCCCCCCCCCCTCCCCCCCCCCCCAGGCTTTTGAGTTTCTGTCGCTGATGACTCGGTTTGGCGAGATGGGCTTTGAACGGGACACCATCAAGGAGGTGCTGCTGGTGCACAACAATGACCAGGACAAGGCCCTGGAAGACCTGATGTCCCGTGCCGCAGCCAGTTGATCCGCCCCTCCTGCCATCCACGCACAGTCCCACTGGCTGACTTTGTCCCTCCTCCCACACACATCCACCCGCCCCCCCCCCTCCACGTTACACTCCAACCCATACAGCTCGTGACCCCACCCAAGTGGCCCACTCATAAAACAGTGATCCAAGAAGAACGACTCCCAAGAAAGAGCGCAAACTTTCCCCCGCGCACACTTCCATTAACGATGCACACTTGTGGCAGTGTGGAGCGGAAGCCAATAGGTATAAAAGAAGAGAAGTGAGAAGCTGCAAAGTGAGTACGTTGGGCTTGTCGTTGACCGCGCCATGGAGCCCTTGCCTGTTTTAGGTTTCCTAGCTTTTTGATCATAACAGTTGGAATGGAGGTGTGAACTTCCTGAAGAACTGGTGACGTGACGTTACCCAGCATTTCGGGGTATGGTGGTGCGTGTCTGGCTGTGAGTGGCACAGGGGGAAGGGACAGCGGAATAATGTATCCAGGATTGGGAGGAACCACTAGCTTGGTTCGACTTACTACCGACACACAGTGGACACACCCAGCTAACTAAGCTGCCATCTTCCACTGCTCAACGCAGGCCTTCTAATTGGCGTAGGAGAGGGGGGTGCCAAGCAGCCTGGCTGGGACTAACGGACCGACCGACACCAGGACCTAGAAAAAATTTAAAACAGAAATGACGTATCAACGTAGAACAGAGAACTGACTCCCGAGAAGTGCCCTCTCTGTTCCCGCGACTGGCGTTCACTGATCTTCTGTCTTTCCTCTGTTGTTTTGCTTGTTGATTTGTCTGTCTGTTTCAAAAGGACACATTCTCTCTCTTTGTGAGTCCTTTTAAAGATTTCTTTGCTTTCTGTTTTAGGAACTGCATTAACAGAACCTTGAAAGTGATAATATAGCAGGTTCTACGGTCCAGTTGTTCCTCCTGCTGTGGAACAGACTGACGAGAACAAGGGAGAAAGCGATGGGGAACATTTAAAAATTTTTTGGCAGAAAAAGAAACATGTACAAAGACTCTGATGTGTTATGCATCTCACCAACATAGATATTGACCTATTTAAAACCACGCTGACATTTAATAAAGCGATAGTGGGAAGGTAAACAGATAAGCACAAAAACATATGCTTGTAGTGTTTGAAACAGTCCCCAGTGATTTTGAGAAAAATTATGGAAATGTTAAGTTTAGGTTGTTCTGCAACCAAGAATTGTGTGCAATATATGTTTTATGTGTGACTGACTGGCACTTTTTTTGAGACCCATTGAACTTTGGGCATCCCTGAGAGATCTCAAATTGATTGCCTTTGCTGGAGACACGCTCACTGGAGGAGTAAGGTTATTATAATTTTTTTTGCTGTTATTTAACTCCCTCATTACTGGAGAATAGGCTCCACTATCAACTATAATTATGGTATCTGACTGACTCATCTCAGTTATGCAGACTAATGGGTTTTGGTTATAGGAATTGGACAGGCAAATCTTCAAGAATGGATCAAAAGATCTGACAGGTTATTAGTTACATAGTAACCAAATTCATGAGGGTGCTGTTTTATGTTGTAATTGTACTTGATATAGCTGCACCTTGTATTGACCCCTTTTAAATTAATGACCTGTGTAGATCAATCTACAGGTGTCTTCGGAAGTGCCGTGATGACACTCCATTTCATGTGAAAGGGTAACTTGCCCGCTCCCAACCAAGCAGCCAGTCACACTTCAAGGTTACTTTCTTTGTGTTAAGATGAGAGAATGTCTTTAGAACAAGTCTTGATCGTTTTCCTGGTTGTCAAGGTGATCCTGTGACATGTTACGTGACTAGGGGCTAAAATGTTAAGGCTATATAACGTTACCATAGAAATGCTTAGTGATTTTATCTAGTTCTGCCCTTTGAACACATTGAACAAAAAAATGTTACAGAATAGCCTGTTAAGAGCGTATGCAGAGTTTGATGTATTTGAAAAGTTGCGTGCGTGCCGCGGTCTTGGCGGTGTGTGTTCCGCTCATCCCAGAAAAAGCCACTTGTTTGCCGATACCAAAAAAACAACATTATGCATTTAACCATCTCAGATTCCATGAAGTGTCATTTAATTCAGCACCTAAAACTCAACGCCAACTTGAGACCTTGCTTGGAACTGAAGTTAAACTTTACCCTTCTGATAGCTGATGCAGTTCCTTTTGACACAACTGGCTTAATTGGGTATTGGGGGCGTAGCAAGCCAAACCACACAGAACTCTGGTTGAGGAAAGTCCTGACCTGCACTGTGGCCATTGTTGGTTCGAATCCTTACTTGAGATCTGGGGTTTGTAGTGTGCAAAAAAAAAGTGATTGAGAGGTGAGTTTTCTTCTGAATCGGTTGGCAATTCTTCAATGTGATTAAAATTACACATCTTTTCAATGGCGTGGTAGTTAATACTTATATCGGCAGGTTTTTTTTGTTAACATTTTTGGGGGAAATGCGTAATTAGTCCTTTAAAGAGGGTTTACAGTTACATTTAGTTCTTTGTTCTTGATTATGCCAAACCCACTGTTTTAAACCGCAAGTGCTGATTGTCTTGAAGCTGTGGTATGTGCGAGACCTAACACCACGTGTATGACAAAAAAGATTTCGCTGTTTTAATTGCACTAGTAGCCAGTTAAAGATGGCAGCAAAGAACTTCGGGGTTTGTGGTATATGCTAAATACACCACAGCTAGGGGCTATACAGCATCTAGGTGGAATGCTATACTTAAGAACAGACCCTAGCTGTGGTAGATTTACCACACACCACACCCTCTTGTCATATTGCTTACGGTGCCTTTGGAAAGTATTTAGACCCCTTCACTTTTCCCACATACTGTTGTTATAGACCTGATTAAATATTATTTTGCAATAAATCTACCCCAAGTACCCCCACAACGGAAAGTGAAACGGTTTTTAGAAATGTATGCTAAGTTAATGAAACAAATACCTGAAGTACAGAATTGTTTGGACCCTTTGCCATAACATTCCAAATTGAGGTCATATGTATCCTGTGTCATTTGATCGTCAATTGATGTCTCTAGAACTTGATTTGATTCCACCTGTGGCAAATTCTATTTATTGGAAAGGATTTGGAAAGGCAGATACCTGTTTATATAATCAACCACATTTCACAGTTGATGTCAGAGCAAAAACTTAGCCACAGAGTCCAAGGAACTCTCTGTAGACCTTGAGGCATAGCTCAAGGGAAGGTTATTTAAAATAAAATAAAATAAATTATGAATGCACTGGAAGTTCCCAGGAGCACAGTCGGGTACATTATGAAATGGAAAAGGTTTGGAACCACTGAGCCTACCTAGAGCTGGCTGTCTGACAAAGTGAAGTTACTGGGCAAGGAGGTCAGGGAGGTGACCACAAACTCAATGGCTGCTCTAAACGGGCTTCAGAGTTTGGAAAACCTGCCAGAAGGACAACAATCTGTATAGCACTCCATCAATCAGGCCTTTATTGGTAGTGTCAAGGAAAAAGCCACTCCTGAGTAAAAGGCAAATTACATGCTTCCTGAATGACTGAGAGCATGAGGGGGGGAAACATTCTGGTATGATAAGATCAAAATCAAACTTTCAGGCCTGAATGCCAAGCGCTATGGCAGGTGAACTCTAGGTGCAGCTCATCTCCTTGCAACTTCCATCCCTTCAGTGATGCATGGTGGTGGGAGTATCATGCTATGGGGATGATTCTCAGCGGCAGGGACTGTGGAACTGGTAAGAAATTACGACAGGATGGTTTTAGATCTAGGGCAGATAGAACCTCAGACTGAAGTGTAGATTTAGCTTTCAGCATGAAACATTTTTGAAACAGCCACGACAGCGCTGCGGTGGCTTTGAGAAAAGTCTCTAAAAATGATTTAGTGGCTCAGAACAATTGGAAGTGACAAGAATGCAAAGAGATTATTGCTCTAAAAACTATTTTTTTATAACTATAACGGACTAGTGGATTGGTCAGCTAAAAGCAACATCACAATGGTATCAGTCAGGGCATGTGAGCCATATGTTCATATTCAGTTATAAACTTAGACATCAGAGCATATACCCCACAGTTTAGGCAACACTGGGCCATGCCTGGTTCCATTTGTGATGGTTAACCTTTGGAAATTCTATTGCGTAAAATGCCCTTTTGTGTTGACGCAGTTTTCAAAGTGTTGTATCATCGATTGCACAACTTGGGTCTATTATACGTTTTTCGCCACTTAGGATTCAAAATGATACGATGACTATGGGATTAAATATTTGTGTATGTCCTCCAGTTCTTTATCAGTCACACTAGCCCTTACTAACGGAAGGAAATAGGATCTTTACGAGCAACTCCACAAACAAAACCACTGCGCTGCAATCCGGACTGTAGCTCATCCGGAGGAAGAGCTACAACAAATATTTATGAAACTAGCAAGCTAGGTGTTTCGGTAATGTGTCTACCACTACTGAAAACAAAATGACTAAATTGTACAACATTTTATATTTTTTATTGCAAAATACAAATTCTTACAAAGGTCTTGTAATTTCCATAACATATACAATTTGGGCCGAGCTAGTACAATAAAGATACATAATTAATAATAACATAAAATATAATAGAACAAACATAATTAAATAATAACAAAATGCAAACAAATAATTTTATCAATGTTACTTTCTTTAAGGAGTCCAGTCAAATTTCAAGTTTGATTAATGGTTGTATAAATTCAGGGCTTTCTTAGATTTTAACAATTTCAGTGACTGCAAGTAAAGTGATATTTAATTTAAAAAAGTTCTAAACATCGGGACTTTTAACCATTTACATTTGTGTAAAAAATATTTTGCCAGTATATATGAAATAGTTTTTTTTTATTCTAAGGTTCTGTTAAATCTGATAAACCCTGGCAGAAATTGTGAAATCTGGGCATTGATTTTGAAAATATGACTGATCATGGAAAAATCTGTTTAAGGATTAATCTTTTATTTAACGATTGTGATCATATGAAGCCATTTATTATCACATAGTTGTTTGGCCCCTTTTTAAATCATAATGATAACAGAAATCGCCCAAATGGCCCTGATGAAAAGTTTACATACCCTTGAATGTTTGGCCTTGTTACAGACACACAAGGTGACACACACACAGTTGAAAATGGCAATTTAAGGTGAATTTCCCACACCTGTGGCTTTTTAAATTGCAGATAGTGTCTGTGTATAAGCAGTCAATGAGTTTGTTAGCACTCACGTTGATTCACTGAACAGGTGAGATACTGAGCCATGGGGAGCAGAAAATAACTGTCAAAAGTCCTGCGTAACAAGTTAATGGAACTTTGTAGAGATGGAAAATAATATCAAAAGCCTTGCAAATGCCAGTCAGTACTGTTCAATCACTTATTAATAAGTGGAAAATTAGGGTCATTAGAGGTCAGGTAGACCAAGAAAGATTTCAGCCAAAACTGCCAGAAGAATTGTTGGGTTATGAAGAAAAACCCACAGGTAACCTCAGGAGAAATAAAGACTGCTCTGGAAAAAGATGGTGTGGTTGTTTCAAGCAGCATAATATGATGATACTTGGGCAGAAATTAGCGGCATGGTAGTTGCCAGAAAGAAGACTTTACTACGCCAATGCCACAAAATGCCTGACATCTTGACATAGCTCACAGCTTCTGGCACACTGTAATTTGGAGCGACGAGGCCAAAATAAAGCATTATGGTCACAACCATAAGCTCTGTTTGGAGAGGGGTCAACAAGGCCTATAGTGAACAGAATACCATCCTGAATGTGAATCATGGTGGTGGCTCACTGATGTTTTGGGGGTATGTGAGTTCTAAAGGCACAGGGAATCTTGTGAAAATTGATGGCAAGATGAATGCAATGTTATCAGATAATACTGGCAGACAATTTGCATTCTTCTGCACGAAAGCTGCGCATGGGACACTCTTGGACTTTCCAGCACGACAATGATCCTAAGCACAAGGCCAAGTTGACCCCATAAGAAATAAAAGACACGTTTTGCCTGCTCACAAATGTTTTCTCTACAAATTGTAAATATATTTCCAATTCTCCAAGGGTATGTAAACTTTTGAGGACAACTGTAGATTTGTCGAACATCAAATGTTCAGTCGATTCTACCTCCATTTTACAACAATTGCAGTCATTTGAGTCAATATTAAATCTTATTTGCAGAAATTCACTAGAAAGATATTTTGTTTTAGGAGATATTGGAAAAACAATATATATATATATTCTTCTGATTCTATTTGCGTCACTTTCAGTGTATTCCTGTATAATATACTTTATTTTAAAGGGTGAGGGAAAGCATTCCTTATTGAGGGAAGATCTTAATATTGTTTTATTTAAAACAAATACAACCCTCAATGGTCAACATGTTCAGTCTAGGAATTAGGAACCCTTAGTCGTACAAATAAGGGCTGGTGGAATCGCATTAATCACTCACTTGTGTTCAGTACAAGGGCACATTATATTTGAGTTTGAAGTCATTATAACCTAATATATCACCATTGGCAAGCATTAGATGTCGAAAAGACCATATCCCTCGTTCCTGCTATTTTCTGTAAAAAAAAAAAAAGAGAAGGGATTTATTTTTATGAGTACACATCTGTTATTCCAGGCGTGTTATGGGGAGAGATGTTCAGTACAATGTCACCTCAAGATTGAAGTGCACGGTGCCGGTCGAAAACATAAAAACGTCTCGAGTTGACTACCGGACTTACTAAGAATGTCCTGTAAGTAACTTGTTATAGGGTTGTCAGTCACACTTTACCCATCATAAATTGCGGTATTGATATTTTTATTAATCCCATTGTACTTCTGTGACCAAGAGAAAGTCTTCTTGCTTCATCTCATACAAACGTGGATTTTGTTCATGTTCCGACATGAATGAGTCATGTACATTCACAGCAACATGCATCTCGTGTTAATGTCTTCCGGTCAAGACCATGAACAGGGCAAGTGGTTTGTGAACGCGCACGCTTTAAGCGTAAACGTCCTACCAGGTCATATCTATTTTTGTTGACGTTTAATTTCACTGCGACTGCGCGAGGCAGAATGTTGTTGCCGTTGGTGACGCGGTTTGTAAAGAAAGGATTGGAGAAAAATATAGATAGAAATGGAGAGGAGTCACACATTGTGGTTCCTCCACAGAAGCTAATTCTATCAGGTTTCAAGCTACAGTAACCTAGCTAGGCGCATAGCTATAGTGTACGTTTCGAAGGCTGGAGTGGAGGTTACGTTAGCTAGCTACTGTAGCTAGCTAGTCAACCTCACCCTACTATAGGGCCTATGTGATTGTCCTTTCCAAACGCCCAACTCTGCAGAGGAAGACAACAAAATAGCTAATCGCCATTATATGATCCAGCACTCAGCGTCATTATTGCCCTCCATGTGGCTGAGGGGCTTGTGTGTGTCAGATTATGGCGAGAAAACCAGTTAGCAGGAAGAGGAAGGCAGGGGAGTCCAAGGACCAACAACAGGTAGGCGGAAACGGACTGGTCTTTCTATCGTCTTGCTGGGTACACTTGTAGATGTACTAGCAGTGTAGGTAATGTTTCAAGTTTGGTTAGCATAACGTTAGTGTGTAAATGAGCGTCACAGTAGTTGGTACTGTACCATTTTGCGTTGCTTGGTTATATGTAGTTTACTAACGTTAACCTTGGATACAATGAAGATAAAAACGTTTTTAAGCGTTTACTGGCCAACAACTCAAACCGTGTTGCTAACATCTTATTTGCTAACATTAGCTAGCTAGTAGGTAGACCTTACTCGTATCTCACAGTACAGTCAATAGCTAACGTTGGCTCATGGGCTATGTGGCTAACTAGTTAACCGTACTTAGAATTTATATTTTAAATGTCAGATTTTCTTTACTGTCCATTTACCCGATAAAAAAAATTAAGTATTACACGGACGGTATCCTAAAGACCGGCCCTGTCCTATTTACTAACAATAATTAGGTACTGTATGTACTGCAGACTTTTCTCTTGGTTATTTATAGGCCTACCGGTACCACATAACTGAAAGTATTGATTAAGCAAGTTACATCGAAGTATTAGGAGAGGGTGAAATTATTACATTATGTTTTCAAAACAATTGAATGCCTACAACTTGGTCAAACTGGGAAGTAAATTATCTTCACGGTCCTGTTTTTCAAACGTTTTAACTTTATTTTGGTATTAGATTTATGGGTTTGGGTCAGACACTTGAACTTGACTGTCCTCTTAAATTAAAACCACTTGTTGTGGCAAATTAACCATTTATGTGTGGATTCAGAGGCATATTGGTTTTTGGTTAAAAGTATTTTGTTACTGGGTAAAGTTCATAATGCCATTGACCTTAACCTGGGTCCTAGGGCCAAATGGCCTCATGTAATCAAATATCCCCCACAATATGTATGGTGTTCTTCTCTGCTGATGTTTTATAATGTTGACACCAAACCCATTTCTAGTGTGTATGGCCAAATAGCTTTATTTTCTTTTAATCTGACCAAAGTACCAGTTGGAATACAAGTGCCGATGCTGTAAAGCAAGCTCCGTGACCCTGTTTGTGAGAAAGCGTTTGTCTGTTTGGAAAAATTGACACTGCAGTAGATCAACAAATAAAAGTTAATCATTTGGTTAACAAGGAGCAACATGCTAACTGTGGATAACTGTTGTGGAAGTTCAGCATATTTAACTAGTTAAGGGACATTTCTTGCTAGCTAATCAGATAATACCTGCATCTCTAGCTGTAACCAATTTTTTTTTGAATGAAATCTAATGACATGACATTCTCCCTCTGGTTATCTGTGCTCTAGGTTTTCAGCATGATTTATAGAGCTAGCTGCATACAGGAAACTAAGTAGACTAGTATATTTTAAAATTATCACTGGCGTGTGATCACACATTAGTTTGATTGTGCTGAAATAGCCTTTTGTAACATTTTGTCTAAATTAACAGAAACTGAAAGTATATCCTCCTGAATGGCTAGAGGGAGCTAACAATGTATCCTACCAGACATTAATTTACAAGTCCGGCCTATTTATTTGCCTACCAAGCAATTTATTAATTATGCATTGAATTGCATCCATTCTGTTCTGCAAACAATGACATACTCAGTCATGAGGTTCTTATAACCTGTATAAGTATCACCTATATTAAGGTTTAAAACCTCTTATGAAGATTTGTAGCATTATCTGTGAATGTTTACTAATGCGATTGTCTCTTTGGTTCAGATCTGCAAAAAAAAAGTAAATGACTGTTAGTTCCATGGAACAGATTTGAATATACACATTCATTTTGACTGGAGAATTTCCTCTCAATGTGAACCTGATCTCCAAATTGTTGTATACAGCTATATCAATTGTCCTTGGAACTCATTTTCCAATAAATTATGATTAGTGCAATGTTAACATGGAATGTTTTAAGAATAAATTACTATTGATCATTTATCTTGATATGGTGTTTAAGGATCTATGTAGGTTTCAGATTACACAGAGTTTTGCATTGCTTTATCACAATATTTTTTTTATGAAAGTATATTAAAAGCATGTTTGTCTAACATTATTTTTTTATAGTACCTCTTTCCATCAATTGCTACCGTACTGTGCTTACCTTTATTCATAGAGCATTACTAAAATCACATTCTCGTCCTAGAACCTCTACTAAATAGAAAACCATTGGTTTTGTTCAGCATTTATTTTTGTTTAATGCAGCTAATGACCTTCACATGTCCCCTTTCACTCATTGTCTTGGTTGACAGAATGGCTTTGTGTCCCAGAGACCTGCCCAAACAATGTAATAGTCTATTTCTTTGACTCATGGAAGGGGCAAATGTTTATGTGCTTTGGTTATAAAAACAATTAGGGGCTTATGATGGTAGCCCCATAAATGTCTGTCTTAAATCATATTCATGTTTAGAAGTTCAACTGTTTATCAGTTCCTTGGTTTCAGGTTGAACAAAAATCAGTTGCAGAAAACGCAGGAGGATTTGTTTTCACTAATTCAAATAATTAATGACAGTGTCATTTTTATTTCGATAGGCCTTGTCCTAAAACATGTTGATGAACCTGTTAAAAATATTACAAATAGCCTGTTCAGTTTGTCTTGTCATGGTAACATTTACTGCCACAATACTGAGGCATGTTTTGGGTTTCATCACTCAGTAAGGAGTGAATATCCAACGGCCATTTAACTTTCGACTTAATTTATGTCTGTGTTGCAATGGATTTGCTAGTCTCTGTCTTTATTGATAATATCTAGTGTACATGTCTTAACATGAGGAACATGGAAATAAGGGATTAGACAATATGGCACATTGGCTGGCCGGTGGCTCCCTTCGCCGCGGTTCAGATCCTTGATTGGACATTGTGATCTAAAATGTCTGTTTAACATTGTCGTTGGGTGGTCATGTCATCCTATCGCTCAGCCTTGGTCATGACCTATGTGGAATTTCAGCGTATTTGACTAGTAAATTAAGAAAAACACTTTTGTAGTTCAGTGACTTAAGATGTTTTTGTAACTTGTAACTCAGTAAAAACATTGCAAAAGATATCATTCTCACAACATAATAGATTAATGCCGTACAGAGGCAAAATATTCTAATGCACCAAAAAAAAAAAGATGTATAGTAGCATAAACACATGGGAAACTATAGGTATAATAATGTGGTTATATGATGTCTTGCCTGCAAATGTTTTATCTGTCCTCACAGCCACACTCACTGCAGCACCTGTAGGGCGTGTCACATGCCCAGCCAACTTGCACATATGTATGTTAAAATCAGGCGTCCATCCGCTGTCAATGTGTGGCAATAGATAAACATTCAGTTCAGTGTTCTCCACACCTTCACACTGAAGCTAAACTGATGCAGTGCACGTAGCATTGGAATTAAAACCAAAGGATTCTAGTAATGTAGGGCGAACCTGAAAATGTACCCATGTGTGATTTTAATTTTTCTAAATGCTATTTTCACTTACAGTGCGTGCGCCTATTTTAATTTGGTGTTGTTTCTCCGGGGCTAACCTCTGTCCCTCTCCACTCCAGTTGGGCTGGTGCCAGTCTGCGCACAAGCGGACGCGCGTGTCGTCCTCGTCCCGGCATGCACAGCAGTGGTGGCGTAGCCGGCTCTCGGTGGTGTGCGCACTCAGGGGGCGCGAGTTTCGTCCGCAGCAGCAACATGAGTGGCGGCTCCAGCGTAGCCTGCGGGGCTTTGCCGCCGGCCGTCTTCCGGGCATCCTCAAGGAGCGCGAGTTCTCCCTGGGCCGCCTCAACAAGGTGTTCGCCTCCCAGTGGCTCAACCACCGCCAGGTGGTGTGTGGAACCAAGTGCAATACGGTAAGAGGCTACAGCCCCCCCCCCCCCTGTGTTTTACTCTGCATTTGTCTGTCGTAAAGGGAAAGGCAGCTCTTTGCAATAAACGCCTCCGGGCGTTGCTGTAAGGTTTCCTTGTACGTTGGTCTCAAGGCGCATTGAACCCTTTCTCTTACTCATTCGAAAATGCTGTGCTCACATTCTTCTGATCTTTCCCTTGGAAAAATAGAGAGGGGGGGGGGTGGTGGTAATATTACTCAGGAACAAAGAGAGGAACTTGGGACCCAAAACACTAAGTGAAACCAAAACTCTCAGGATCCTCCATGTCGATACACCACCCCCTCCCCGTAAAGACAATGTTTTTGGTTAGTTGAGTGGGAACTGGGAACTGCTGTAAACTGAGGACTTCATTCATTTTGAAAGAAGTTGAGGACCAAGCAGTCAGTCACAATTTGCCATTTATGGTTTTGGGGTGGGAGAATAAAACCGTTACTAACCCAGGACTAAATTATGACCCTTGTAATGCCAAATGAAAGAACAGTTAACACTGCCAACACTTTGTAATTACTCTGAATTTTTGTGTGTCTAATGAATACACCCCAGATCAGTACTTGTGACTATCAGAATCGGGCGTGCGCGTGCCTGATACATGTTTCTTATCTCTCACACTCCGGGGGCAATGTAATGGGCTGTCACTGTTAGACTGTAGCCCTGGACACATCTGCAGTAACTCTAGGCCAATTAATTGAAACCTTAAGCTTTGGTTTGCTTATGTAAAGCAGGTACTACCTGTTTGCTGAGTTGTTGTGGTTAAAATCAGAGGCAGAGGCTGATTATATACAGGAAAGACGTTGTTGTTTGTTGCATTTCTATGTTGGTATGAATGCTGCGTTGATCTGTATGGAGAGAGAATACTGCCAAATGTTTATATTCCCAGCATATAACTCACAAACATGAACCATGATTTGTAAATAGACACCATACAATCCCCACATGTAAAACATTATCCGTAAATGAACAGCAGCGAATCCATGGAATGTAAGCCAGGATTCCTGTATACGCAGCATTAAACTCATAAATGTGTAGTTAGAAAAGAAAACAAAAAAGCACAAATGTAAGTCACTATCCACAAGCACTCTTATTTCTAAAATTGCATTTGTGTAAATGTAACCAGATTTGTCTGTCAGCGTTTTCGTGTTACAATTGTCGATTGTGCTTCTGTGGATCAAGTTGTGTACGTGGATCGGTTTACATTTGTGCACAGAATTTTGGCAGTTATGTTCCGAGTTCAGGTCACAGGTCAACGATCCACAAATGTGATTGAGACTGCTAGTCGACCTCTCATTATTTTCTTTTTCATGCACTTTGTGATTATTCCTCTATAATGAAAAGCGCTTTACAAATGCAATATATTATTATTAATGTAGTAGAATAGCTTGCTGACTTCCAGCCAATCACCTAAGCACAGAGTGGTGAATGGACCAATATCCCAACACCTTGTGCAGTCCACCCCCTAAAGATTATAGGCTGTTCTGGGTGGCGTATATGTTCAAAATGTGTTGTTGGTCAGTCACCTCTTTATAGAGGAATATTGGTGTTTTATACTCTGGAGGGTAGGTGTGAGTGGTGGTTCCTGGACAGGCTGTGGCATTATGGGAGATCGGTCATGCAGTTGCTCGCTCACTCTTGCACTGTCTAAAATATTAAGCTGATCTTTTCAGGAAACAAGACAGGCATTTGGCAGGTTCAAGAGTTTACTGGTTTTATTAATTTCTTTGTCGATTTACGTGATAATTTTCTTGACAGAGCCCATAGATGTCACACCACTGTAGATCAGTCAATGACATTGGTATATCAACAAGGGTACTACATGTGCAAGGACATTTACATCAGGGTTGCCAAAACCATTGAGATCTACCGTCCTGTAGGTTTCCTCTCCAAGCCCAGGTGTGACTAACCTGATTTAGCTTTCCTTCAGCTAATTATTACATTCAGGGGTGTGACTTTTGCATCCTACTGGACCGTAGCTCTCCGGAAACAGGGTCAGGCAACCCTAATTCCCACAGTGGAGCTATAATGGGTTTCTAGCGGGTGTGTGTATTCATGTGTTTAACAGAGTTTTGATGTTTAGCACACACTAACCCACATGGTATCTGACAGTACCCACAGAATGGTGACTAAGGCACCAGGTTATAACATTGGACTGATTAATCCAGGGGGCACTGTACCTTTTGTTGGGGTACATGTTTGTATTGTGTTTTTATATTTAGTTTTATATGATAACTTGTTAATTTGGACCAATATAGGACCGATTTCCTATATTATAAATGGACAACTGGAAAGCTCTTGAACTGACCTGTTATGAATTAGAAGGACTCCTGATTCCGGATCATTTTACTAGTCTAACCGAAATGGTTCTGTTCTTGCTTCAGCTATTTGTGGCAGATGTTCTGACGGGGCAGATCACCCGGATCCCCATGCTGAAGGATGGGCACGGTTGCGGAACGGGGATCGGGGGGACTCCAGGGGCCTCCTTCCTCCCCGGTAGTGGCTCTGTGTCCGGGCTAGACCAGCAAGGCTGCGGGATCCACGCCATCGAGCTCAACCCCTCCGGTACGCTACTGGCCACCGGCGGAGATAACCCCAACAGCCTGGCCGTCTACCGGCTGCCCACCCTGGACCCGGTGTGCGTGGGCGACGTGAGTTGCTCTTCTCTTCCTGGTGTATTTGTACCGAGCTACGCAGGGCGGAAACAGCACAGTGGTGGCCAGGACGGCCCTTTTCCTATCTGAGCGTGCGATTGTCCCAACGGCCGTGTCTCATTGGTGGACTTCTCTATTTCAGGATGGCCACAAGGACTGGATTTTCTCCATTGCGTGGATCAGTGACAGCATGGCTGTGTCTGGTGAGTGTCGAGTGACGCAGACTGTCAAGCCACAGATGGAAGGGCACGCTGTGGCTCGTCCATCAACACTGTTAAAGTGTGAATGTTGTCTCTGTATCAAACCCACCACGTAATGAATGTACTGCTTCTCCCCAGGGTCGCGGGATGGTTCCATGGGCCTGTGGGAGGTGTCCGACGAGATCCTGAGCCAGGCCATGAAACAGCAGGACGAGGAGGGAGTCCCCTGCTACTCCCACATCTCCCACCGTGCCCTCGAGGACATCCCCAAGGAGTACACTAATCCCTACAACTGTAAAGTGAGGGCCTTGGCCTTCAACAACAACCACAAGGTCAGCCACATCTCCCTCCGAGCTCTCTGAGACTGACCCTGGTACTGTGTTGTACTCATGAGTCTGTTTTACCTTCTGTCAGGAGCTTGGTGCTGTTTCCCTGGATGGCTATTTCCACCTCTGGAAGGCAGAGCAAAACCTGAGCAAGGTTGGTTTGAATGTGTCTGTTCTGTGTCTCAAAACCTGTCAGTAGAGTTACTGTGTGGAGAGAAGGCTTTAATTCACTTATTTCTTTATAGTGGCCTAGAACTTTTGCACAGCACTGTAGATATAGAGGTGTACATATCTTTAGAGCATACATAACTTTATTTTAATAAATTTCTTTAGGGCATACATATCTTTATTTTAATACATTTCTTTAGGGTATACATTTCTTTAGGGTAATACATATCTTTATAGGGCAGGGACGTCGCTAGGCCTATTTTAAAATATTAATTATCCCCCCTCAATATATTTTCTCTGTGATTTCTTTTTTCCATCACATCTAAACTTCTTAGAAATTGTATAGAATCGTGTTCAATTGGCAGAATGTTAGGTTGAGTTTGATGCTTTGAACGTATCTCGCTCACCTGAAGCGAGCTGTCTTCTGTAAATAGGAACTAACGTTTCCAGTGGTTGGAGTAAATCAGTTCAAAATTTAATAACACTGGGAAGCAACAGTACGTTTTGGTAATCAATATAACATTTGAGCAAGTCCTCCACCATTTTTTATAGAAATGTGTGGAGGTTAAAAAAAATAATTAGATCGTAAAAATGTCATGAATGGAAATTGCTTAGACAAGTTGCAGTTCATGAAATTTGACTTGTGCGACGTCGTGTATTATCAAAGTCATCAGTCTTTTTTTCTTTATTGGAAGGCAAGAAAGCTAGCTACAACTTTCTAGTAGACACTTCAGACAAGACTAAGATCTGTCATTTGTAATGCAAATTTTAATTAAATTCAACAAAATAGTAAGGTGGTCAATAATTGGGGACGGTGGCTGATAATTGGGGGTCGTATTTATTAGCGACAACACGAACCAACTACTGAAAATATGACTTTCCCTTTAATTACATGCTAGCTCATTTGTATGTCACTAATAATCATCAGGAACACAGTTGCAAAACAGATTCATGTTTTTCTGAGTTTTAAGTTAACTTATTGGAACATATTCTGTTCAGAGGAAGGGAGATCCAGTTGTTTAATGTTTCTTTTTTTTAATTATGATGATTATGACTTTATTCCCGAGATGAATGGGCTAATGACTAAATCTGTTTTTGAAATTATTCAGAATGATTCAGAGAAATCTTGCTTAGAAACTGAATATGCTGTATATGATCATTTATTACAAACAATAGTTGACCAAGGTGTTATGGGTACATAGTACAGCCGTTTTTGTGACTTTTGTTGGTGTTGGATGGATGAAGACAGCGGACTTTAATTTCTTTATTTAGAATTTAAGTTATATTAGATCAGTGTCTAACACAAACTATGAGACAGGTATACTTTTAGCCAACCTTGACCAAAAATAACCTTATTTTGATAGATTTTACACCCATTGTTACTCTATAAAATACATGATGAAAAGATGTTTTGGGGAGTATGCCCAGATCCCCCAAAACGAGGCTTAGCACCCCCATCCATGATTTTCTAGTTACGTCCCTGGTTTAGGGTATACCTATCTTTATAGTTGCGCGCAAATGTTTTTCGCCAATTTATTGAAAACTACAAACTGAAATCTCATACATACATATTCAGACCCTTTATGCTGTACTTTGTAGAAGTGCCTTGGGCAGAGATCGCAGATTTGAGTATTTGGGCATGCCTCTACCGTCTTTACATGATATTTCAAACATTATTTTTCAATAAATTGGCATACATTTGGAAAAACTTATTTGTCATTATTCTTTAAAAATCGTGACCAGTCGATTGGTCAAGAATAGTCCTCTCTGTCAACCAGTGTTTATTTTTATTGGAGGACAGCCCTCGTGGGTTTCTACCATAGATTTCTACAGCTGTATGTACACATAAAAAGGTTTTTGAATGCTTTCCGTAGCTATTGTCCACGAAGCTGCCCCACTGCAAGGAGAACGTTTGTCTGGCATATGGTCAGGACTGGTCTGTGTATGCGGTGGGCTCTCAAGCCCATGTGTCCTTCCTTGATCCCCGGCAGCCCACTCACAGCATCAAGTCAGTCAGCTCCAGAGAGAGAGGAAGTGGTAAGGATTTGACACCACACCTCAATCAGACAAGCGAGTATGAGCATACACTATAGCATCAGTTATGTCAACTTTCTGTAACTTTAATTTCATATTTCATTTCTCCAGAGGCAACACGAGGTACTACAAACACATTCCACCAAGAAGCATAACAAAACCCAAACATTCTCCAAGACCTGCCCTGCACTTAAGCTGCCTTCAAGTGGTGTCGGAATTATCGAAAATTGGAATTACAATCTTGGAAATTTCCCTTGAATGGCTCTCCAAGTCGGGATTGAATGGGAAAGACTGGAGAAAATTATGAAACCCGAGTTTGAGTTGGGGCGTTCTTGATCACTGACAATGTATATTTTTAGCCAAAGCATTATAAAACAAATCTATTCGCATTACAAAAAATCTGGACTGTATTATTAGCGTTAGCCAGCTAGCAACATTATTATTCACGTTAGTCAGCTAGCTCAGATATCATTAGTTGAAAAGTTGTTCCGACTTCAAAAGCACTTGAAGGCACTTATGTTGTATTTACGACTAAAACTGTGAAGTGCAGGTTTCAGTCGAG
Source organism: Esox lucius (assembly GCF_011004845.1). Lineage (NCBI taxonomy): Eukaryota > Metazoa > Chordata > Actinopteri > Esociformes > Esocidae > Esox > Esox lucius. The sequence goes on along the minus strand of NC_047585.1, from coordinate 38,085,677 downwards.
CATTTGAACGCAGCATAATATACAAGTGCAGAGGCAGTACTTTTGATAGAAAGTTTAAGGCTCATTTGTTTTTATTTATAAAGCTATAAATGTGCTTGCGCGTGTGTTCCACAGGCATCCGGTCTGTGAGTTTCTACGAGCACATAGTGACTGTGGGCACGGGCCAAGGGTCCCTGCTGTTCTATGACATCAGGGCCCAGAGGTTTCTGGAGGACCCTTCCTGCCCGGCCAGTGGGTACAGACAGCGCCCAGGAGAAGGCATCCTCAAGCTGACCACAGGGAAGGGTTGGCTGGTACTGTACATTTATTGTTCCATTTCTATATGCTTGTGAGCCTCTGAAGTTTTATACCCCTCTCAGGAATGTTGAACCTAACGTATCCTGCTGCTGATGGTCTTTATCAGCACTTACTCAACAAGATACTAACACACAATGGTTTAGAATCATTTGCCCCTCACTGAACTTTTTCACCCCATTACTTACCTCACTGCCTTTTCTACCCCCCCACCCCAGAATCATGACGAGACGTGGAGGAGCTACTTCTCAGACATCAACTCGTTTCCCAACGCGGTGTACACACACTGCTACGACGACTCCGGAACCAAGCTGTTTGTTGCCGGCGGACCGCTGTGCTCGGGTCTTCACGGCAACTACGCAGGCCTATGGAGCTAGCCTTTTCTTCTCCTCCGTCTTCGGTCTCCCCGCCTCCTCCTCTTTCTGGTGTTTCACTCAGTCGTCCTTCCAGTCTCGTCCCTCCCTCACTTGTGGACTCAGGAACATGATCTAGCCCCCTTCTGATCACTGCGGCTTCCATATTGCTATTGTGTATCTCATTAACACCTTTTTGTTGCATCCCTCCATCCTCCCTTGATCTTAGTCCTGTCTTTCAGTTAATTTTTTCCTAAAGATGAGTAACCAGTGATGTTGTAATGAGCTAAACGGTCCGCCTCTGAAACCAACAACAGTAGAAGATTTCATTTCAATTTGCCCACCACACCACATGGATTAGACTTCTCTTTTTCTGGTCATGTTTTTGTCCACTTTTAGAAGTATGTCACAATGGCACAGGCAGTTTCCTTGAGCTGACATTCTGGACACTTAAGGTTCCCTTATCCTTCTCTCTCTCACTCTCTCTGAAATGGACAGCGATATAAATAAAGAGATGAGCAGGAATATAAAATGGACAATATGTTTTGAAGGAAGGAACAGGAGACCTTTTTAAAAAACCAAGAGGACTTGCTCTTTTCGGACCAGCCTGTGCCACGACAGCCAATAACAGCCATAACGATGAAAAAAACAACCCAATCAGACACAAGGTGAGAAGAAGCAGAGGATACAACCAATCAGACAATGGCAGCCACTTGCTCTTTTTCTTTTTTTTTTCCTTCCTGACTGATGATGTAAATGAGTGCTGACTGTAGAAGCTAAATGCCATAGGTATTCTGCTCTGAGTAATCCCGGAGAATGGTTATTTTATTTTGATTCAGTGTGATTTGACATAAACGTACACTTGTTGATATTATTACTATCTTTATTGTTATTTATTTTTTCCCCTATCACCTTTAGTTCTGGACTAAGCCAGTCCCATACAGAATGCAGTTTCTGCTTGTTCTTTACTCCCAGTATCTGGTACATTCATGCCAGTTGTTGTCCGGGGAGTCCCTTCGCTTGAGGGATTTATCGCAAAACATGGTCAATTAGTCAGCCATCTAACTTGAATAGACCTTCGCACATGCCTGTAGATGTTATAGATGATCACTTAGACCAATTCAAATTCAATACCACCTTTCTTTTACAAGGTTTTTAACTCTAGCTTGCTAACTCTCTGAGTATGATTTGTGACACAGCCCCCAGGTTTCAATGTTCAAAGCCAGTTTCAGATCTAAGAACAAGGATACAAACCTGTAGACGATGCTGACCTGGAGTCCCCAAAACTACATCAGCCCCTTCCCCCTAGGCACTAAATCTTAGGTCCTGAATAGTTTTAAGCTATATGCTGACAGCTCTGTAGTGCTCTTTGATAGGCCTGGTGGCAGCGTTGTTCTGTTTTGCCAAGACATCCTGATGTCTGACAGATCTGGGGGATGTATTCACTAGAAACCAAATTGAACTAAACATTGCAGGACTTGACTACATTTGTCCAATAGAAGCTCTTGTTGTTGAAGACGTTTTACCGCTGCGAGTGAAGGATTTTCATTGTCAAATGTTTGGCCAGTGTTTGCTATGATCTTGGTGTAAATGAATACACCCCTGGACAAGTGCATATGGTGTAGGACTGTATTTGAATACCTATGGAGGCACCATCCTTTTTGTCCCTGTTGGTTGAACACACTTATTTCACCTTTTTCTAACAAGGGATACATTTTGCCCAGTTCCCAGACGAGTGTTCCATTTGTCTAGCTGTGCATCAATCCACCTGGCAAATTATGTCCAGAGCCGTTCCGTGTCTGTCTGGCAACACTTTTCCCACGACCATAGATACATCTGTAATATGTTGACTGTTCTGATTGCAGGGTCGTCGTTTCCATCGCGAAACAGCGAAGAATTCCATCCAGTTCTATGATTCCAAATCCATCTAGTTTGGTTTTTATGCTAAATCAAAACCAAACATGGATTCCATACTGTCTTTGCATCTGTTTGTCTAGCCAGTCAGCCTTTTAAGTGGACAACCTGCTCCTGTGTATTGGCAGTAGAACGGAAGGTGTCCTCACAAACCTTTATCCTTGTTTTCATTTAGTTGAAATGGGCTGATGGGTACTGCAATCAGAACAGTCTGCCAATTAGGGATACCGTCCAACGAGGGACAGGTGCTGCCAGAATGGCTACAGTCAACGGTACTAATCTCACGCTTTTGTTATTTAATGCCCTGACACGGAATGTTGTTGTTAAAATAACTGCGTACGCTGACGCCGTGCTTCATAGCGATGAGTGTAGCTGCTCTTTTCCTTGTGTGCTAAGACAGCTTTGATTTAAGTAACGTTGTTACCTTTCTATAGTCTTTCTGTGAAAGACTGTTGCGGGCTTACATTGTTTTGCTTTTTTACATGGAAATTTGCTTTGGTTTTCATTATAATGTGAGAACAAAACAACAGACCCTAATTCCAACCATAAATAGAACAAATTTAAAAAAAAAATAACAAGTTTTAAAGTGTATTTTATATATAAATGTGTATATGTAAAATGCATAGGGACAAATGCATACATTTCTATGTATACGTTTGAGCAAGTGTGGACTGACCCATGTCTTTTCTTTGGTGGTGACCTCTTTTATACACACCTCATGAATGTTTTTACAAATTACTGAACCTGAGGATATTGTATGATATCAACAGCTGAAACCAACCTATAAAATCTTTAGAGAAAATAATGACAAAAATAAAAATTATATTGATGTAATATTTATCAGATTTCATATTGCTGTTTGTGTGGTTTATTTGTGTGTGAAAATACTTTTCCTCCATCACTTACACTGCTAATTGAGTGACAGGAAGCTTACAGAAGTTATTGTGCAGTTTCTGTCACAGATACATTTGCTAATTTGTGTTACTGACAAATTCTTGAAAGACCTGAAACAAATAATATACACTTTGACCAAATGCTTAGCCGCGTCTGCGCAATCTTCTCGCGGTCCACGGAAGAAAGCGACGCGGTATATCACGTGACCTTGTCTGCTGCTGCTGGCTGAGTGAAGCGTGTTAGCAGGTAATAAAAAAACAAATCTCGTTCAGTCCCTCAATGTTTTTCTTTTATACTTGAGACAATTTAAGCAATTACACATTCTTGTCCCTCTTGAAATGTATTGTCACCAATTTATTCGTCTGTTTACACAAGAGTTTCGCGCTTTTTCGTTATGTTCCATTTGCTTGTTCCCCGGCAAAATAATGTCGGGGGTTGGATTCTGTGCTGTGTGGCCATTTTCGTTGAAATTGATAAAGCTTTGTGGTTAGTTGGGTACCAAGCTAGCATGGTATGCCACTAGTAGGACGGTTCTATATTATTGTCACTTGGGAAGAATGTTCATTTATCAACATAAAATAATGTTTGGACAGGGACACCCGTCCGTCGTGTTTTGGTATTTTTTCTGACGTAAATAGTCCAAACTGTATAATGCTAGTTAGCTAGCTAACGCTAGCTACTTAGCGTTCTTAGCTAGGACAAAGGGGTCCCAGTATCGGTCACCGTTGTGTATTATTTCTTGGCATTAGTGCTAGATTAGACTCCACATCGTCGTGTTTTTGAAATGCTAGCGCTTGCAGTTAGCACTATCAAACGTCATCAAGACACGTATACATTGATTTATATTTTGTGATTGTCATTAATGAAAGTATTACATTAATAATGGCAACCTAACATGACCATAACAGTATTTAGCCGTGTACCCATTTTACGGTTTATATTTGCCGTCAGTTCTAATGTTATACTGTATTTGTACAATTCGACGGAGTTTGACTAGCGTGATGAACAATATTTTATGAGTAACCAGCTAGTGGTGATGGCTGCGGCAGGTACAGTAACTTGTTTTGTTGCACAACACTGCCTGATGTCTCTAACCGTGGCTTTCGTGGGAATGCAGTCTTTTTGTAAACACGTACATGCCCTGTTTGACTATTCGATAGGTACAATCCGAGTTTACTGCTTTTGCGTAAGTAGAACTGATGTTGCTCCTGTCATCTCAGCCATAGATAATCAGATTTTTGAGCCCATCCTTGTGGTTTAATTACTATACCGAAGTTGAACTGCGATCACTTAGTCTGACATGAATCAGACACTGATTTCCGTGTTTAGCTGTACATTTTGTTTAATTAAGTAATTTACGTTATATTATCCTCATTTGACCCCGGTTTCTTCTCGTCCCCGTCCCTCTTTTCCTTTATGTTGCAAGATTTTTCTATTTTGTACATACATTGTTTTGTATATACTGTATATGATGACCTCGTTGGGCGGCGACAAAGCCCGGGGCACTCGAGACAAAGCACTGCCTGTTGCTACACACACAACACAACCACAGAAACAGCTCCAGGTGAGTGACATTCGTACTGATATGCACACACACACAGTACAACTTACTTGTTCAATTATGTTATTTAGTGGATGATAATGATTTTTTTAAACAAACATTTCCCTACCCTTCTTCCTGGGTTTACTTCCTTTTTCTCATCTTCATCAGTTCACCCTTGTTCAAACTTGTCACTTGCAGGCAACCGCAGAGCAGATTCGGCTTGCCCAGATGATCTATGATAAGAATGATGCTGATTTTGAGGACAAAGTAAACCAGGTGGGTGAATAGGAGGCCATTGAATGCTTTAGTGTGTGTTTTTTGTTTCCTTAAGACATCTGCATAATCCAACAGGAAGGAGCACACCCATTCTTCTGCTAGCTGTGGAAACTATTTTGTGACTGCATGTAAAAGAAAAAGACAATTTTAGAATACAAATTGTGCTCACCTTCATTTTACCCTAAATACTGTCTATGCATCAGCTAAAAGGATGAAAATTGTTTCCTTCTCTGAAGATATGTTTATCTTCTCTGACTGCAATTACATCTTATGTGACATCTTTTTTTGTGTGCATGCATGTGTCCAACTTGTACATCTGTTGACCGGTTTCTTGTCTTCTTGATATAGATATAAACTTGTAGACAGTGCTACCGATATGTGTGTGTGTATATATGTTTATGTTTCTGTGTGTATGTCAACAGCTGATGGAGGTGACAGGAAAGAACCAGGACGAGTGCATGGTTGCGCTCCACGACTGCAACGAGGATGTCAACAGAGCCATCAACTTCCTTCTTGAGAGCACCTCTGACACGGTGAGGCATGGTGGACCGATGCTAGCCTCTGCAGGGTTCACAGAGAAAACATGCTGCTTTCTCCATTTCCTTTGTCCACTCACGCTTCTTGTGGTCGTGCTACTTCAGGTTAGACCGTGTTAGATAAGTTCCCATACGCATGGTCCAAAGTTTATTTATTTGTTCCTGAGCTCCTGTCACCAAAAACTCCATTACTGCACTGCGTTCTACTGTTGGTCCAGGTCTGCATCTATAAAGCAACAGTGGACAGATAAAGGGTGATCGCTGTACGAAACCATGACACCTGTTGGTGAACACATCGGGGTACTGCCGCATGTGTGAACCAACAACAATGCCGGGGTTAGTTTCCGTGGCATCGGTATTGCTGGTAACACGCCACAAAACTAAACGGTAGTGTAGCCATTGGTGCTCTGTCAGAAATTGACATTAACGTGCGATTATAACGCAGAGGTTTAAACATTTAGAACCAATGACCGCTACATCAGTGGTTTTGCAGTCTTGATGTAAAATGTTATTTGTTAATATTTAATATAACCATAGCTTTTAAAATGATTGCTCATTGCTGCACATACAGTCAAAGACTAAATATCTCCTTGCTTATCTGAATATTCATATACATTTATAGAATGAATATGACATCTTTATGGAGCTAATTAACATCACATTTATTTTTGATGCTTCTTCTGAAGCAGAGCAGTTTAGGCACTCCTAAAATAAAATATATTCTCATTGCAATATTTCCAAAGGATATCTGTTTGACGAGACTTAATTTTTTAAATACCTGCTTTCGTAACTTGGAAAATAACAAATGGTCTTGTTGTGATGTTGTTGACCAGTTTGTCCTGCAGCTAATCACAGAAGAACTACTTTTTTAGCTGGGGGTTAGTACATAATCCATTATCATTAGGTTGACCCTGCTTAGAGATAGGCAATGTCAATCGCTGTCTTTTTAAAATTTAAATAAGGCTTCCGACAAGTTTGTGCAGGGCCTGTGGTCTAGCGCACGGGTTCTCCGTTCCAAGCCTGGAACTGTAGTACTGCTTGTTTTCAATTCTACCTGGTAGTTAGTTTGGGTCCTCGAGTTGATAATCACTGGAACCAGCTTATAACAGCATATCCTCTTTCCTGCTCCAACCTTTCAAGAATGTCCATCACCTGTCTGCATGCCCTCTTGTCATTTCTTAACTCAAAGTGACAAAATACCCCCAAAACTATATTGGAAAAAGGAAATTAAACACTGCATTTTCAATTTTTGGTTGGGCGATTTGGCAGAATCTCTGCGGGCGTTGCCACTGTTGCTGGCTTGGTATGTCTGTAAGTCCGTTGGGAGATGCTGTCTGCTCAATGTAAAAACCACACCACTCCGTTCTAGTCAACTCTCCTTAGTCAGGGGAAGTAGCTATAAACTAAGTCCGTGTTGGATGGAAGAGGAAAAGCAAATCATAGAATTTGCATTAGTTCCAGAAGCAACAGTAGGGGGAGGTTGGCTGGTGAGATATTTGAGGGACCTTACGCCGCGTTTCCACTGGTGCTTTTCCTTTGACAAGTATTTTGTCAAAACTATCTACATTTAATAGAAGGATTTGGGAGAATTCTGAGGTAATTTTATGTTGTAAAAGGCAACGTCTCGGTCTCAGCGCTCCGTTCTTCAATTGAGTCAGCGGTATCGCACCACATTGGGTCATTCCTACTCTTTCCGTTCTGAGTCTTTGCTTCCCTGTACTGTTGCTTCGTTTTCTTTTTTTTTATCTGGGATCTATTCGTTAGATCGGATGAAGACCATTACGAGAAGCCTAAAGCAAACTATACACATCCCATTTGAATAAAACAGCATGTCGCGTTTTCACACCATGTCCCGTGGCAATCCGCAAACCCTGGCCTAAGTCCTAAAGTCCGGGGCTCGGCCCCCAAGTGGCCGACTGGCCCAGGCCCCCAAGTGGCCGACTGGCCCAGGCCCCCAAGTGGCCGACTGGCCCAGGCCCCCAAGTGGCCGACTGGCCCAGGCCCCCAAGTGGCCGACTGGCCCAGGCCCCCAAGTGGCCGACTGGCCCAGGCCCCCAAGTGGCCGACTGGCCCAGGCCCCCAAGTGGCCGACTGGCCCAGGCCCCCAAGTGGCCGACTGGCCCAGGCCCCCAAGTGGCCGACTGGCCCAGGCCCCCAAGTGGCCGACTGGCCCAGGCCCCCAAGTGGCCGACTGGCCCAGGCCCCCAAGTGGCCGACTGGCCCAGGCCCCCAAGTGGCCGACTGGCCCAGGAAACTGGCCCGTGTCAGTGGAAACAGAAAAAAGGTCTTTTACTGACTTAAAGGCTACTTACAGTTCTACTACACTACTTGCATGAATGCCTAGAAGACATCTGCAGATTTTAAGTTCATGTTTTAAATAGTTTATTTCTACCAAACAGTTCCTGGGATATTCCCCATTAAAACATATATTATTTTCTGTATGTCAATTTGCATTGACTTGTCTCCTCATAATTGCTTTAAACACCCCCTGTGCTATGGTGTCTGCAATGTCCCAAAAATGTAAAGTCTAAATCAATTACACAATCAGTTTTGAAGTGACATTATTTAAATTGTACCAGCTATGTGTATACCTTTTTACGATTTGTGATTTGCAATTTACTATTTAGATTAATTTAGACTGAACCAACCCCCAACTACTTCAAAAGTAAGGCGAATAAATGCCTTTGTAAAGAAAATTATAATAATGTTTTAAATAACCTTTATTGAAGAACTCCACAATCGTTGCTATTGGGTCTTCCAGTCCACCTCAAAATTGCCATGGTTTTGCTATTATCTGGGCTTCTGTCTGTTCAGTAGTGTGATTGAATAAAGTCAGACTGTGTTTGTGTATTTTTATTTACATCGTTTTTTTGCTACCAGGAGACCAATAGATTAAGTATTACGGCCTCTGAATCTTGGACGAACACTTGTCACTTGTTCTGCCAGGATGTGATTCAGTGGTAGAACAGCCCAAGTAGGGCGGTACGATGTGGCGTAATGGGCGAGGACTCCACGGCAGCAAGGCCCCCCTCCCCCACAGCTAGGCTGTTTTCTTGTAATTCCTGAAATAGAAACCGGGTCACTTTCAACCCATGGTTGTGTCAGCATGTTTTTTCAGTAATGGTGTAATAATCTATAGGTGCACGAGTCCTTTGTTTTTTAGTGGTATTGTGACCTTTAATTAGCAGGAATTCCCAGGGCTGGTTGAATCTATAAGATTCTGGTTACATAAATTGTTATTCTCCCATAGACTGTTTGGGGTTTTGACACTTGTAAGAAGGAGAAGCGTTCAGGCTTGAAGGACCTTTCTATCTGTCTTTTTTTCTTGTTCTTTCTTCTTCCCTCCCCCCACTTGTCCATCTAACGGCCATGTTCCTCACCCCCCCCCCCAAATGAGGATGTGTCATTAAATAGAAACTCAAAAATGCATTCCCTCTCCCCCCCCCCCCAACAGACCTCGTGGGAGACTGTGGGGAAGAAGAAACCCCCAGCCAAGGACGGCCCAGCAGAGGGAAAAGAAAACAAGGAGAACCGAGAGAAAAGGGGAGGCGAGCGGGAAGGCAGCAGGGGCCGCGGAGGAAGCAACCGGAGGGGCCGAGGTGCCAGCAACCGCAGCCGCCAGGGGGAGAGGGGTAGGGGCCCGCCGAATATTATTCTGTCCTCTGGTTAGTAAACAAGGCCCAACAACGCCAGAACTAATGGAATCATCTAAGAGCATTGACAAATCCCTGGCGTGGTTAAAATATGTATAATATACATATTTTTTTATATTTACTTTATTAGTCTATTTGATGCTAATTTTTTTCCTGATTTAATCCAACTCCCCCCTTGAACACAAACGCACATTAAGTCAGAGAGGCTGTAGCTGAGGGTGGATGCAATGCATCACCTAATGGGATGTTAATTGTCTTGACTTCCTCACATCAACAGTAGGAGGAATGCGATGTATATGCAGTTGGGTCTGGAAATATTTGGACCCTGACACAATTTTCATAATTTTGGCTTTGGATGCCACCACAATTGATTTTAAATGGAACAACCCGAGATGCAATTGACGGCTGCTTCTGCCTTCTGTTACATCATCAATAAACACTAGTGACCCAGTGCCATTGGAAGCCATGCATGCCCATGCCATCACACTGCCTCCACCAAGTTTTTCAGGTGATGTGGTATGCTTCAGATCATAAGCTTTTCCAAGCCTTCTCCATACTTTTTTCTTCCCATCATTCTGGTACAGGTTGATCTTAGTTCATCTGTCCAAAAAACGCTGTTCCAAAACTGGGCTGGCTCTTTTAGATCTCTTTTAATCTGGCTGGATGTTGTGAAGGTGTTTTTCTTCACAATGGAAAGGATCCTATGATCATCCACCACTGTTGTCTTCCGTGGACGTCCAGGCCTTTTTGTGTTGCAGAGCTCACCAGTGTGTGCTTTCTTTCTCAGAATGTACCAGACTGTTGATTAGGCCAATCCTAATATCTCTCTGACCAAATTTTTTTTATTATACATTATTTTTTGTTTCTAATTGCCAGAACTTAGATTCGAAATGGCAACCCTCTGGTTGCTCGGGAGCTTCTCCAGTCCGAAGACTCTAGTGTGGTTTTTAAAGTTGTGGTCCGCGTGTTTAATCTGCATAGATCTCATAGTATGAATCTTCTGGAAGCCAATCTGTCTTTAATCCAGTAATTCATCATCAATCAAGGGTTACTAAGCAGCACATTGTTTTGCCCTATTCTGTAGTCTGACCTTCATCACTTTATCTGTTTTTTTGGTCTTTCCCTCTGTCCCTTGCTGTCTCTGTTCAGCGAGGCCTGAGGAAAACGGCGTGGATGTGGGCCCTGGCTCTGTGGACAGAGGGTCTGAGCGAGGCCGCAGAGGGGGCCGAGGGGGCAGAGGTGAGTGTCATTTAGTGGCACTTTCTCATATGTTCCAGTCAACATCCCCAGGTAATTTAAGTGCTCTCTTCTATACACATTTTTGCTTGGCGCCAGGCTCGCTGTGTATTGACTTTGTGTGTTTGGTTCAGTTGGATCTGGAGGCAGAGGAAGGGGCAGGGTGCCGGCGGGAAGCAGGTTCACAGCCCAAGGAATGGGGTGAGTTCTGTGGTGCCGGCGTATTGTCTTTCTGTGGAGTCCAAAATAATTCCCTATTTTCCCTAGATTTCAACCTTACCCTTTAACTCTGATCGTTTCTTTTACTCTAAACCTAACCCCAAAATAGCCTTTTTTATGTGACCGCAAAAGTAGATAATTATACCTGTAGACACACGCACACCTTGTCTTTCCCTTGTATACAGCTCATTCTGCCAATCCCCCTTCCCACCCTGCAGGATATTTAATCCAGCGGACTACACCCCAGAACAGGGGACCGGGACCACACAAAGCGACGCCTGGGACTCAGGGGCCAACAACAGCACAGACGGGACAGGTGAGTACACACCATGCGTTTCCCCAAAGGTACGCTACAAAAAACACATGACGAAGATCCATTGGAAAATGGCCGTGAGTCCCTGTTGTGCGTTGAATTCCCCCACATGGGTTACTGAAAGGTTTTGATCGTTGATGTTCCTTGGTCTGGGTGTTGTTCTGTTGTCTTGGTAATTGGACCCCGTAGACTGGTGCTGGGGGAAATGTCCATGTCCTAACGCTTTTCCAATAAGTGTTGTTTCTCTTCATCTCTGACCGGTAACCTCTGACCCCTCCTTGGCATGACCCTGAAGTGGCCTGGAGGAGTACTCTGGATGATTGGGCTGCTGAGGACTGGAGCGAAGACGTGAGTGGGAGTCTATTTCCTGGGGTTTAGGAGTAGTGTTCAGGAAGTTGAAGCTGTCGGGAGTCAAAGGGCTGTGTTCTAGGAGTAGTGTTTAGCAGATAGGAGCTGGGAGTAGGTCCTGGGTTCTAGGAGTAGTGTTCAGAAGGTAGGAGCTGGGAGTATGTGCTGGGGTGTAGGAGTAGTGTTTAGCAGGCAGAAGCTGGGAGTAGGTGCTGGGGTCTAGGGGTTGTGTTCAGGAGGTAGATCATATTTCGGTGACAGTCCCCTTACTGCCAGTTGGTCCTTCATGCACATAGTGATTTTTATATTATTATTTAGCTCTGTCTCAGTCTATAATTAGTGTTATTAGCATCGTACAAATTCATGAATGAAACCTGTACGTACCTTTATTGCAAAGCTGCATTACAAGTGGAAAAGTACTCTAAAACACTCCAAACTAAGCCAAGTGGTGTTGTTTACCTCAAAGAACAATAAATAAAGTTAAAATTTTCATTATATAATTCTCATTTCAGATAAATAGGTACTTCCTATGTTTACCGGTCAGTTTTGTTCACAAATGTATCAATCAATGCATTCGTTGGGAAAGAGTTAGTGTATACACAGTAAATAAAGTTAGTATTCACTAGCTAGAAAGCAAGTAACCTATTTCATCTTTGATATTCACCTCAGATGGTGAACACGTTAATCCCCATCCCTTGCCCAGTATATCCAGAGGCAATATGTACTTTGTGTATTATAACATAGCAATCAGAAGTATTACTAACAATCAGTCTTGTTTCCATGGGTTGAATTGGGTTACTGTATTAAAATGTTTCTCGCAAAAATTGTATGTCTCAGAGGTATTGCAGAGCGGGTAGAATTTAATTAACTCAAGATCCACAAGCAGGCAAACGAGCAAGCAGAAGTCAACATCGAGCAAAGGAAATCCAAAGTTTCTAAGTTAATTTATTCACCACACTCAATAACACAGCGTCATCCTGAACAATGAAATTCTTGTGACATGGCACACGAAATCTACCTAGTAAGAATTAAGAAATATATAAAGCAAATATATAGCACTAATATACCTAAGTGGAAACTAGCAGCAATTTTCAAAAGCTAGGCATAGCAACCTATCTTCACATAGCTTGTTAAAGTTCACGCTCATTTCGATGACATCACTGCCAATGAACAGAAGCTGTGTATGGTGGCTATAGGAAATATTTTGCTAGTGCCAATTTGAATTCAGCCAATTCTGCCGGCTGTTTCACCAGTGTACAGTTTAAAAAAAAATTATGCTACCGCGACAGATTCCTCAATGTAGTTTGAAGTGTTTTGAAGTCGCTTGCAATGCAGCTTTGCGATTAAAGGTTTTCATTCATGAATTTGGTCGATGCTAATAACTCTAATTACAGACGGGGACAGAGTTGAATAATGGATTGTTAGAAAAGAATGACGGTGGGCCTTCTGGGTCATCTGCTGGTAAGTGAAATCTCAGAAAAATTAGATATTTGGCCGATCTATCCCTTTAACTATTCTGTTTCTGTTAAGTTGTATATGGTATTTGACATGGATTACTCCTCAAATGGACAGTGTCAGATCTCTGTTGTAGATGGTAATTTTTTGTCTTTTTCACACCTCAGTCTATGGCATCAGTAACCGACCCCGTTCCCCTTTCTGTCTCCAGCTGTCTGAGACCAAAGTGTTCACTGCCTCAAGTGCACCTGCACCTCAGAACCACGTCACACCTGGGCAAAGGTAACTCACCTGTCTGTAGAACCCGCTACGTCGCTCCCCCGTCTGTTATGGCCCCTTTGATGAATATTAAAATATACCCTTGGAATGGGAATTTACAGCTAAACTCCAGCTTATTAAAAAAATACATGTGATGCAGTAGGACAATGGATATATTTTTTTCTTAGGGATGTAACAACTTATTGATCAAGTAATAAGAATTTATGGTGCTCGACTCAATCCTTTGTTATACATCACAAAGCTCTATGTGAAATTAAGGTCATGACAAAAGCCTGCAGAAACCAACACATTAAGGCATTACTGACCACCACGAAGAAACTGTCGTCAAGTTTATTTTTTTTCAAGAAGAAACCCCTACCCCTCGTAACACATCCCACTGCTTTTTTAATCATCTTGTTTCCCCGTTTATCTCTAAACCAGTGTTTCTCAACCCTGCTCCTGGGCGCCCCCCTGCCCTGCATGTTATAGTTCTCTCCCTGCTCTGTCACACCTGATTCAAATGATCAGCTCATTGTCAAGTCCTTCATGAGCTACATCAGGTATGTTAGGGCAGGGAGAGACCCAAAACATGCAGGGCAGGGGGGCCGTCCAGGAGCAGGGTTGAGAAACACAGCTCTAAAGAAAACCAGACCGGCAAATAATGAACAAATGAATGTTAAAGGTTTTATAATGCTGACTGAATAGGAACACCGTAAACAGTGAAGCCAAACTCCACAAAACTGTCATTCAGTGTTTGTTTGTTTGAGCTAGTGGTTTACTAATAGTCTGTGCACCTCCTGCAGTCTGGACCTGACCTCCCTGCTGCAGAAGCCGGTGGGTGGCAGTAGGGGAGGGGGAGAGGCCCCCTCCTCTCAGAGCCTGGTGTTCACCAACTCCCACCATCACCCTGCCCGCAACGGGTCGGCCGTTGGTACGGGCAGCGCCAGCTACGCCCACGCTGCCCTGGTGAGCCAATTGCCTCGTGGTTCTGGGGGGGGGGGGGTTGGGGGGGTCGTGTTTTCATTACTTCTTTGCAGGAGTCAACTCATTACACACAGCGTTACGCTCTTTTTAAAAAAATGACCAACGTTTCAATCCGCCTGGCCAGTCGTCAGTGCTGGGGTCAGGTTTCGGTGACCTGGGCCAGCCTAAAAGGAGCCAGTCCAGTCCGGGGGCTCAGATCTTGGAGCAGCTGAAGGGCCCGGGCCTGGGTCCCCTCCCTTCATCCCAGGCGGCCCCCCCTCCAAGCACACAGGGGGGCGGCGGCACCACCCTGGGGGGCAGACTACCAGGGCTAGGTGGAGCCCCCGCAGTCCTCCCTCCACCCTCCACGTCCAGCTGGGATGTCAAGGTCCCAGAGCCCAGCGCCGCCACGACCTCCTCGCTCACCTCCCACTTCAGCCGTGAGTGGCACATTTAAACACATGCACGCATGTCGGCGCTCACACAGGTTTTTAAATACCTTGCATGTGGCTTGTCTGACCACGTGTCTGTGTGGCAGTGGTGCTGATCTCTGGATGTGTTCTCCAGGGGAGTTTAAACTGCAGCCTGAGCCGTCCCTGGTGCTGAGCCAACTGGTACAGAGACATGGCGCCCCCTCCCTGCCCCTGGCACGCCAGCCCAGCCCCCCGCCCGCCCAGCCCCCCTCCCCCAACCAGGGACCCACCCTGGCCGCCATAGGTGCCAAGCCCGCCCCCAGCTCGGGGCCGGACCCTCAGGGCGACGGCCCACTGCAGCAGCACCGTGTTCCGCAGCTCAAGGCCCCGAAACGAAGGATACCTCCCACCTCCAAGGTAACTCCCCGAGGCCCAGTGTGTCCTGGGAATTCCAGTGGGAGTCAAATTACAGGATTGTTAAAGCTGCACTACGTAGGATTTCTTTTCAGCAAAAAAACAAAACAATTACAGCATTTTGTAATTACGCCCCGGTCAGAAAGAGATTCTGCAACAATGTCCGATAGAGAGTGAAGTTCTGGATAATAATAATAATATGAAAAATAGAATTACCGGTTACAAAAAAAGTTTCACATTATTCTTAGCCTTGCTAACGTTTGCTTAGTGTTCATGGTTGTTAGCAATAGAGAGCTAGCCTAAGTCTTCTTTCGCTTCTTTTCCGTTTTCATAGTGTATGCTGAAGTAGACAAGGGTGGAACTGACAGTTTGTCATCCTGGTCTTTAGCTGCCATTAGAGTTTCTTACAGTAAGCAAACTTCACTCCCTAAGGTGTACTTAGGTTATATATATCATCCAGGTAAAACGTGCATTCACAAAAGAAGCCAAGGAGGAAGGCCCTCCTTACAGAAGGCAATTGGCTGGAACAGTATCGCTGGAACTGGATTGGCTGGAAAGTAGTAGCACGCTCCAAAACTGTTTGTTGCTAAACATGTCTTATAGGGTGTCATCACCTTCTACAACATGTTTATAGAGGACAAACTGAAAGAGTCCTACCTAGTGCAGCTTTAATGCTGAAAATGTTTCAGATGGTTTAGTGACGTATGATTATTCATGTTCTGGATCGTTCAGTGTCCATCATCAACATTATCCAGGCTGTGTAACCTAAAACATAATACACACTCAGCTCGGTTGATAGACCATTTCTATGCCACATTTTAGGTGTGGTGGTGGTGGTGGTGGTGGTGGTGGTGGTGGTGGTGGTGGTGGTGCTCATCGACAGCGTTGCAGGTGTCAGAAAGCAAAACTAGCATCCAGAGAGCAACTTTTGAGATTCAAAAATAAGGAACGTTAAGATTTAAAATATAATGGGTTCAACAGGAAAGTGAGCCTGTCAGGTGGACTTAAACTGAATCACTTCAACAGGTTACGATTGTGGTCTTGGACCATTGGTTTTCTTAGAGAATACTCTGGACAATTAACACATTATTTAACCCCCTGGTCAAAAGATACTTTCCCATCCTGTCCAGATCCCCTCGTCGGCGGTGGAAATGCCTGGCTCTGCTGACGTCCCTGGTCTCAACGTCCAGTTCGGAGCCCTGGACTTTGGCTCGGAGGCAGCCTTGCCGGACTTTGGCCCTGCGGAGACGTGTGTCACCGAGGCCTCCAGGGAGTCTGCACCGGCACCGCAAAGCCAGACCAGCCTTTACTCCAAACCCCTCAGGTGGGTCACGCCCCCCCCCACTCCCCCCGGGCCTGTGGTACACGTTGACGTCGTTCCCCGATCGTGCCTGGACTACGCTCCTCTCAGTTCCTTGTATATTGGGGTTATTCTGCGGCCCTCCTCTGAAGAGACGCCACGCTGCACATTTAAATGACATCACACGTGTTTGTATTTAACAGTCTGTTTCTCTTGTTTGTGTCCAGTGAATCCATGGGCACTCCGCTGTCCATCCCCCTCCCGCTTTCTTCTTCTGAGCCCGTCTACCCCTCCCCCTTGGTGGCCATGCCCAGCCTCGCCCCCTCCTCTATGGGTACGGTCAGCTCCTCCGCCCCCTGCTCCTCCTCTTCCGTCTCCTCCTCGGTGCCCTCCTCCGCGTCTCCCTTCGTCTCAGTGGGGAGTGGTTATGACTGTGGGCCTGTGGCCCCCCACCCACGCCTAGCCTTCCCCCAGAGCAAAGAGGCCCCTGGGCCAATCATGGTGAGTCACAGTTTCAGATAACGTCTTGGCTGGTGTTATAATGACATGGATTTTGATGTCGTTTAGCACATTTATACCAATGATCAAATCATTCCCACCGTTGGGATAATCTATAGAAAGTGAAGGAGAGAATCCCCTTGAATGTGATGTCGTCATGCAGTTGTTATGCCAGATCTTCATTGTGAATTGGTTCCCTGTTGGCTTAGCTCGTTGAACAAAGGTAAAATGTGAAAACCAAACTGTTTACCTGTGTTGACAGAACGGTCTAAACGGCGTGAGAACGTCTGGAATGGACAGTAAGTACCACAATTGGTGAAATCCGTCATTCCTTCGGTACTGCTACTCTCGTGTTTGGATTGTAAATGTCATTTTCTGTCTTGGCAGCTTCGTCGGCCTCCTCCACGCCAAAGCCAGAGTCTCCCTCTCTGAGCATCAGTACCAGCAGTGCCCCCGCCCCCTCCACCCACATGCCCTCCCTACCCCCCCACAGCTCAGCACTTCCCAGCATGCCGCACGACATGCCCTCCGCCAGCTTGGCAACACTTAGCAGGTAACACACACACACACACGTACGCGCTTTCCTTCTTCAGATGTGTTGTGATGTTAACGCATGTTAGTGAGAATTCACGCAAACCTTATTCAAGTTTGCCGATACATGAAAGAAAAGTGTTTTACCTTTTATAAAGTATGATTTGTCATTATAAATTCTATACACATACGCAGAGTGGATTGGAAAATATTCAACCCCCTCCCATAATAATAATAATAATAATAATAACAACAACAACAACTTGTATAGCACTTCAAGTACAATTACACAAAGTGCTTTACACACAGTAAAAATAGAAATACATTAAAATATATAAAATAATTATAACTTTTTTTTTTTTAAATAAGAGAGTAGTATACCGTCCTGGCTACCTTAGTAGGCCAAGAGAGTGGAGGAGGTGTTGGTATCGGGGAGGTAATTTCATCTAGAAGACCAATCCTTAATCCTCATTGGCACATGATCATCTATCAGAGATCTCCTTTTAGCTGAAAAGAGATCCCTTTTTAAAGGATTGTTCGTTTTTGGAGGAGTGTCACAGTTTCAATGTGGTTCTCATGTGAACGGGACGTAGATGCTGTGACAGCGTTGTATCAGGGATGTCCACTAACCTCTTCTGTCTGTCTACATTGTAGTCATGGCAGCAGCAGTCATTCCTCGGCTCTTGGCTCCAGCTCTCTCACTGTGAGTTTGGACACACATACTCACTCACACACACACACACACACACACGCGCAGTTCTGTCGGAGATGACCACCTCTGTAACGGCCTCTCTGTGTGTAGTACACCAGTGTGGACAGCAGTGTGAGCTCTCTGGCGCCCTCATCTGGCTCCTACCCGCCCGGCCCGGCCCAGTCGCTCCACCAGGTCAACAGCAGCGCGGCTCACATCATGGCGACGGTGAGCCACATGAACAGCGTGGTCAGCAGTATGGCCGGCACCGGCGCCCTCCACGCCGGCCAAGCGCTGGGGCTCGGCGGCAACGGAACCGCGGCCCAGTCCAACCTCTCCTCGGCCCCGCGGACCGCCCCACTGCTCTCCTCCTCAACAGGTACTGGCACAGACACTCGCACACATGAACGAACGCACGCTTAGTCATGGCGCCGGTGAATGTTTGTTTGGGTCCGGGCAGAAGTGTGTGTGACTGTCCGCCCGTGTGTTGTCCAGGTAAAGCTCCTCCTAACCTGTCCCAGGGCGTCCCGCCACTACTGCCCAACCAGTACATAATGGGCCCCGGAGGCCTTCTGCCAGCCTACCCGGTAACTTGTGTGTGTGTGTGTGTGTGTGTGTGTGTGTGTATGTGTACATGTGATGGCGCTGTCTCCCCACGTTTTTCCAGTGAAAGAATAAACTTATTTTAATACTTGGTTTCACAATCCCTCCGAGTGACCCCTCTTCCCACGTGTCCCACAGCAGATCTACGGCTACGAGGACCTCCACATGCTACAGTCCAGACTGCCTATGGTGAGAAACAAGCCCTTTGACGGGTCTCGGGAGGTGGCGGTACGGCGTCCCCGTCTGAACCTGTCTTTCTGTGCAGCCCTCTTTACAGGATTACTATGGAATCACATTCCCTGGCCCCACAGCGCTCTCTGGCAGAGACGGGAGCCTCACCAACAACCATTACTCAGGTAAGAGCTGCTCTCAGACCCTGGGTGTCCACTGGACATTACTCAGGTAAGAGCTGCTCTCAGACCCAGTGTGTCCACTGAACATTACTCAGGTAAGAGCTGCTCTCAGACCCTGGGTGTCCACTGGACATTACTCAGGTAAGAGCTGCTCTCAGACCCTGGGTGTCCACTGGACATTACTCAGGTAAGAGCTGCTCTCAGACCCTGGGTGTCCACTGAACATTACTCAGGTAAGAGCTGCTCTCAGACCCAGTGTGTCCACTGAACATTACTCAGGTAAGAGCTGCTCTCAGACCCTGGGTGTCCACTGGACATTACTCAGGTAAGAGCTGCTCTCAGACCCTGGGTGTCCACTGGACATTACTCAGGTAAGAGCTGCTCTCAGACCCTGGGTGTCCACTGGACATTACTCAGGTAAGAGCTGCTCTCAGACCCTGGGTGTCCACTGAACATTACTCAGGTAAGAGCTGCTCTCAGACCCTGGGTGTCCACTGGACATTACTCAGGTAAGAGCTGCTCTCAGACCCTGGGTGTCCACTGGACATTACTCAGGTAAGAGCTGCTCTCAGACCCTGGGTGTCCACTGGACATTACTCAGGTAAGAGCTGCTCTCAGACCCTGGGTGTCCACTGGACATTACTCAGGTAAGAGCTGCTCTCAGACCCTGGGTGTCCACTGAACATTACGCAATAGTGTTCCTGAAGTTAAAAGCCAAATGGAGAATGATTAGAAAACCAGGGAGTAAAAAAAGAAATCCATCTTGTGGTTAATGGTTAGATGATGTCATCACACAGCCCCTGGGGAAGCGTTTTCACATTGTCGTCGCCCCTTTCTTAAAACAGGTGAAGTCACTAAGTTTGGCCGGGGTGACTCCACTTCCCCGGCGCCCCCCAGCAGCTTGTCGAGCCAACAGCAGCCCCCGCAGGCCCAGGGCCCGAGCCAGAGCCAGCCCCCGCAGCCACCCCAGCCCCAGGGTCACCACGGCAGCCAGCAGCAGGCCTTCCTCCCGCCGGGCTACAGCTACACTGGCCTGCCCTACTACCCCGGGATGCCCGGCGCCGCCTTCCAGTACGGACACACCATGTTCATGCCCCAGGGCCAGGGCCCGGCCAAGCAGCACGGCGTGGGCCTGGGGAACCCCTCGGCCAGCCCCTTCCAGCAGCAGCAGGCCAGTGGCTATGGCCAGCACGCTTTCAGCTCAGGTTGGTTGTCCTCTCACGCACGCACGCACGCACACGTGTGGCAGCATATCTGAAAAGGGCGGAGTTGACGCGGGTCTATCGTTGTTGTGCTGCTCTCAGGGTACGAGGACCTGACCCAGGGCCAAGCCGGAGTGGATTACAGCAAAGGCTACAGTAACTCCTCCCAGAGCCAGGCCAAATCCGCTGCTACCGGCCCCAGCAAAGGTACGTCGCCCTTCCTGTTCACGACACGGTCGTCTCTGTCGCCCTACTGATTAACGACACTGTCGTCGCTCTCTCTAGGTGGGATCTCTGTGACGTCAGGCAATTCCGGGGTGCCAGAAATCAGTGGAAGTGTTTACAACAAGACCCAGGTGAGATCTTCAGTGCCGTTCTGACTGCAATTCAGTCTAAGACTGAAATATGTTGTGAACGATAGTGGTGGAAGCTTTCGGTCTGAATCGACAGGTCATTTCTTGGCAGTGATGGTGGTGTTTTTAATGTCATTCTAATAAAAATACATTCATTGACCCTGCTCAATCTGTCCCTCCCCAGTCTTTTGATAAGCAGGGTTTCCATGCGGGAACTCCGCCTCCCTTCAACCTGCCCTCAGCTCTGGGGGGTCCTGGGGGGGCCCCGGGGGGTTACGCTCCCACCCCATTCCTCCACATCCTGCAGCCTGCCCACCAGCAACCCCACAACCAGATGCTGCACCATCACCTGCCTCAGGACGGACAGGTAACACACACACACACACTCACTCGTCTTGAACTGTACACTGTGGGACTGGTTTGGATTAGGTGTCGGTGGGGGTACTGCAAGTGGTTGTGGATTTTGTTCCAAGTTGTGACATGACATTCTCCTCAAGCCTCCAGTTAATGGGGAACAGCAGTCGCTTGATCACCTCAGTCGTTCTCAAAAACGAATTTCACCCTTGTTTCAACATCACTTTGCTCTCAGACATATCCCCACCAATCACAATCCCCATGACCTCTGTCTCAGACATATCCCCACCAATCACAATCCCCATGACCTCTGTCTCAGACATATCCCCACCAATCACAATCCCCATGACCTCTGTCTCAGACATATCCCCACCAATCACAATCCCCATGACCTCATTGTCTCAGACATATCCCCACCAATCACAATCCCCATGACCTCATTGTCTCAGACATATCCCCACCAATCACAATCCCCATGACCTCATTGTCTCTGATATAGCACCACCAATCACCATTCTGATTACCTCATTCTCTGATATAGCACCACCAATCACCATTCTGATTACCTCATTCTCTGATATAGCACCACCAATCACCATTCTGATTACCTCATTCTCTGATATAGCACCACCAATCACCATTCTGATGACCTCATTGTCTCTGATATCACCACCAATCACCATCCCGATCAAAAGGATCTTCTGGTGTGTGGGAGTGTGGTTGGGAGGGTGGCACTGCTCTCTGCTCCAATGGAACTAGAGTTGGTTGCCACTCTTATTTCCTCTAAACCACTTTCAGATGGATGATCATTGACTGATGTTCCCCTTTCAATGGTTTACATGCCGTCGGCAACATTGGTTCTTCGGGGGGAACCGTAGCTAGCTATCCTTTCCCCTGAAAGCACAGGTGTTTCTTTCAACGGCTGCTATATTAACATAACCTGGCTTTTCCGATTTGCCTTGTTCAGTGTGTGAGTCTGTCCTTTCCTCTCTGTACACAGGGGGGTCCTAGCCTGCGAGGCCAGTCCAGCAACATGCAGAAGAGCCAGGTCAACAAGTCCAGCTATGGCAGCTCCCCATACTGGGGAAACTGACAGGGCTGTGTGTGTGTGCATTTGTGTGCGTGCGCGTGTGTGTGCGCCTGCGTGTGTGTGTGAATGTGTGTACACACACTGCATCATGCCCACCTATCTTGACTGATCAGATCACAGAAGGACAAACCATTTTACAGCACCAAGCTAAAACACACTACTACTACTACTACTACTACTACTACTACTCCTCCTTCCCCCCCTACTCAATATTCCCCCTTTCAAATATATGGCTGTTGTATGTAAAATATATTTATGTATGTATTTATACAGTATATATGTATCGGTAGGACATGAAATGTGGTTTTCTGCATTTTTTTTTTTTCTCCGAAGGATGTTTTGTTTTATTTCAAAATGGTGGGAAGATGAGGGAATCAACGATCAAGGAGACGTAATTATGAAGTCGATGGTGAATATACTTGAACAAGAACAAGCATCACATGGGCGATTTTTGTATGCATCCATGAACCAGATGATGATGTACATCACCGCTACGCATCATTTTCACGCTGAAGCCTTTTTTTAAGCTTTTTTTTTTTTTTTTTGTAACTTTGGTCTCCCCCATCTGTGAACTATTTTCTATTGAGGATGACTTAAGTTGATAGCCTGAGTTTTTCTTTTTGCCCCTGTATCCCTCCCATTGTGTTCCTACCCCCTTTATAGTTGGCTGAGGTGTGACAGCCAGGCATTGGATTTGATGTCATTAACATTGGTTTAATCCTCATTGTCCAACAAATAAAAGTTCTGAACAGTTATGAATTAACTTGCTAACAGTGTCTTCAGAGATTATTCTGACCCCTCCACTTTCTCCACATTTTTAGTTTTATACTTTATATGCGGTTTTATAAATTTGTGCCAATTTATTGAAAATAAAAAAACATAAGTATTCAGACCCATTGCCATGACATTCCAAATTGAGCTCTGATGCATCCTGTTCTTTGGTTGTCCTGGAAATGTTTCAAACACCTGTCTGTATAAGGTCCCACACTTATGGTCTGTCAGAGCATAAGTCAAGACATGATGTCCGAGAAACTCTACTAGTCCTCAAATATAGTTGTGTGAAAGCACAGGTCTATCATTGGCTTTATTTAAAGGGAAGAAGTTTAGAACCATCAGGACTTCCTAGAGTTAGCTGCTCTGCCAAACTATCTGGGCAAGGGGGGGGGGGGTCTTGGTCAGGGAGGTGTCCAAGAACCCAATGACCACTAACAGAGCTCCAGAATTAATCTCCATTAGTCAGCTCTTTATGGTCAGCGGGAAGCCACTCCTAATCCTCTTGACTAGACCAAAAATCTAATGACCAGGCCTCAATAACAAACACTACTTAAAGAAGGTACCCGGCAAATAGCACCATGCAATGGGAGTGTTTCTCAGCGGCAGGGATTGGGGAACATATGGGGTTCTGGATTAAAAATGTATTTAAAACACAGGACCAGTCACACAGCCCAGGCAACCAAGTCACTGCACTCAACTTTTATATGGTGAAATTGTAAACTATTTTCATATCAAGCCACCTTTGATGAAGGGTACAGTAACCATCCCCCACACACAAAACACAACAGGCCAGGGACACAAAATGGTGCCTTGGTATGTCCCATGAGATGGCTGCCATTTAGGTTTAGACAACCTGAAGAAAATAAAAACCACAGACATTTGACAATAAATATCAAAAAGCTACATAGTGGTTAGTCTTTCACTACATTTGTTCCCCCCCCCCCATCACTGGTAGAATTCCTGAAGCATAATTATTCCTTCTGAAAGGACTTATTTACTGAATGTTATGTCAGGTGACTTTGCAAAGGTTGTGTTGTCCATTACTTTGTACACCACCACCTAGCTAGTGTAATGTTCCTTGATTAAGGTGTAACTCATCATTCCACCACGTTTCATAAGTGGTGAAAGCCATCAAGGTAGTAAGGTTCATCTGAGGCAGTCATGTTAAAACCAAACCATTTATTGCAGTTTCATAAGATTGTATTTACATACTTGTATGGCCATGATGATGCAGGAAACTAATCACCTAGAAAAGGTATTCATAACATCACATCTAGTCATTATTCCAGATATTGAGCAGTCATGTTTTTGAGACATGCAGTACTATGCCAAGCTGAGACTGGAACATCAACCCAGGTTGATGGACTTTACTGCGTGCAGAACAAGCTGCGGGCATTTCTGGCTCACAAATCAGTTGAACTGCTACAGTGACACGAACTCTTGAAAGCATTAGCCGCAACGAAATACTGAGACAATAGGTGGGTTATGTATCACCTTTACTCGGAAAGTTAAAGCATATGAGGAAGTGGCCATGAGTATTTACATGTATGCACGATGGGAGTACACAAACACCAAGGCACTGAGCTGAATATTCATTTTCAGTGTAAAGTGCTTTGAGGCTCGGGAGGGGAAAGTATAAAATTGAGATACAAATTACAAATCAGCATCCAACCTACTCGGATGATGCAAGTCCAACGCTAAAACAAAAACTGTACAAAACAGAAAAATATTCATTCTTGACCAACTCCTCTATTCAGCTTCTTTTTTCTTTTTCTTCTTTTTCTTCTCTGTCTGTGGCGTCTCTGGGGCCTCTTCAGCCTCCGGCTCCACATCCATAGCTTCACTCTTTCGTTTCTTTTTCTTCTTGGCCGGTGTGTCTCCATTCTCTTCTGCCAGGGCCTCTTCCTCCATTTTGACAACCTCATCAGCTGCCTTTTTCTTTTTCTTCTTTACCACAGCCTCTCCGTTCGCCTAGTGACACAAGTCATCAAAGTTCACACATTATCATTATATCGTTGCTCAACGGACTGCGTTAATTTTAGCATGTCTCAAATGTCATGTCTGACTCACTTCAGTGATCTGGCCCACGGTATGGGAACCAGCCAATGGTTCGGAGTCAAGTTATTCTAGCATGTTGTACACTAAGACAGGGCCACGTGGAAGGCTCAAATCTCAAATCAATACATGCAGTTCAGTTGTAGTTTTGAAGTCGGAAGCAGTACATACCTCCACTTTGCCATTGGCGTCTTCCACCTCGTCGTCTCCCGTGGAGAGGGATGCCAGCTTCTTCTCACGTTTCCTGCGTTTCTTCTCCTTTTTCTCCATTTTTATCTTAATCTGGGCCGCCTCTTCTCCAGCCTAGGAGGCCAAACAGGATGGTTACACACCCAACACCTCCAGGACAGTAGTCACTTACGACAGTACAAGTTCAGTGCTGCGTCAGGCTCATTAAATCAGTTAACCCCCATGTTTCAGTCGGGGAAAGTGTCGTCATCACGCGCAGCAGGACGGACAGAAAATGGGGCAGCTCACCTGTATCACAGCCTCTTTCATGACGTCCAGGTTCTTGCGAGGCGCCTCGCCCGTCTCGTAGAAGGACAAGCGCTCCTCCACCTGGTCGCGCAGCTTATCGCCAAACACACAGGTGGGCAACTCTGAGGGGGGAGTGGGAACACAGGATGCGTCAATACCACTATCAGCCAGCAGGGGGCTCCATAACAATAAGGCATTGCTCAGAATTTAACCAATCACCATCATCCACCTGCAAGTGGATTACTGTTGACGAAAAATATCAACATCATCGCAACGGATGCCAGAAAACAACCCGCGGATCAGCCATCCACTAACCAGAGAAGGCGTCGATTCGTGAGGCAATTGTGCACTTGTTGGCCAGGTAACGGGAGATGCGTCCTTTGTTTTTGGCAGCGGCGCGGCCAATGAAAGTCGAGTGGAATATCAGGCCGTACTTCGGGGTGTTGCCGCGGGTCTTCAGAGCCCTGTGAGGGAACGGACGTTTGCTCTCCAGTTAGAGTGAACCTAAATGTCTAGGCACTTCACACAGGGTCAGTCAGAAATATAATCTACCCCACGAAAATGTTGTGGGCACGGACTGTCGTGACCGTTCAAATTATGAGTCTTTTCCTGGAGCAGAAACCAGCTGTCACAGGCCAACACTAAAAACACACTGTAGAGTATGACAGTTATCTACCTCAGTGCCCTGGGTGGCTGCTCAGACTATGGGGGTGCGTAAGGGAGAGCGGGATCACTCTGAGGGGGGGTCACCCCCCAGTCACCCTGCTCTGCTCCGCCCCAGCCCTGCCATCACAGTAGCCACCAGTCTCCCCAGCAGGAAGGGGTTGCCCCAGTACCTGAACAGGGCTTTCTCAGCGCCCAGGATCTGCACAGTAGAGGCCGGATACTTGGCCAGATTGGTCAGGCTGCCGGCATGAGAGATCAGACGCGCTCCCACCTAGAAAAACAAAACAAGAGGGACATGTAAGAGGCGGACCAGAGATGGTTTCAGTTCACACCTGGGTGTGAAGGACAGTCAGCACCGATGAAGACTCAACATGCAGAGTTCAGGGGATTGACAGATTTGGTATGAACATCATTCAGTCCCGTCGCCACAGATCAGGTGGACTCGAGACCGCTACGCACCACATCCCCAATGAGGGCAGCGAGGTTGGGGGCCACCTGGCTCATCTTGGAGCGCAGGTACTCCTGAAGCTCCAGCCGGTAGGCAGCCAGGGACACCACACGGTTGGAGAACCTCTCGATGTTGATCAGATCAATGGGAGAGATGTCCATGCCTGTAGAAGCCACGGGGAACAAGATTAGCGGGCAGTTTGGACACCCGGGGCACGGGCGCCTACAAAACAGCCGGGGAGGAGCTCAACAGGACATTGTATCTCCCGACAGGATCCGCAGTGAGGATATGAGCCTTCACCACAGGTTTATGAGAGAACTATCATACTCTCCCCCCCTGTGTTGATCATGCAGGACATAGGAAAGTCCTGGATGGGCAAAAAGGGGGTTGGTTCTGCCAGCGTGATATTGGCGAGGGGGGAAGTAACTGACCCATGGAGCTGCGCGACGCCTCCAGGATGGCCTGGGCCTTGGCGCCATCCATCACCACCTCCTCCAGCGCCTCCAGGCTCTCCTCACTCAGCTCTTTTCTGTTGCCGATCAGCTGAGCCAGTCGGCAGTACGTGGAGTTGTCTGGCACGATCCGGATCAGCTCCGGGAAGTGGTAGCCATACCACTCACTGACAGGGGGGGGACAGACATGTTCAGTTGGGACTCCAGAACAACCCGGGTGAAAGAAGTCACCATTGACACAGAGCGACCGTCAGTACCAATGGAAGACTCCACACACAATTCAGAGGATTGACAGATTTGGTATGAACATCATTTGGTCCTATCAGCAACCGGCTCAAGTGGACCTCCATAGAGGCCTGTGTGACAGAGGCGGTACCTACCGCACACGCATGGAGAAGGTGTTGATGTCCTTATCCAGCTGGTCCAGGAGGGCGATCGACTGGATGATCATGTTGTCCGCTCTGTTGACATTGAACTTAACCTTTGCCCTTGAGTAGCTGTGGCCGAGACCCAGCTGGGCCTTGGACGCCGCCTGGGCCGTCAGCCCCTTCACCAGGGAGTGGAAGTGGAGGCGCACTCCTTCGGGGGAGAGATGGGAAAGCAGGGTGAGCACGCGGCGCCAGGGTCAGACCTGGTTCACTGGCCACAGCGGCTGTTCAGATTTTCAGTATAAGCCATCACGCAGGTCAGGGGTTAAGTGTCATAACATCACCACAGCCCAGCGGTCCCCAGCACCCAGTCACCACCAAGAGTCCTCACCTCTCAGTATCTCTGCAACCACTCCTCCCGTCTGTATGGACAGACCCAGCTCCTCCTGTAGGGCTGCTCCTATTTTGGCATCACTCACCCCCAGGGTGGCCTTTTTCTTACCCCCTATGGGCAGGTTGGTCTCCAGGAACAGTTTCAGGTCAGCGTGGACCACCCCTGAAATTAATTGGATAGAAGGGAAATGTAAAAACAGAAGTGATTTAGTGGTTTTGGAAAAACCTACTGACTAATGTCTCTAGGTATTAGAAACCTAGCCAGGCCCAGATGTTCAGGGTTGATTGGTTGGTTATCAGCACAGCCATTCAGTGGATTGACAGATTATGAAACATCACTACATCTGGGCAAGGACTACAAATAAATAAACCAACTCACCTTCTGATATGGCATTGATGTTTTCTAGAGCAGCCTGGGCAGACTTGAATGGGAAGAAAGCCGCCAGGCTCACCATACCATTGAATTTGCCAATGTTCAGAACACAGTCTTCAACCTGGTGAGAAGACGAACCAGTAACTACCACAATGTCCATATTTAAGCCATTCCAATTCCATACATGTGCTGTGGGTAAGGTGGGGGCAAGTCCCTCTAGCCACAAGAGCTCAACATTAAAGTGTATGTTTTAGTTAGCCAAGTACTAGGTTTCCATGTGAAATCTAACAGGATTTACTCAAGCCACTCAGTCAACACATATGGAAAACAATTCAATTCACAATTTCTCTTCTAAATTTGGTTAGCTGTTCAATTGGGAACAAAAAGTTTCTCATCAATGGAATTCAGACTTTGGCCAGAAGGGGCATGTGCTGATTTCAGGGTGCCATTTAAATAACTTCTGTCGACTAACAAACTCTATTTTTCTAAATTTTGTACACTAAAACACTTTATAAAAAAACAATAGCTTTGATTCACCAGTGACAGTCAGCTCTTGATACATTAATGATTATCAATTATGCAAAATTAGTATCAGTATCAATGATTCGAAACTAAAAATATCGGGTTATTCTTACTAGGCTAAAGCAGAAAATGTAACATATCTGTGGCCGGGTAATGATTCGTACCTGAGGCAAAAGCATACCAATCTCTTCCACCTCCTTGACTACGAACAGTGCATACCCTGCTGCATGCTCGAACAGCACGTGCAACAGCACCTGTGGAATAAGACATCCAGTTGGTAAGATAGTCACAAAAGATGAATCAGCCCGTTTTAGGATAATTAAAACGACTGTTTTATAATATACAAAGTTCCTGCTCTCCCGGGCTGGAGTATCCACGTGGTGTGATGTCGAGTGTTCAATTCAAGATGGAGACGATCAGCGAGAATGGGTCACATTTAATGGACAGCATATCCAAGTGGTATATGCAGTGGTTTTTGATAACTGTATATACATATTATTCTCAAAACAGCTTTTCCAAAATATTGCCGCGTAAAACGATTTCGTTTAACATATGTGCAATCCAGCATGTTGTTCTGTAAAACCACGTGGGCCCAATACCGAGTAATTTGGCTACGCACACTGTCTTAAAGTGAGTCAAATGTAACATACATATATTCGTTGAACGGTAATACCAAATACCTACTTGTGTTGAGGTTAAATACATTACAAATTTCCTCGTAAAGGAAAATGTCCTTTTGTAAATGTATTTTAGCCGAGAGAGGCCTACCCATGATCTGGTGAGCTAATCTCCTATCTTTCAGAATGCTAACGTTAGTTAGCGAAAGGCCAGATTTCCACTAAAACGCCAATTGCATGCAACGTTGGTATCATGTTTAATTGCATTAAATGAAGTCACCTAAGTTTTGTATTGTAATAAAGTAAAGGTCAACGTTCACCTTAAAATCGCATCCATGTGGCAAGTGAGTAAGCTAATTCGTGTTAGCGGGGGGGGGGGGGGTTAAGCGTTGCAAAATGTAAAAAATCTTGAAACAATCACGAAAATATATTTCTTTGCATAATAACTAATCAATAATGAAAAGACCAGAAACCAATATTAAAATCTTACCATGATTGCAAATTCTTTGCTGCGATACGATATGTGCGTCCGTTCCTTCGCTTCACAACCGTAAAAAGACTTCCCGAGGTTGTCGGAACGCAGCCCCTTGACTGAAATACTGTGGAGTCGACTTTGTATCGCGAGAATCAAGAGTTCCGCTTAGTTTCTTGAGCCACCTGATTGGTTAATGCCAATGATGAATTCAAAATAACCTATTCTCATCTATGCATGCTTAAAAAGCCTTTTTCCCTTGAAATCCCCTTAACCTGTTTTCTGATGGCCTGTATAGCATTCCATGAGGTTTAAAATGTGTCTTAAGGGCTGAACAATAATTTAATTTAGTTCTACAAATCCCTGTGTATAATCCCTGCTATGTCACCATTCATAAGCCTATTACACTCATACTGTATGTTTCTATAATATTCAATAATTCTACCAAATTGATTTGGAATTTGGTAAATACATTATTATGCATATTATTGCCATACCATATCTATAATGTTCAATACTACTACCCATATTGCTGCTAGTTTTCAGTACTGTTTTTAAACTGCTGCTAGTGCACTGTTTGTATATTATTGCTTTATTTTTTTGCTATATTTTAGCTTAAATATTATTATTATTAATTCTCACTATGTCGTTTTGGATGCCATGTCATAAGAATTTCATTGTGCATGATGACGCTGTGTTGTGCGGTGCATTTGACAAATTAACCTTGAATCTTGAAGCAAAGGCTGCTTTGTTTAACTTGCAGAACCACACAACCAGACAATTCAGATTACATACCTTAACTGTTCACCCAAAGAATTATAGTTACTATCACCGTGATAACCATGACATATGTTCACTTGATTGAAGCTCTGCACCTGCCCACTGACCATACGTTATATTCATAAATGGTCTAATGGTTTGTCGTTAGGTCTGGCTGGGCAATATGCCAGATCAACGGTTCAGCTTGTCCATAATGCTTCTTACAAGCTTGGCTGCTAGGAGGAAAAGGTCCTTGTCTCTGAGAAGTTCTTCTTCAGCAAAATGGGTTTAAAATCCTATTGTATTTTGAGTCTATGTCTCTAACAGGTCCCATCTTGGGCACACTTTAGCTCAGTTGCATCTTCCTCTCCTCGAGGACTGCTGTCCAACATATTGAGTCTGGAAGCTCATGTGGCGTGAACTTTTGCGGAACCAAAATAGCCATACTTAGGCCATGTTTTGAGAACAGCCTTCTCTCTTCATCCAGATGATTTCCGGGTTGGTCTGCTCTGTCTCCTGTCCTTCACCTTCCTGCAGAAATCCCCGATAACATTCAAGAGGCTCCATTGCAAGACAGTTTCTACCAGTGTCCAATCTATTTAATCACATTCCCATTTTCCAATTGTGATGTATTTTTCTAAATGAATAAAGATGAACCAATCCCATTTGCTCGGTTTCCTCATTTAGCTGCCCACGTTTAGACATGAAGTTGAAGAGTTTCCTCATGCTCAGATTCAACACTGTCAAAACTAGCTCACATCTCTGATCAGTCACTTCAAACTTAATGTACATTCACAGTCACAAGTATTATGTGCTGTAAAATAGCGCCCATTCCGACAAGGGTGACCTAACATTAAGGTTAGATGAACTGACGTTTAAAAAATACCACAGAATAATGGTTGATTGAATAGGAAACTAGCGAAGTGAAACAGCAAGGAGCAAGTTAAATGCCCTCCACAGTAACCTGTTACCAAGAAATACACCTATGTGCTGACGTTTGAAGCTGAGGTTTACAACACCAGGCCATAAACATCTCGGTTGACAGGATATCACGGAAGAATTGCACGTTTATTACTGGATAACTGAAGCTAATGTTAAAGACTGTTGACTGCCATTGGCCTTCATCAACATTTTCTCTGAAAATGTTACCTTTAATCAGAATTTAGGTTCTCAATAGAGAACCAATAGTCTCTAACCTTAAATTTTCTATCAATAAACCCCAAAATATCAGAAAGTGTACTGGAAACAATAAATAACACAAAAACACTTGGCACCACTTTCCCGCATTTTCTTTTCCATTACCAGTAAGACATGTCTGTGTCTCCATGGAGTTGTGTGTGTTGATGAGTGGATGTAGGAGAGGACAGTAAAATGGGCAGCAGGATGAGGTGAGGATCCATATAAAGAGGGGTGTCTCTGGCGGGGTGACAGAACGACAGGACACAGCCAGCTAGTTCATCACCAGCCTAGGGATTCACACAGAAGGTCACCAGAGTGAGTAGTTCCACGATCTGGTTATGGATACTTGGATGTCAGTTTGTTGGTCTGCTCATCTACATGCATGTCTGTCTGGATCTTTATGTCTGTCTCTTTATATGCATGTCTGTCTGTCTGTCTGGCTCTTTATGTCTGTCTCTTTATATGCATGTATGTCTGTCTGTCTGTCTATCTGGCTCTTTACGTCTGTCTGTCTGCATGTCTGTCTGACTTTGTTCTACGTAAGTCTGTCTTTCAGTACATCTTTTCTGTTTTTTCTTTCTAATATCCATGATATATATTTTTGCAACTCTCTGCCTTTCCTCTTCTGTGTTTCGTTGAGTATAGCATATTTCTACTACACATCTCTGTAAATAGAATGTAATTAGAACCACATTCAGTATCCAACAATCAGGTCCAAAGTCTAGAGTTTACCCAAATTTTTTCCATTGTATTTCATTTATATTTTTACTGTAATTCATACATTTTATCAAAACATTATTTATTAACTGTTTTTATACTGACTTTTAACTGTTAAAGCACCTTGAAATGCATTTTGTAAGAAAGTGCTATATAACTGAAGTTTGATTTCATTTAATGTATTGTGTGAACGAAATTATCTCTTGGCACATATTGTTTTGTAAAGACAGAATAGATATTTATAAATGAAGAACACCAACTCCTAAAATTATTCTGTTACTCACTTCCGTGTGTGTGTGTGTGTGTGTGTTTGTGCGTGCATGTCCGTGTGTCAAAGGCAGGACCAAGTAGAATGACCATGCGTGGAGCTGTGATGTGCTGTGTACTGCTGGTGTGTCTGGTGGCCATGTTTGCTAAACAGGTGGAGGGACACTTCTCTTTCTTTAGCCCCAAGGAGATGAGGGAGATGAAGGTGAGTTGCAGGAAAAGATGCACAGAGAGTGACATGAGGGACTTATATTTGGGGGAAAAATAAATGTCTTCCTACCCATTGGTATTATAATCTACTGCAAATTTGTCATCAATACAATTTGTTCAGAATGCACGTGTCCATCTTTTACTGTACATTTAAATTATAGTAACATTCAACCTCTGGGAAGTTTTCAGCCGGTACCCATGAGAAAAATAATACTTTGTCTGGGGGTTTAGGTTGGGTGTAAGTGTTTCATTTGGGGAAATGATTAGGGTAAGGGTTAGGGTTAATGTTAGGGGTCTAGGGTTAAGGTTAGGGGTTAGGTTTAATGTTAGGGGTCTAGGGTTAAGGTTAGGGGTCTAGGGTTAAGGTTAGGGGTTAGGTTTAATGTTAGGGGTCTTGGGTTAAGGTTAGGGAAAATAGTATATTGAATGGGAATAATGTTTGGGCTGTGTGTGTGTGTATATGTGTGTCTTTATCTGTCTGTGTGTGTGTGTGTGTTTGTGTGTGTATGCATGTATGTGTGTGTATGTTTGTGTGTGTGTGTGTGTGTCAGGCCCTACAGAATAAGCTGGGGAGGAAGGACATGGAGCCTCAGACAGAGAATGGACAGCTTCAGGATGTCACCATAAAACAGCTGCGTGAGGTCGATGGCCGAATTCCTGTAAGTCCACACACAGACACACATTAAGTCACATACAGACACACATTAAGTCACATACAGACACACATTAAGTCCACACACAGACACACATTAAGTCACATACAGACACACATTAAGTCACATACAGACACACATTAAGTCCACACACAGACACACATTAAGTCCACACACAGACACACATTAAGTCACATACAGACACACATTAAGTCACATACAGACACACATTAAGTCCACACACAGACACACATTAAGTCACATACAGACACACATTAAGTCACATACAGACACACATTAAGTCCACACACAGACAATACAACACATTAAGTCCACACACAGACACACATTAAGTCCACACACAGACACACATTAAGTCCACACACAAACACACATTATGTCCACACACATTCAATCACATACAGACACACATTAAGTCCACACACAGTCACACATTAATTCCACACACAGACAAACATTAAATCCACACACAGACACACATGAAGTCCACACAGACACACATTAAGTCCACACACAGACAAACATTAAATCCACACACAGACACACATGAAGTCCACACAGACACACATTAAGTCCACACACAGACACACATGAAGTCCACACAGACACACATGAAGTCCACACACAGACAAACATTAAATCCACACACAGACACACATGAAGTCCACACAGACACACATGAAGTCCACACAGACACAGATTAAGTCCACACACAGACACACATGAAGTCCACACAGACAGACATTAAGTCCACACACAGACAAACATTAAATCCACACACAGACACACATGAAGTCCACACAGACACACATGAAGTCCACACAGACACACATGAAGTCCACACACAGACAAACATTAAATCCACACACAGACACACATGAAGTCTACACAGACACACATGAAGTCCACACAGACACACATTAAGTCCACACACAGACAAACATTAAATCCACACACAGACAAACATTAAATCCACACACAGACACACATGAAGTCCACACAGACACACATGAAGTCCACACAGACACACATGAAGTCCACACACAGACAAACATTAAATCCACACACAGACAAACATTAAATCCACACACAGACACACATGAAGTCTACACAGACACACATGAAGTCCACACAGACACACATTAAGTCCACACACAGACAAACATTAAATCCACACACAGACACACATGAAGTCCACACAGACACACATGAAGTCCACACAGACACACATTAAGTCCACACACAGACACACATGAAGTCCACACAGACACACATTAAGTCCACACACAGACAAACATTAAGTCCACACAAAGACACACATTAAGTCCACACAAAGACACACATTAAGTCCACACAAAGACACACATTAAGGCAAACTCAGAAACACATTCTAGGAATATTGTCATTGCGACGACAAAAAATAATTACTACCTTTCAAACCCCTTTTTTCCCTAACCCTGACTCTTAAACCTAACCTCTAATCCTGTACCCCAATTCACACAATAACCCCCATGTTACAAATCTCCTTAACCTAACCCCTAGTATAACCCCATAATAACCGACCATGTGTGTGGACAGGAGAAGATCATGGAGATAGGGGTTCGACTGACGGCCAAACAACTGGAGCTCGTGGGCCCTGTGCTGGAAGAGATCATCAATGAAATGGTGGAGCAGGCCGAATAGAGAGGCGCTTGGGGTTCTACATTAAGAGACAGCACTTATAGTATGTATCATTCTACACACATTCAATCCACAACTGTGTTTCTGTCCGCTATTGGACCTTGGTTCACACACACGTCCCCAGTCAGGAATAGGAAATGGCATATTTAAGATACTAAGCTGAAAAAACTGTCATTGTTTGAATTAGTTTAAATCATAATATACTGGCCATATACCACACCACCTCTCGCCATCCTTACACATACTGTGGATATCAGTCAATCAGCATTCATGTTTGAAACCACCTGGTTTATACATATTATTTTCAGTGCCAAAGGCTGGTTATCAATAGGCTGTAACATGTTTTTAGACCTTCACTCTCTCTCTATTTCAGCCAAATGAGGAGACAGAAGACCAAACAATCAAAGCTGCCATTCTACTATAATTGACCTGCAATATGTGCACAGATTGTTGGTTATTTTTCATGGAAAGGAAGGAAGGGATTTTGGGTGCTTATATTTGTCCTCTTTCAGGTCAAGTGTGACCTAGAAATGTGTTGAATGATAAGAATAAAGAGACATTTTAACAGAGGTTTGCTTCTTGTCTTTTAATGTCGGTATATGTATGCATTGCACATTCTTAACATTTCCTCTAGATGGCAGCATTTGTGCAATGTGAAGAAACAAACGCATTGCTCATAGACCAAACACAATTAAAACATTCCCATTTCCCATTTCACACACTGGCACGCAAATGCGCATGAACAAAAGCACCGGCGCACACAGACACACAAACACACACACCTTTTTGACACGTTGTATTTGAGTGTCTGCATATTTCCTCATTTTCAGTGATCAACAGCCATTTTCACAGGATCTGGCCCCTGTGCTTAAAGAAATCATCAATGAAATTGTGAAGTGGGGAGAGGGGAAAGGGATTCGTATGGCAAAATGGGTTGTTCAAAAGTTTGGGGTCACTTAGAAATGTGCTTGTTTTCCATGAAAACAGCCATGAAATGAGTTTGAATAGGAAATATAGATTATGATTTTTTTTAGGTTAGAAAAAATTATTTTTAATTGAAATAATAATTGTGTCTGTCAAACATTGATTTTGCCAAAGAATCCTCCATTTGCAGCAATTACAGCCTTGCAGACCTTTGGCATTCTTGTTGCCAGTTTGTTAAGGCAATCTGAAGAGATTTCCCCCCAAGCTTCCTGAAACCTCCCACAGGTTGGATTGGCTTGATGGGCACTTCTTAAGAACCATATGGTCAAGCTGCTCCCACAACAGCTCAATAGGGTTGAGATCTGGTGACCGTGTTGGCCACTCCATTATAAACAGAATACCACCAGACTGCTTCTTCCCTAAATAGTTCTTGCATAGTTTGGAGCTGTGCTTTTGGTCATTGTCATGGTGTAGGAGGAAAATGGCTCCAATCAAGCATTTTTCACTAGGTATGGCATGGTGTTTCAAAATGGAGTGATAGCCTTCCTTCTTCAAGATGCCTTTGACCCTGTACAAATCTCCCACTTTAGCACTCACAACCAAAGCACCCCCAGACCATCACTTTACTTCCCATCTTAATCTTTTCTTTTTATTGGCCAGTCTGAGATATGTCTGTCTTTTTCTTTGTAACTCTGCCTAGAAGGCCATCATCTCACTGATATTCAGACTGGTGTTTTGCGTGTACCATTTAATGAAGCTGCCAGTTGGGGACCTTTGAGGAGTCTGTTTCTCAAATTAGACACTCAAATGTATTTGCCCTTTTGTTGTTATGCACTGGGGCCTCCCCGTCCTCGTTCTATTCTGGTTAGAGCCAGTGTGCGCTACTATGTTGTAGCAAAGCTGAGTTGTACACAGCTTTGTATGAGATCTTCAGTTTCTTGGCAATTTCTCACATGGAATAGCTTTCATTTCTCAAAAATAGACTGACAAGTTTCAGAAGTTAGTACTTTGTTTTCTGGAAAGTTTGAGCCTGCAACAGCTGTGCAAACATAATTGCAGAATAGTTTTCTAATTATCATTTAGCTTTTTAAAATGATAAACTTTGAAAAGCAAATACAATGTGCCATTGGAACACAGGTGATTGCTGATAATGGGCCTCTTTACACCTATGTAGATATTTCATTGAAAATCAGCCATTTTCCGGTCCAATAGTCATTTACAATATTGTAGCGACCTTGGTAGGGATATCCCTATCTGGAGCAGTAGGTAGTCTGCCCGCCTGGGGAGCCAAAGGTTAGGGTTTGAGACACTGCCCTGCCAGACGCTACAATATTAACAATGTCTACACTGTGTTTCTGATCATTTTGACGTATTTTTCATGATAAAAAAATAAGCGTTTCTTTCCAAAACAAGGACATTTCTGTGACCACAAACTTTTGAATGGTATGGTACATTGTGTACCCTCCATTAATTAATAGATCACAGAAGTTTGTTTTATATTTGCCTGCATATGACACACCTACAAACACACATAAACCTAAAAACAGTACATCAACATATTTGACCCTGCCTTTCAACATTGTAATAAATCAAGTAAATGGAGTTTAAAAGTACTTTGCCCCTGATTTGGCAAACTAGTCCCACTCTCTCTCTCTCTCTCTCTGGCTCTTTCTCTAACTTATTATGCTCGATTAGAGCTTAGATGTTAATCTCTCGCAGAACTCAAAGTCCTTGACTGCGACAGCCTGGTCTCTGGCCAGTGGTGCAGGAAGAACCAGGGAACAGTCGCTGTCAAAATACTTTCCTGTTATTCCCTCGGTTTCCTCTGCTACGGCACAGTAGATGGAGCTGACGGCCCCTTCTTCAGAAGACTGTGGACGGAGATGGGAGAAGTGGTTATGTGTGGGCATACACTCGGTGGGCTCACGCAAGCATTAAAAGAAACAACCACTGCTAAGCAGAGTCATACAGTCAACTCTGAAAGTATTTAGAGGGACACATTGTTTTTGTCTCTGATCAACAATTTGAGGGAGTAAACATTTAGAAAATCAGCATTATGTACACCGACCCTAAATTCTAAGATTAACAGCTGTTTATTATTAGGCAGGTGTGTCTGTTTGTGTGTCTATTAGTGAATTGGTGCCTTTTTTCAAGGCTTTGCTTATGGAATCTGTTGCTGGTGCAATTTTTACATTTGTACAGATCAAGTGGAATGTTTTAATTAACTCCTCTCTGTTCCAAAGGCTGGGCCCCATCTGCTTCCCATTATATGGGCCAGACTATCACTGCTTCAAGTCTACAATACATAAAACATGCTACAAACAGGCTTTGTTTAAATGTGGTCTTATAATGCGGTATCCTTTGTTGGTCTCCACTCCGAGTTGAGTTGAATCCTGGCAAACCAAGGATATTATATTGCAAGGTTTGATTTACAATACAAACTGTAATCTGGTAGATCGGTAAATAATGTAATCTCAAAACCTGGATGACTACTTCTGGTGGATGGTTCCCCTTTATTTTCTGCTCTCCACATAACGGGGGCTCCTAATACTCCTAACTCCTAAAGTGGGTTTCGGTGGATGCAGACCTCTCACTGCATCAATTTAGGCTAGCCTCTTCAGCCTCTACCCCTCCCCCTTATTGCTATTAAACAAATATGTAAATCAGCCAGCTCTTTGGCACCAACAGCACAGTCAAATGGAACTTGGTACATTTAAACAGGATGTCTGGGAATAAGATTAAGTTACTTTGAAGTAGGCTCAAGGAAACCAGTTACTCACCCCAGCAGACTGGCTGAATGTCTGCTGTCACTTGACAAACAAGTTGTGTGAGTAACCGCTGTGTCATGTTAGGTCCTTGATTAGCACCTAGACTAAAAACTAGGTGCTAATCATTTGTTTTCAGTGAAAAAGTTCTCTGTTTATCGGTGCAGCCCATACCCCTTACTACTGATAAATACAGCCCTTTGAGCCAGATCACATGGTCCCAAATCCATCACTATTATACAACTAGACACCTATGGATTTGAACAGATAACGGAATGATTTTGGTTACCTGTTTTAATTTGTTGGTTTTGAGGGAGGGTACGCCAACTGCTAGGGTATGACATAATTTGAGCTAGGCTATGACATAATTTGAGCTAGGGTATGACCTAATTTGAGCTAGAGTATGACCTAATTTGAGCTAGAGTATGACCTAATTTGAGCTAGGGTATGACATAATTTGAGCTAAGGTATGACATAATTTGAGCTAGGGTATGACATCATTTGAGCTAGGGTATGACATCATTTACTTTGAGAAGTTAAAAGTGAGCTGATGATTTTAACACTAACTGTTGATGGTGTTTTGAAGGATCACCGGGGCAAAACATTTGAGAAAAACTAAAAGGATAGAGGCATCAGTCCCAATCAATAAAGAGCCACATTGTGGACATACCAATATAAATTGCACTCCTAACTACTGCTCTTGGAATTCCAAGTGCATTACCAGAGGAACTCAAGACAGAATTTGAGATTGCTTCTGATGGTCTAAATGCCTAAATCCATGCCTATTACATCTGCATCGCAAGGCATGCATCATAAGGATGACTAAATTGTGTTCAACACAAATTAAGGATCGGGAGAAAATAGGCACCTAGCTTTAAAGAATAGCTGAAACAATGAATACAGATTGTCATCCCAGAAGCCCTGTACAACATTTTGCGTGAGGTTCTGGGGAAAGAACCTGTCACATCAGATGTCATGACATTTGAAGCGATGTCATGTCACCCTTGCATTTGGACACAAAGGATCCTGACTGCTAAAGGATCTACTCCGGCTCTTAAAACCTGTCCTTTCATCAATTGCTTCTACGATCACTTAGCCAAAGTGCCCTTTTTATGAACAGTAAGCCAATGGAGAGCTGACATTTCGTAAGAACTCCATCTGGGTTCTCGAGGGAACACTCAGTGGAGCTATCCAGAGAACATAGTAGCAGCTGATGACCTGATTCTACAAATGGCCCAGAAACAAGCATTTTCTTCTCCCCACATTTTCCAATGGCCAGCACCTAATCTTCCAAATGTTGACCAATAGTTGAAATAGTTATAAGTTTAGACATTAGCTGTTAGGGTTAGGTTAAGTTTAGGCATCAAATTTTGTTTTTTGAGGTTATGGTTAGGTTTATTGTTAGGTGAAGAGGAAGGGAATAGGGAATATGTTCTGTAGTCACCACAAGAATAGAAAAACAAATGTGCGTGTGTTTCTTTTCAACAGAAAAATATTTCCTGGTTCATCTTCAAAAAGACTCCAGAGAAGTGGTCAATCAGGTTTGTCAAGCATGTTGACCTGATTATATTCTGGTTCAGAAAAAACAGATCCAGTGCCACTTTCCTATTCTGCAATAGCCTGAATAGGAGAACTTAATTTACTTTTCGGAAGGCTGGATCCTCGTTATTCTTTTGAACACAATCTGTTCCTATCATGCAAGCTGATTAAGTTGATTGTTTTCATGTGCAGCTACTGACTCTGTTGTTGTCTGTATGCATCTAGTGTTTATCTTGGTCTTAAGTGTGAAATATTTTGTGTAATTCTAAATGGCTGGAGTTCAGTTTCACTAAATGTGTTGAGTCTGAACCTTCTATCTCTGTACCACCTGTCAAAACATAATATTTTATCTGTTTCAGTCGAATTTTCCATTTGGAACACCTACTGGCAGCATTAGATTCCAGGTTCAGAAGCTCTAAAACCCTGTCACAACAAACATAGTGTTAAGATATAAAGTGTTCACCTTGAAGAAGAATATACCAATCAGTTTGAAGAGGAATCGAATCAGGATATTATAGTGTCTCATTACTTCTGTCATCACCACTCCAGGGTGGACAGAATTGGCTGCAACCCCTGTGATATACAGACACATAGAAAGATGAGAATATAAACAATGTTAAAGCCAAATCAAATCCTTTAATCTCTCTCCCTACTTTCAACTGCACTCCCATTCCTGAGCTGGTTTTCAGGAATAAATAAATAAATTCCCAGCTGCGCCTACATTTTACATTTTTACATTTCAGTCATTTATCAGATGCTTAGCGACTTACAGAAGTGCATATATTTTAAATGAGAAACAAACACACAGTTTAGTAGTAAGTGCATTCCTCAATTTGGGGGGAAACCGGTTCAAGCACGAGGCTACGAGAGAGAGGGGACTCCATACTGCCAGGGCTCAAAGGAGAGGATTCGGCCATGGAGCCAGCATTAGCTTAGACATGAAACAAAACGACTCCAGTCCAATCTATAGGACCCAGACAGGTGTAGGGACAAAACCTTTCAGTTACATTGCCCATTTTTATGAGTTTTTTCTTTCTCTTAGTTACTTTCCTCTCTCTAGAGCTGTCCTGGGTCACGCTAAGATACTTTGCACTCTGGGAGACCATGTCCATCGTTGTCAACCATGATAGACATGGTCTGGGGCAGACAGGCCTTCCTGCGATAGAACAACAGCTCAGTCTTGTCAAGGTTAAGCTTGAGGCAGTGGACTGTCATCCAAGCCGAGATGCCAGCCAAACAAGCAGAAACGGGTGTTGTCACCTGGGTGTCGGAAAGGGGCTAGGAGAAAAACATCTAAGTGTTATCTGCATAGTACTGATTGTAGAGACCACGTGGGGATTTGACAGAGTCAAGAGACTTGGTGAACAGAAAGAATTGGAGATGGCCAAGAAATGAGTCTTGAGGAACACCAGTAATAATAGGCAGCGCGACAAGTGTCTTGGAAAGGAAAGCAAGGAGGGACAACAGAGAGTTTGGTTTCTTTAAGAGGGGAGGTACTCTGGCCATCCTGAGGTCCACTGGGACACGGCCAGTCCTCAGCGAAGAGTTGATGAAGGCGCTAAGGAATTGGAGAGTGTCTTCGGAGATGGTCTGGAGAAGCGAGGAGGGGTGGGGTCGATGTTGGGCGGCCAGCCATCACTCACTGCAGGATGTCATCTGATTAAAGGGGGTAAAAAGCGGTGAATGTCGTACAGATATCGTCAACCTTCTTTGGAAAGAGGATGACCAAGTAATCTGCAGAGAAGTAAAATGGTGGGGGAGGAAGTGACTCAAAGGCATGACTCAAGGAAATAACGTTGGAAAGTTGAAGTCACCCAAAAATAACAGAGCCATTAACTTAGAATGAACTTATCAGCATGACAAGCTCTCTGAAGAAGTTACCAAGAGCATCTGGTGGATGATAAATGAACA
The DNA here is from genome assembly GCF_011004845.1 of Esox lucius. Taxonomy (NCBI): domain Eukaryota; kingdom Metazoa; phylum Chordata; class Actinopteri; order Esociformes; family Esocidae; genus Esox; species Esox lucius. The sequence continues at coordinate 38,043,378 of NC_047585.1, read as the reverse complement.
CTGAGAAATAATAATCACTTAAAATGCTACATATTCACTTTTAGCAACTTTCCCAAGGCTTTTAGTGTCTTCACAAGTATTTTATAGCTTTTTCAAACATTACGAATACAAAAACAGGTCATGTAGCCAAAAGAGTATCAAATATATAGCAAATGGGATGAAGCTGTGAGGTAAAGGCACAGTGTAGGACAATAGGCTAAAAGCCAAATGAACCCAGGTCCTGCACTCCAGATTAATCTCAGCACAAGATTGCTAAACTAGGATCAGCTACTCCCTGTCCTGGTAATCTCTCTCGTTACCACAGTTAAAGCCTGAACTGATCCTAGTATGACTCCTACTTCACGAATCCTTGCCAGGTCATTCATACCCACCTGTGCCTTGAAGCCTTCGCGCCAGCTCATTAGTGCAGATAATGTTGTGCAGCTTGGTATGGTTGTACACGCTGTCCATGCCGTAACTCAGGTTCTCACCCTTGAAGTGTGAAAAGTCAACTTTGCCCCGCCAGTGGTTCACAGAAGACACGTTGACAATTCGAGCCGGCGCTGATCGCTTTAGCAGGTCTGGACAGTGGGAAGGAGAGAAGAAGAGAAAGATTGGCAGTAAGCTATATCATAAACACAGTGAATGGTGTGGAATCAATGCCGCGTTCCATTTACCTCGGACGTCGGAACTAGGAACTGGGAATGACGTCACACCCGAGTTAAACCAAGTTGATCGCGTTCCAAAAATCCAAGTCGGAAAAGCCTTTTTTGTGCTTGCCCTTTCGGAATATATACAATGTTTTTAATTGTGTAGGGGAAAAAAATGGACCAAAATCGGCCATTCCATAACCGGCAGTCTAACCTGTAACCTGGACGGGCGAGTGCTCTTCAGAATATTGTAACGTAACTTAAAAGTAATTTTCCCATATAATATATAACACCAGTCTGCTAAATGGCATAGTGTGCTTCCATCTTGGATTACGAACTCGGGGCTTGTGGGGTTGCTCTGACTTTCTGAGTTGGAATTCCCGAGGGGGGGCGTTCCAGTTAAAAATTCTGACCTCCAAGTACAAATGTAACGCGCCACAAGCCCCATCCATTTGACGCATGTCTCAGCAAATTGGAAAATACATTCAGATTGTTTTAAATTCCACGTATTAGTGACAATTTTATGAAAGTTAATAGGATCTTGCATCCCCTCCTCTCTTACCTAAAGTAGTCTACACTTAGTAACCTACAAAGTAACCCATGTCAGAGAGGGCCTTGCAACTAACCTCTTTTCATGAAGCCCTGGGTATTGTGATGTAGCCTCTTCGTTCAAAGAAAAATAAAAATCAAAAAATTGTAGTGTCTGTTTTTTAATGAAAATGTTTGAAACACACATGTGAAATCTGATGTGAGAAATATGACATGTCTGGAAGGTTCAGAATCAAACAAGGGGAACAGGGACTATGACAATGTAGGTTTTAAAGGTGTAGACTCTAACGTGAGAACAGGGATTATGACAATGTAGGTTTTAAAGGTGTAGACTCTAACGTGAGAACAGGGATTATGACAATGTAGGTTTTAAAGGTGTAGACTCTAACGTGAGAACAGGGATTATGACAATGTAGGTTTTAAAGGTGTAGACTCTAACGTGAGAACAGGGATTATGACAATGTAGGTTTTAAAGGTGTAGACTCTAACGTGAGAACAGGGATTATGACAATGTAGGTTTTAAAGGTGTAGACTCTAACGTGAGAACAGGGATTATGACAATGTAGGTTTTAAAGGTGTGGAATCCAACTTGAGAACCCCGAGACAGTGACAGTGGGAGTTCCTAGGATAACGAAGGTTAATTTATTCATTTTGCCTAGGGCATCCAATTCCCGTTTTCCTCAAAGCTAGGTTGAAGAGTTTGGAGTATGCCATGTCTTACCCAGGAGCAGGTTGGTGAGGAGGAAAGGACCCACATGATTGGTAGCAAAGGACACCTCTAGGCCATCTGAGGTGATTTCTCTTGGCAGGCCTGTGTAATGACAAAACACCATCAAACCCATATAAGGCACAAACACAAAGACATGTAATGTGCTTACCTGAAACACACAGTATCAATATTAAACATTAGCAATACCAGTGGGTAATGGATGGGAATTTGTGAGGCCAATCCTATAGTTGGGTGGTATGTCATGATAGAGCACCCAGGTATCATAAACAAGCAAAGCTTTTTGTTGGATACACTAACCCACACCTGTGCTTTTTTTGTAAATTATTGCTTGAGGTGTAATCCAGCCTGTCATCTAAAGGCTTAACAGCAATCCCACCATGTTCAGGCTTTAGTTATATGGGGGTAATACAGCCGTAAGGCAATTAGAACACCTGGGTTAAAACCCAGTTAGTCCCACTACTGTAGTATGGCGGCAGTTGAAATCCACTCCTGGTAACTATTACCCTGGAGTCCATGTGCATGTTATTGTTCTGCTTCAGTTGAACAGATTGTTTTATTCAGCGTATGTTCCAGGCAGACTCTGAACTCTGAAGCCCTAACCCACATCATGGTCCACTGGCTTGTTGCGAAACAGCAGTGAATAGTGAGCCAGATTCATTGTGGATTCCAGGCCGCGTGTGAATTTCGTGTTGGTCTTTTGAATGCGGACGCTACCCACCTGAAGCTCCGGCGTTGTTGACCAGGATATGGAGCTCCTTCTCCTCTCGCAGGACGCCTTCTGCAAAGGCTCTAACCGACGCCAGTGAGGAGGTGTCCACCAAACGCAGGTGTACGTTTGCATTCCCACTCAGCTTTTGTATTTCCTGCAGAGCCGCCCTACCGCGTGCCTCACTCCGGCACGCCAAGATGACACGAGCTCCGCGCCGAGCAAAGTCAAGGGCAATGAACTTCCCTATCCCTGATAAGGGATAAGGGGGGGGGGGGGTGTAAGGGTAGAGGAAGAGCCATGAGTTGGGGAGACAAAAGAACAAGTGGGAGAATGAGAAAACGAGTACAAAAAGAGATTCACGAATATAGGGGAAAGGTAAAATAGGATCAGGGGAGAGGCAGATGGGGGAGACAGAGAGGGTGAGAGGGATAAAGACATTTTGGAAGACAAAACAAAGTTCAAGATCAGTTCTGCAATCTCACATGCATGTGTGTTGTGTTTCTGTGCGTTGGTTCATAGTGTCATGGCAGCCAAAGAGACAGAGGAGTTTAAGTGCAGATTTTGAAACCCATTATACTTCAAATAAAACTGAGAAGAAATGAACTCGGACAGAATTGCACAGCTGGAACACGTTTGTGTGACCCACTTTTCCAACACACCACTTTTCCATTCACTGGAAAAAGCAAGGAATAATAAAATTCCCCCTCCTTTTACCCTCCCTCTCTCTTTCAAGCTACAGACTTTAAAATGGAAATAATCTTTAAATGTGTCATCAATAGATATCTGCTAGACTGAAAATGGAAAAACAGTTAGTTTTTCAGAAGTTGGAACGATCCAGATTCATGTTCAATAACCACTTGCAGAAAAAATTACGTAGGCTGCTTAAAATCTCTCAAATACGTTAATATACACTTAAAATATTAAAATATATTTTATTGAAGAGACAAGTAGATTCATATTTTAATATAGGATACAGAAATACTCAAAATATTTACAAAATAACGAATAATAAGTTACTCAAAAGTAACTAATTATTTTGGCTGTTCTCAGATGTTTAAATCTATATGTGAACTAATAAAATGTATGTATTTGAACACAGGTCTAATATGCAGTTTAGTCCGTGCAATTTGCAAATGCTGGAGTAATCCCTATTGAGTTAAATTTGACGTATTTTCCGAGGCAAGCAAAAATTCCTGTCTATTAATCTAGCATTACCTGTGTTTGCTCCTGTAACCACGGCGGTCTTGCCTTTTAGCTGTACACGACAGGCGCGCGGGTCCCAGGGACCTCTTCGATGTAACCGTAAGACGAGTCCAAAAATGAGAGTCGATAACGCCCAGAACGGGTGATTAAAGACATCTGTCCATACCCAAGCCATTTAAAAAGTCAACCGAGCGCAAATTCGGGGGAAAAGAAGATCTGCAAAGGTCGGAAAATGTCGCTGTCTTTGGACAGATAGCCTACACTGAACTTAATCGGTTACACGACCCAACTAACTTCTGAGGACTGTTCGCAGTAAAGTCCCACACACAACACCAAAATCCAAGGTTATGGTTGTTTTACTGAAATCGTTCTATAATCCACTGGGGTTTAATATCTCAGTCGTATAGTTTCGATTTAATGATTTTTAATAATCTGCAAATGGTCATGCTTATAGATATGGCAGCTCGTAAATTGTTTTACGACGTGTCTCTTTCGTGCGTATGGGAAACAGTCGAATGAAATGAACAATTCAACTCCGATTCGATTTTTCTCTACAGCCTATTTGGAAAATAATATAATTGCTATGATCAATATCACATTTAGTAAATGACAATAATGAATCAAACCCACAACCCTAACGTTGCAAGCGCAATGCTCTTAATAAGTGAGAAATTACTAACTTGAGAAATGACAAACTAGATTTTTTTTAAACCTTCAAGGCACATAAAATTGGAATTTCACTATGAGCTTAATCGATTGACCTTGCTGAACTAATATATAAGCAGTGTCTACTTTTTAAAGCACATTTTATTCCGGATTGAAACTGGACGATTCATGAACACTCAACAATCCTTGGAATGCCATTGAGATGTTTCTTGTGTACATGCTATTAACAACCACACTTGAAATATACCAAATTCTTTCACTATCTGTAACTGCAGCAGATAACAAATTATTTCACTATCTGTAACTTCAGCAGCACGACTGATAGTTTTGCCGGTAATCCGATGGATGTGCCTGACACGATTTGTACTCTTGAATTAATGGACATTTTGCGTTAGCTGTGGCATTTATAGTGGCATGTTGCGTTAGCAGTGGCATTTATAGTGGCATGTTGAGTTAACAGTGGCATTTTTAGTGGCATGTTGAGATGCCACGGCATCTTCACCGTTAGCAGTGGCATTTGTAGTGGCATGTTGAGATGCCACAGCATCTTCCCCGTTAGCAGTGGCATTTATAGTGGCAGGTTGAGTTAACAGCGGCATTTTTAGTGGCATGTTGAGATGCCACGGCGTCTTCCCGTTAGCAGTGGCATTTATAGTGGCAGGTTGTGTTAACAGTGGCATTTTTAGTGGCATGTTGAGATGCCGATGGCAGGTTTAGATGCCAACGATTTTTCCCGAGATGCCACGGCATCTTTCGCCGTTTATATGGTATTTCTGGTGGCAGCCTGAGATGCCACAAATTTACTAGACTGATTATGGGGTAGAACGGTGGCAAACAAGGGCTGTGTCCGAAATCACCCACTGCTCAACATATACAACCAAACCAGTAGCATGTCGTACTGTAGAGGAAAGAGCATATCCGACTGCAACTGCTGGTGTTTGTAGCATTTGCTAGTGAGATACCTTATAGTTTATAATTGTTAACATTAGCCAATATTACACTTGGTAGCATTTCCATGACCCTATTTCTTCATTTTTTCCAACCTATCTTTGATTATTTATAATATTTTATTTATATTACAGTCTTTTATGTTGCAGTGCTAAGGAAATAAATTGGTGGTAGCCTATGTTTATTTATTAATTTAAAATGCAATGACAAAATACTTTACTCACTCAAATAAAAGACTGCAGTTTAAAGCATGATTACATTACTGGTACAATATTTAGGATGGTGCCCCCTTTATTTTGTAAATCTTGACATTATTTTTATTTTGTAATTTTTTTCAGGCCCTGATTAGCAGAGATCAGCAGGACGACTATAGCTTTCTGAAGAGAGATTGTGAAGCTCCGACTGTCGCCATGCTGGGAGTAGCTTCCTCCCGGATAAAAGATGTGGACCGTCGGTGGAGCTGAGGCCGAATATGAAGCCTGTAACTGCGGATAGCGGGGGAATCAACTATAATAAAAAAATTCAAACTTTATTGCTTGTGACAGCCGATGATAGACAGGAACGGGGCACAGAGAGAGAGGGGAAGACATGCAGCAAAGGGCCACAGGTTGGATTCCCCCCCCCCCTCCCTGGGGGGGAAATGAACTATAAAGACAAAATCTTTTTTTGTATAAGGCTGCAAACATGGTATTTCTTATGTAAAGTTGGGCATGATTTATAAAAACGTGAATCAGTTTGTTTAATTTTTCTTACAGGTTATATTCTAGTTTACTCAATATGCCCAAAAATAGGCTACCAAAGCAAATCTCTTTTGTGCAAACGTACTTTGAATTTTTTGTGATTCTGATTATTCTGTAGTAAGAGAACTTTGTACACATTTTACAAAAGATAGTCACAAACTTTTTGTTTTATAAACGTTATTTATACTGTAAATTACTAACTTTCCAGTGGGAGGTTACTTGGCATTTCAACCTATAAACATTTGGTGAGGTTTGCTGATGTCAATATGCATCTGCTTTAGGCTACTAATGGATTGTAGTACTGAGTTTGTGAAGTGTTTAAAAGTCCTACATAAATATCCTCACAGAGAGTACAACACCAGTGAAGAGACTCATCAATTAGCAGCCAGTGACTTATAATTTAACAGCACATGGGAATGGAAGCAACAGCATGAGTTTCTGAGCAAGCTCTGGCTTTGTCTTTTGCGTCTTGCAATTTGCTATATCCAATAGGCTACATCTAAAGTAAAATAACCTTTTCTTTCACCTGCACTCTTCTGTTAGCATTCATATTAAAACGTGCCTATATACTGTATTGTTTATGCTATCATGGTTTTCACCTGTCACCAGCAGGCACATAAGCACAGACAGAAAACATAGGAGCATAGATAAAAGCAGATAGATATAGAACACATAAATCACATAAATACAGCACATGAGCACCAAAATCAAATGCATCATGTTTTATGCAATCGTTAGTTTTTATTATGTAGCCTAGAGTACAAAAGGTTTATGAAAGGTTCCACATAGTATACATAAACTTAACTTTGCATTATAATATTAATCATCTGAATACAGTTTGCTAAATTCAAATCAATTGAAAAAATACATATTATTACAATTACATTACAGTACACAAGACATCTTTGTGTGGTTGTGTGAAATGGTTGCCAGATTTGTGTTGGTCCTGGAAGAATATAAAAATCAGCCCTGATGGTTAATTACTTGCAATGCTTTATGTTGTTTGTAGGAACACTTGTTTTCTCTTAATGTATCCATTAAAACGTTACCCATTTAAAGTGTGCTGAGGCAACAGTTATTATAAGGACACTATGTTATCACAAGTGGCATGAGGTGATTGTCAAATTTGAAAATATAGTTTATGGACTTAAAGTAATCCGTAGTGCATGATATTTACCATAAGAACAGTATAACACATGCCGATGTTTTGGAAACATATTTTATTTTTTGAAAATTATTTATGAAAATGAGGCAACAAGAGCTTCTTTGCTCTGGTGCCCAAATACTGGTATGTTGTCACTGACAAGGTTTTTACAGGTTTGAATGATTGTGGTTTATTACCACAATCAATCAATGTTTGTTGTATGACTGGAAAAATAACATGGTCCTACTGTAAAAAAGAAATATATATCTCTTTCTATATATAGTTGTTGGGATTTAATTTAATTGAACAAGAGATAAGGAGGATAAATGCAAGGTAATTAATTAATACATTAACAATTGTCCATAATGTAGCCTTTCAAACAAGGATTTCAAACAATTCACATATCAGATAATTATGACTCCTTATAAGAAGCATAATGTACATCTCACGCAGAATTATTTACATTACCTTACATACCTGGCAACCCTGCATAGCGTCATCTGAATCGTATAGCGGGGATCACTGCCCACCTTTTTCCTCAGAGTAGCACGTGGGACATTTAAAAGTTGTCTCTGCTATTGCAAGCACAGTATATCGGCCTACAACTGGACATACCTTGTTTCCTTGTTGGGTAATCACTTTTAGTCAGGTGTGTGCTTTTATTTCATAAAAAACATTAGTTATTTGTAGTATTGTCAATTGTCCTTTTATTAAATTTCAACTTCATGGTGCTGACCTTACTACAATTAACAAATGAAACGTATTTTTATAGTTGAGGCTACTTGGTTTACACTGGCAGCCTAGCTGTGAAAGGATAATAATAACGTTGATAACGGTAACCCCCACGCAGAAGTCGCTTTTTTTTAAGTGTGTTTATTTGCTAGTGCTTTTTAATGTATAACAGTACGCCTACATGTACAAATATGTACTCCGATGTTTTCAAAAGTAATGCAATTTCAGGTGCAGGTAGGATTTTAGTGTGACAATGCTAAATAGCAGGGCCCCAGGGACCCGACTGCAAATAATCTCAGTCGCCATTGTTAGTGTTTAAGAGTTTCACGAGCGGTCTGTGCTGAGAAATGTCATGTAAAACAAAATCTTCTTTCCAAAACACCGCAAATATTGAAACTGAAATTCCAATTAAAATAATAACAAATAATAATGTGTCTGCTTTGCATTAGGCTGTATAATTCAGAATATTCATGTGGTTGGACATGTGCAATTTCTTTATTTGTTATAATTTGTTGTTGACCATTTACTTTAATGTATCCACAGACACTCCGTGGCTGTGTATGTTTTTATCTAAACATACTTGTGAAAATGGAA